>NW_020884874.1:23789970-24206828 GCF_003945725.1 Corapipo altera
GTGCTGCGCGCCGCCATCCTCCTATCCTATTGCTCCATCCTGTGCAATTACAAGGCCATTGACATGCCCGCGCATCAGACCTATGGAGGCAGCTGGAAATTTCTGACCTTCATAGACCTGGTAAGTGCCCCCGGCGGCGGCCGTGGCCCTGCCCCTTTCCTCGGGCTGCCCGCGGAGCGGCCGCGGCCCTGGCGCATCGCGGCCCCCGGCGCTCGACGGCAGCGCCATGCGGTGACCTTAGAGCGGGGCGGCGACATGTTGGGGCTGCAGGGCTGGCCGTGAGAGGAGCCAGCCGGGCACCGCGGAGCCGAGTGGTTTGAACGCGGAGAGGCACGGACAAAGCTGAGGGGCTGCAGCGCCTGAGCGGCCGTGGGGAAGGTGCACCTGACGGCCCGTCACCCCAGTGCTGCTGCTGCGCTTCGCCTTTTCTAATGGCTGACAGTGAACACCAGAACCTGCTAGTCCAGCATCTAGCTCCTGTGTGCTGTCAAAATAAAAAAAAAAAACATGCCTTGCTCCCTCTGGCCCTTTTGAGGAATTCATCCCTGACAGGTGCAAGTGTGTCAGTGGCACAGAAAATGCCGGGCAACTCCAGCTTCCCTGATCCAGTTAGTTTTGGTTGCATATCCAAAAACGAGCCTATGAAATAAAAGAGGTCTCATTTAATGATATTTCTTCATAAGAAGTGGCAGAGCAACTGGCATGCTGGCCTACTGGAAGACGCCAGGTGCTAGGCAGGGGCTATTTTTTCCCTGAGGTTCCTCAGCTTGCTGCCTCCACAATAAGTGTTCTCTTAATGCAGGTGGGAGAAGAGGGGGCGGGAGGAAGAGAGGAGATGGGAGGAGAAACTTGGTTTCTGGATCAGCAATATGATAGCAAACCTAAACCTAGTACCTAGATCAAAACATTTTTTTCTTTGTATTCACAGTGTAATTAGGTGAAAACTTATGCAGTTCCTTCTGAGTTGCAGAAAAGTCCCCAAATGCAAGTATTTCAGTACTTCCCAGAAAATAACTTCTCTCTCAGACCTTCATCTCAGATTCTCAAGTATTGCTGCTGTTACCTGTGTGCTTCATATTGAGTCAATAGGTTGAGTTTGTGGGCTTGGAGACCAAATTCAAACACCAGTAACCAGGCAAGTCAAGTCTGCAAATTTCTGTATCAGTAATTAGTTAAAGTTCACTGAGATCCATATTTTATTTGCAGAGAAGAAGCATCTACCATATTTTTCATTTAGCCAGAATAAATTTTTTTGTGGATGCAAAAATGTGATGGATCTCTGAGGATCCACAGCAATATCTACTGCTTTTACTGCAACTGTTAAAAACTGGTGTCTTAAGGTTTTATGTTTTTCTGGAAGGCAAACTATATTTTTTTTTTTTTTTTTGCTTTTGGGCTGCTAAACAATACTGTCTGTAATATTGGTTGATAGAAGTTAGCATGAAATCCCAGTAAGTTAGGAGGGAGCTGTCGACTTTAGTGACAGTTGAATTGGAAGTGAAACAGCAAAAATTAAAAGCTGATAATCTTCTCTTTGAGTCTCTTTCACCTTTTTCTCTTTTCTCCTAGCCTAGCCTAGTTGCTTGAGGCTTAAGTGAACCAAGGTTGTCATACAGTGAAAATTTTACAGTAAATGATAGTCATCATTTCCCAAAAATTACACCCTGCTGTCTGAGGCGAGTTCATGCAGACTTACCCATCAAAGCATGTACATGGTTCAGGCTACTTCTTTCATGGCCCAAAAGGTCAAGGTAAATTTGTAGTGCTTTCTAAAATACCTAGAAGAGTTACCAGCTGCAGCTAGTACTTTCTGTTCTTTAGCTAATTGTCGTCATGTGTTTCTCATAGTCAGTAGTTGAAAAAAGGTTAGCAATTTCTTACAGTCTTCTTCAAAATAACACAGAATTCAATGGCTTGGATGCCTTTCTCAGTGACTAACCAGCACATAGACCTCTCCACTTGCTGACAGTATTTCCTTCTGTCCAAATGGCCCTGTAGCATCTTATGTAAGCAAATCTATCTTCCTGTCCTCTGGGACAACTGGGAAACTTCAAGAAACAGAAACTGTTACATTCCTGAGGAGGATACCAGGAGGCATGGTTGGACGATGTTAGGCACATTTCCAAATACTTTATGTTGATTAGGTCTTAAAAAGCTCTTCCATAAGTTTCAGTTTCCTCAACCATGTGCAGTGTTCCAGTGTCAGTCACATTCAAAGGCTGTCTAGACAAAATATCATCAATGCCAGAGTCTTGGCAGACGTGTGTTCTTGCTACAGATTGTACCTCCACAAACAGAGATTTCATCTTTGACATCACAGAAGTACGTAAAAGTTTTTTCTGCTTCCGAAAACTGCTACCAGTTTTTGAGAAATGTCAGTTTATGACTTGAATCTGAAAAGTAATTTGGATTTTTTTCCCATTTGTCTATTTTTAAAGGGACATTCTTTTCCAGTCTCAGTATCCATAAATCTCTTGGAGTTTTACGTAGCTGACTTTGCAGAGGTGCTGTGTGAAATGATTTACAGTTATCTGCAGGTAATATACTTTTGAATCAAATTATGAAAAATTAGTAGTTTGGACTCTAAAACACAAGACAGTAAATCATTCTAAGTGTATGCATTGATCTGAACAGAAGACTTGGAGCCCTCACACAGTTCACAGAAGTTGAGCATTGTAAGGAAGCTGTTTCATATGGAGTTAAAGACTGTAAGGTCCTTGTCTATCCAAAGTATTTTGGATGTTTATACCTAAGTAGTGTTTTCTTGGATGCCAGTGTTAATGCTTAATTTCTCCTGTCCCTGAAGGAGGAAAGAAAACAAGTGCAACTCTTGACTTCTTTTGACTTCTGTCATTCTGGTGACTGACTCAACTTTTTGCAGTTTCCAGTGTGGTGGCAACATTACCTAAAACACCGGTGTCAATGAAGTATTTTTCTGGTTTATGAAGCAATGTACAGGCAGTATGTTTTGACAGTACACTGAGAATGCTCCTCACTGTTGCTACTAATAGTAATATCTCTACTTCAGACTTTCTCCTCGATATGTAGAGGTGCTGGGTTCTTATCCTGCTTATTCAAATGATGGTAAAAATATCTGCCTAGTACCAAAACACTTCAGAAAAGAGAGCAGTATTTTTTTTTGTCTTGTATGGAGTGGAAAACTAAGGTATGAAGAGAGAAAGAGTTGCTGCCAAAATCACTTGGTGGGCCCAGCAGATGAAATTATTGAATTGAACATTTAGGCTACTTCAAAACTACAGTACGTTGCTTTCATTTAACCTCACAACTCAAACCAAGCCCCGAAATTAGTTCCTGATTAGTTCCAGCAAAGAACTGGATTCAGATGGAATATTTCAAGAGATAATGTATTTCTTAAATAGCTGCCTTTGTTAACCTCAGATTCACCATTTTATGCTTTAGTAGTGGAATGCTGCAGGACTTCACTGTCCTGTGCCACAACCCATAAATTCATTGTTGAGCCTCTTAGCTGAAAATTAAGTTAGGCTGAAAATTATGCCACTACAATATGATTCTTTGCAACAAGTTTGTCAGGTACCTCCATGTTTTTCCCTACTCAATTCTGTAGGTACTTGAAGTAGCTGAATTAAAGGTATCTTGAATTCAAGATATCTAGGTCACCCTGCATACACTGCAGTCACACACCTGTCTTCATACAGACACATTTTTTGAGGAATCCATTGCACCACCTTGTCTAAAAGGCCAAGATCCTTGCTATTGCATTTTGTTCTTCAGTTTCTCTTGGATCTCTTACTGTTGCTGTGAGAGGAGGCAAAAATAAACAGAATTTAGGTTCTGGAATAAAGTGGAGCTTGTGGGTGCCATAAGAAGACCAGTTCTACAGTTTGCATGTGTGCGTGTGTGATAAATAGCAAAAAAGCAGCTTAGAGTTGAAATAAGTAGGTACATCCTTAGTAAGGGGAGTGCTAGGCTAAATAGCACAGTTTCTCTGGAAACCTTATTCCTTAAAGAATAAGGATGTGACTACCAAGATAGTAGTGCACATACATAAGCATGCATGAACGAATTTCTGGTGTTTTGTTTTTGTTTTTTTATAATCTTAAGGTCTCTCTGATCAGCTGAACAGGGTAGTTACAGAGGCAAAAAGCAAGGCCAGATTTTTGGAAGCAGTCTCAAGTGTTATGTTTAATGATTATGATTAATGGTCCTATTTTGAATATCAGAATGTTAATCAAATCATATTCCTATGACTTGATTCAGGGCAGCCAAAGCTATAGAGGAATTGATTTTGCTCATATATAAATCTGCCTGACCTTATACTGTTATTATTCTCTTGAAAGAAATGGCAGGATGTGTGTGTATGAACTATTATACGTTGTCTGGCAGATTGACTTCTACAAAAAATGGGTATGTGTCCTGTTCCCAGCGCATTTTTTTTGCCAGTACATGTTGTATTTGTTTTGCAGAAAATGTCTTTAGATTTAGTTTAATTAACTTCAAATAAGTCATCATAACTTAGTCGGTTCCTTGTCTTTGACAAATTTCATAGGGGCATGTTATCAATAGGACTAGAAACTAGAGTTGGTAGGTCTATAATTTATTTATTTATTTAATTATTAAATAAATTAGTATTAGTATCAGTATAGTATAAATTAGTATAGTATTAGTTATTAAATTTTGTGAGATACAGTTACTATACAACAAACCAAGATAGCAGCTTAAAAAAGCAGGGCTAAAGTTTTTTGTGATTTGTGCCTAATTTGGATTTAGTCAAGCTCATAGGAAATAAAATTACCAGAAAATATAACAGGCCAAGAGATTCATAATTAAGGAATAATGAACTGTGCCATTGGTGCAGTATCCTGTAATTGAGCAAGTTTAATTGCTAACTGGGTCGAACTTACCACAAACAGAGAACAAAGATAAAAGCACACTCCATACTCCATGGACTATAACTATGACTCTTTTATAGGATTTCCTTTAGAACAGTAAATTTCACCTTCTGCTTTCCTTTTTCATCAACTGTAAAGTTACCTTGATACGCAAGTGTTTTATGGCTTTGGGGTGAAAAAATTTCAGAATGTGAAATATTATTATGTATTATTCCCAGAGGTAATTCATCACCATATCTAAACGTCTCTGTGGTCTTACTATAACAGAGAATACAGCCAATGGAGTGTTTACAGTTTACAGAGAAAGAAAGGGATTGCTTTTTCAGGAATAACAAGGTGAGGTTTCTTAATGATGCTTAATGTATTTGAGAGAACAGGCAACAATATACATAGGGGAGCCTTTTATGTGTGTGTTTTAGAGCTTTCTTTTTCTCTCTCAGGCTGTAAACATGTCAGAGGAGCAGAAATACATAGTGCTGTTGATGCAGTAATAAAGATGTAACAGTGTCACCATTTCCTATTCATAGACCTGTGTTTTCCATTTGCTGTTGGTAGCGCTATTACAAATTGAGTGGAATTTGAGCACTACATTGAAGAGTTCCGTTTTCACATTGCATTAGCATGCCTTTATTTTACAATTGTACTTAAATATGTTGTACATTTCATTTGGGAATTCTCAGGAAAGTTATGGCTGTCTTGAAATATTTGTGTTGGCAATAGAGTGGGCAGGGTAAAGGAGAACGGTGGAAGAGAGGAAAAATTGGGATCACTTTCTCTGATGATAGATTTAACTAATGTCAGTAATACTATTTTATAACTTGGAGTATATAAGTGGTGGATAACTGTGCTGTGTTTTAAACTAGTGTAAAGTCTGTAGAGTTTTGTCAGAATAGTTTCAAATGATGAGAACTTCAAGAAGCTGGTTTAGTAGTCTTCCATTGCCCTTTGAAAAAAATACCATTTATATATGTTATTTTCTTTACACTTTTATTGTAGTGGAAAGGATAACTCGGATAGTCTTACATACCTCCATACGGCAAAATTGGTAAATATTTTAAACAATTAGTTTAAACAAGGACAACATCTCTAGTGTTCTGCATTAGTCTTCTTTGCTGAAGTCAAAGTCGGGATTCTGAGCTGTCCTCATTTGTTGTGAATATATGTATATAAAAATTATTTAATCAATGTCTTTTTGACCTTATGTTTGTGTTATGTTAATGTAGACGTGTGAGTTTGTACGAGAAATAAATTCTGGAAGATTGACCTTCTTAAGTTGTAGTAAAGATCTATATAACCTATAAAATAATATTCTTAACTAGCATTGAAAATTGCAAACTTGGTGTTTTAAATTAAATATATTTGTAATAAAAATCAAATTCCACTTAAGTTCTTTGCAGTTACATCAACCTCAGGATGTACAGAGACTTGCAGGGTAGTTTTCCAGTGGGTAGTTACTTGTTTTGTCCTTATGCTCAAAAATAAAAAAAAAAGAAAATCAATCTATCTGAAAACTGGGAAACCTTCACATGAAAAAACCACTTTTATTATGGATGTGGTGGAACTCTCAAATGTGCCAATATGCCACCATGCAACAAAACTGAATTTGATCTATAAACAGAAAAATAAGCCTTTATGAAGTTACAAACCCCTGACATTCCACAGGAATGTTTGCAGATTTGAACAAAGTAAAACCACAGTAGAATGTAATAAAGTTGAAACAATAGGCAATTCTGCAGTGTATTAATATATGTAGATTCATTGCGAGACATTATGCCAAGTGTGTATTTACCCCAACAAAACCATGTAAGAAAAAATATCTCAGATTCCTTCTATTACATAAGTATTTTCTGTGCTGCAGCTTTTCATACCTGATAATTTGAGTTGTGAGTGCCTGCCTATCCTAATGCAATATTTAGAAAACGTTTTAACTGTGCTACTTTAATATAGACTGATATTGGACAGAGCTTGACCTGGGTGGAAAATTCCTTGTCTTTGGAGTCCTAATTGCTAATACAATTCCAGTCAATAAATGTGAAAAAGATGACCACCAGTGACAGGTTTGTATGATTTCTGCAGAATTCAAGAGTGAAACAAATATTGGTAAGAAGTTCACATTGAATATTTCTATATTTGAAACAAAAGTGATGTTATTGTTTTCAATACATACATGAAAAACATGAAATTCCTCTCAATGTAGAGGTCTTTTTGGAAAGTGTCCGAATCTGAGGCCTGGTCTTCTCACCTTGCATGTGCAGGTATATATCTGGCATATGAGGTAGAAACAAAATCGGCAGTTGACTTATTTGTAGACCAACTCTTTGAAACAGTGAATATAAAAAGCTTTCTTCCTTCCAATGAAAGCTTTTTCAAATTTTGCCTTATTTGCCTGCATTTATTTGAATAATTACATTCTCCCCGTACCATATTTTCCAAAGCTATGAATATGTTATTGGTCTTCAAAGCCTTACAGGCTTTGTTCCATTGCTCTTACTATGTATGATGCAAGATTTTTTCAACTCGGCATAGTTAAATATGCTGCCACTGAAAAAGCTGTGTTTAGTGGATGGAAAAGTTAACTGAAGTCTGAAGAAAAAACAAAATCAGTTGGAAGCTAAAGTAAAACTTCTAGACTTTTCAGATAGGAGGAAACTAAAGCAAGTTAAAATTTATAAGCCTTTTATTTTTTTTTTTTTTTGGGGGGGGTTGGTGGTGGTTGTGGTGTTGTGGTGGTGGTGTTTTTGTTCAGTATACTACAAATTTTAGAGATTTTGGTCAGAAACAGGTTAAGCTCATATGATGCTAGAGGAAAATCAGAACCTGATTTTCATTTGTATGAAGGCTCCTTCTGGCAACTTTGGTAAGTCCATGCAATTTTCCCTTGAGAGTTTGAATGCAACATTCGAATGCCTCTAGTTTCATTGCCTGAACATCTTTTCTTGCCACTGCCCTTGCAAACATCCAACTTACAGTAGGTTTTCCAAACAGATATGCCAGAAGGTGCAATTATATAATAATTTTCACTTAGATCTGTGTGCAGCTGACACGATTCAGGTATTTTTGCCGCAGTTGTCTGTCAGGTTAGTTGTTTCAAAGTGCTTGAGGACTCTGCAGTGTAGCTTAAAACAAAACCAGTACTGCTGCATTTTTCCTAGCTGAATATTAGGTGTCCTGATAAACTAGAGTAGAATGTGTAGGAGAACAGAATATAAAATCCTTCGTTCCTTCCTTCCTTCCTTGTAAATCAAGGCACAAGGCGTGTGAGTTTTTGCAATTAATTAGTTTGAGTGAAACAATTTATGAGGTTTCATCTTACCTCTACAAATACTACTAGGCTCTTCAGACTGTTTGAGCAGGTTGTGCAGGGAGGGACTTAGCTGAGAGTTTAAAGTTTAATCTGTTAGGGGTTGATTGGCTCATTTTTGGTTTCAGGTAGTGCTTGTCTGTATTTGTATATTTTTTTAAGCCTAGTGCTTTGTGTACCTGAGGGTAAATTTACTTTTTTCCCCCCTGTATTTGCATATATTTTATCAGGTGTCTTGAAGCCTTCTGGTCTAGGCAGCACATAAGTAACAACAATTTGTTATTTATTATTATTGCTAATATTAGAAGTCAGCAGGAGTGGGAGTTACACATGCAGACCACAGGTGGCATATGTTTCTAAGTGTACTTGATCAGATACAAAAGGAAGAAAAAGAAACTGCTTACTTTAAATGCTGCTATATGAGTTGATAAAATGCAAGAATACAAAAGGGATGTTTTCCGTGTGAGATGCTTTAAAAGCATGTGCCTGAAGTGGTGGAAGCATTTCATACAGCTAATGTTGAGGCTAGGGTCTGTGTGATCCTGAGGCATTGCAATAGGGCCTTGACCCTAGAGGAGATGCGAGTTATTTATGGCCAGTGCTTGAGCAGGCTCAGCTGTGTAAAGAAAGCAAGTAGGGAAGTGAGAGAGAAAAAGAAGATCCTGTATATGACAGGAATTTGTGCCTGGGGTATGTAGGTGAGAGAGTGCACCATGCCAGTCTTGTGTTGTGACAAGCTGGTATTTAGGTATTTGACTGCCAGGTGTGAGGACAAACTGAGGGAAAGCAACAGGTGGAGATACAAGGTGACTGGTGTTTCTCAACTAAACCAGCATATGGAAGTCCCCTAGACTTCCTCTCCTTCCTTGTCCTCTCTCATTTCTTCCTCCCAGGCATCCACACAGTCTCCCCACACACCCCCCCACACTGGTGTCATGGCATCACTTCTCTGCACATACATGTTTGGCTTAACACACTTCGACTCAGCAGAGGGTGCTTACAAAGCTTTGTCCCTAGTTAGAAGTTATATGCACTGACAGATGCAGAGGTCTCCATTTGCTGTTCACTTAAGCTTACAACCAAATTGAAACTCCATGCAGTGAAAACTTTCTTGATGTGAGTTTACTTGTTATAACTGTATTCCAAGGACTGCAAATTTACGTGTGCATTACACAGTTGTCTGCATTCCTGTAGGTCCCAGGAAGTGAGTCCCAAGAATGCATGAGTGTCATGGTTTGAGAACTCCAGAATCCAGGAGTTCAGGGGGAAAACTGTTTCCCCCCCACCACAATGAGTCATGAAGGGAACCTGTGCTGTGTGGAAATGTTGCACATTACTTAGTTTTAAAGTGGGCATTCAGGAGGCTGAAAGCAATTTGGGGTGTTTGGAGGTGTATACGCATCTTTGTGTACATGTTTGAAATAACAGGTATTTACTTATTCTGCACATAATTTGAAAATACCAAAACATTCATAAGAGCTACTCTGTTCCATAGCCTCTCCATATACTGTGCACATCTAAGAGTAAATTGGCCTGCTACTACTTAAGTCAGTTTTGGTGACCAGTTAATAAATCATAGATAGAAGATTACAGTGGTTTGAGATACTAGATGCTCTTTAAGTTTTTTGGTGTCAAAGAACTGTAGAGAACCAGAGAGAGTAGAAAGCTTTTGGGTCAGCTGTCTCATAACCTACCATGGCTAGAGTGGGATATTCCTGCATTTATTAGAAAGCTAACGATGTCTCTAATTCTAACATATTGTTATAGAAGATTAGTATTCAAATCGCCTTGAGTCAATGCCAGTATAATTTCAGAAGCTAAATAGCTCTGTTTTTCCAGAGATTATATTCTATGCTATTAAGTCATATGTCATTTCAGGGTAAGGTTTATTTTCTTTTTCTCATGGTTTGGGGCAGAAGCTACTAAAATGATGTTGTCAAAATAATTCAAAGCTGTTTTGGTCCCCACTAATTACAAGGCTGAGTTGATGAAATTTATTTTATGAGGATGTATTTTGGGAAAGGGCGGAGGGACCTCTTGTTACTTTGGGTATTTGGGCCAGTGGGATCTGAACTTCTTGATTTTAAAATTCAACCTACAGCATACAAGCAAAATATGAATGTCTTTAAGGGTGTGTAAGGGATGATTCTGTTCATCCACTGCTGACTTTGTGAATGAAAGTGCTGCCACTTTGCCCTGATCCATTCGTGCCCCTCATCACTCTGTCAGGCTCTTCAGTTGAGGGTTGCTGTCAGTTATATGTATATTTTCTACCCTTTTTTCCTTATAGGAATCCACCTGTGCAATATCTCTTTCCGCGTTTTTTCTAATATTATCCAGCACAGTCTCCTAGATCTTTCAGCTCTACATCCCACTTCCAACTGCACACCCAGTCCTCTTCCAGAAGCCTGTGTTTTCCTGTCAAGTGATGCATTTCTTATCCCACGTACTCCTTACACTCTTTCCCCACCATTCACACATACTGTCTTTTCTCCCATTGCATTCACTTCTCATATGTTCTTCTGCATCCTCATCCTGACCTTCCCAAATACCAGACCTACTCAGTGTTCTACTCAGTTCTCTTGTGTTTTTGAAGCACCTTGTGTAGACCCAAACCAATAAAGAATAATCCATCTTCCATCAGAAAAACTTAATCTTAGTGTGGTGTGGCCTGAAATAAACCAGTTTTGAAATGATGCTGTTACATAAGACTCTTAGCTTTGCTTTCTGTTTTTGAACAAGTTTTTAAGCATCCTGGTTGCAGGGAAAAAAAACCCGTAAGTGTTAAGCATAATGGATCATGATCCTAATGTTTATTATGGTGTTAAAATATTGTCATTTTTTGGTAGCCTGCCATTCAATTTTTTTATGATAGAATTTCCGATTCAGAAGCAGGTCCTTGATAAAAACTGATGTTTAACTTGAGGCATCAAAATTATGTACAGAATCAGCAATCAGTATTTATTCAGACATTTTCTATCTTTTTCTTTTTTTGCAATGTACTTATTTTAAATGAGATGCTGAAATGTTTTGAATTGTATTTTATATTTGCTAATAAGAAAACCTGTTTCATAACAGTAGTCAAGAGTTTGAAATCTACTACATTCAGTGAGATAAACAAAAATATTTTTGAACATTGCTTAGCTTTTCAGCTGTTGCTGGGATTAATAGAAGAAGCTTCTTTCTTTTTTTCATTTGAACATATATAAGTACTATACCTTGGTTGTGTGGGTGGACTGCATGTAAACACACCTGGTGGAATTTAGGAGTAAGGAAAGAGAGAAATATGCATTTCACAGTGGTAACTTTCTCCTCAACCTATATGGAATCATATTCCTTTTTATTAGGGGTTACCAGGTATAGAGGAGTCTGCCATGGCTCCATACCCCGACATCCAACCAGTAGCACGACTGAACACATTTCCAGTGAACACATACGAAGCCAGAGGTGTAAAATCTGGTTGCTAAAATGCAAATAAAATTCTGACTGGTCTAGGTGGTTTAGAGTCAAGAATATCTTTTAAGATATGTCAGCCAAATAGTCAAGTGATGTCTGGAACAAGGGATACTCAACATATGACCCATCTAGAGTCTGTATCCTGCCTGGTTAGCTTTCATGTGCCCAGCACAGGGCTGGGCAGCAGTCAGAGTGCGGTGTTATGATGGGAGCACTTTGGTCTTGAGGCCACTTCTTGCAGGGTGTCCGGCCCTACTGCAGTGTGTGGCACATTGTTGGAATCAATGCTCACAACTGCCTCGTGATAAAATGTCACAAAAGGTCTGTGGATCTTGCGAAGTTCTTGATCTACAGAGATATTTTGACATTACTTTTGACAACCAGTGGTAAGTATTCTCTCTGTATTATCCACATGTTTTCTGCACAGGAGTTGAGGTCAGACTTCCAGTTCTGGGTGATACTCAGCATCCATATCATGCATGCAAGTTAGAAATATGTGAGTTTTCAGCATGTTGCAAGATAAGACATAAAATACTGAAGGGAGTTTTTTGTGGATTTTTTTTAATGTCTCTTCTGGTGTGATTGTAAATTTAGAAATTACAAATTTGTTCCAGATGGGAAGAAAAAGTCAATCTTGCAATTTCTTGTGAGGAAAAAGAAAAATTTTTAAAAAGTATTTCAAATTCATGGTTTCATTGCAGTTGGACTGATCTAGTGAAAACAAGACATTTGATTGTCTTCATTAAGATACTCAGACAAAGTTCTATTGCAAAGGAATCAGCCACTGCAGTGAGAAATTGTTATTCAGAAATACTTTCTCAGCTGTATTAATTGAAAACTTGTTTAATTTTCCTTTAGCAAGGTCCAGACCAATGTCACAAAAGCAACATAACACTGGAAGTTGTAACTTACTCGTAAAGGTTGTCCTTATTTTGTAGGAATTGTACATGCGGTGTGTGAGATAGTGAATGCAAACTTGAATTTGAAATATAAAATTGAGAGTCAGAAAAGGATGTGATAAAGCAAGTCCAGAAAACAACTGAACAACTGTTTAATCTTTTTTCTCCCCCTTTTTTTTTTTTAATTAGGTACAACCTGATTACAGAGATTAATAAATATTTTGAAGAAGTAACCAAATCATAATAACATGGTACAAGCAAAGTGCTCTTCTGACCAGTTTTTTTCCCCTTTTAGACCTTGTATTTTGCCTATCTTGGGTCCTTTTGCTCAGTGAATGTGACTAAACAGTGTTTGCCAGGCAAAGAAGTGTAGTGATGGAGGTAAACATGTTTTACAAGGTACTTATTTGCATGGTGTGCCTGTATCTCAGTGGTGTGTTTTCAGACAAGGTCTCTTTGGCTAGGTCGTAGTGCAGACAGCCTCGAGCTCTCATTCTGAGTAACTCCAGCGTCTTCGTACTTGTCTCAAGTGCATATATCTTCTGTGGGAGAAGACATATCCTTGATATTCAGAATTCCGTAGAGTAAACTGACCTTTTTAAAGGACTCCTTTTAAGCCACATAGATGGGGATTCAGCATTCAGAATCAGACCTGGAACAGACCCATCTTTTATTAATATAATGTCTTCTGATTTACTGCAGGAAGACACTGAAATGATTAAGTGTACCAACAGTCTGCATAAAATGCCTGGGTGACCTCTGAAGCACTATGATAAATATCAAAGAAAAAATTTTAAACCTGTATGATCAGCTTAAGGAGCATTAAGGCCATATCTCAGTTTGTTGGAAATGCTGTTTAAATAGGAAGACAGGTAGTGCCTGCAGAGTGGCAGAAGATCTAGGCCACATCTTTTTTCATATGACCTGAAATGGATGAGAACTCTGGGTAGAAAGTATCTTTCCACTGGAGTTTGCCTTGCAGTTTTTCTCGTTGGTGGTCTTCCCAAAAAAAAGCATCGATTAATAGTATAAGCAGCTGAAGAATGCCTATTTTCAATGATCAATCTTGTTTGTTCTCTTTATGGATACTTATTTTTGTACCATCTCCTTTGTCCTTCTTATGCCAAGAAAAAGGCAGTACTCATATAGATGGAGATCTGATGAAATCAACAAATCTTGATAGATAGTATCTTGTTAGGAGTAAAATTGCTTTGTATAGCCATTGCATCTTTTATTACAAGATCTCAAAGCACTTAGGGAATATTAGCTAACTAAGCTTCACACTGTCTGTGGAGAGGTATGATTTATACGAAATGCAGGCTCAGCAGACAAGACACTAAAATTGGCTGAACATATAGTAATTAAAATCCTTAAGGAATTACCTTAGTTGTGTAACCTGTATGTTAAAACATTGTTAATCTCGGGTGGTTCAGAAGGTGATTCGTGGGGCAAAGGCCGCGGACAGATTACTCCTATTCAGCCTTTGGGGTTTTTTGCAGGATGGGGTGGGGCTGGAGTTTAGACTGGCTATTCAACCTGCTCTGCCCAGATTATTACCTCTAGTGTGCCCTGTCTCACCTGGTGATTCATTTGCTGCTGCTGCTGCTATGCACAAAGAGATGGGAAACTATGGACATTGCCATGAGGTTTGAATGAAGGCAGATTCTACCCCTTGCTGGAGCAGGAGCAGCCCAACTCCACTTTGGTTCCTGGTTTGACCCAAACT
This sequence comes from Corapipo altera, assembly GCF_003945725.1. Classification (NCBI taxonomy): domain Eukaryota; kingdom Metazoa; phylum Chordata; class Aves; order Passeriformes; family Pipridae; genus Corapipo; species Corapipo altera. The sequence continues at coordinate 23,804,224 of NW_020884874.1, forward strand.
TCTGCTCTCCAAGATACGAACCATAGCCTAGGTTGGCTTCAGCCCTTACTGGTGTTGCAACAGGCGCTGTCATCAACCCATGCCTACCCAGCTGCAGCAGAACAGGAGAGTGTGTGTTTACATGGGGGATGTAGAAGGGAGCGTTTGATGATACAGGAAGGGTGAGCTGAGTCCAGGCTGCTGATGAGAGAGAAGGGAAGAGACAGAGCTATTTAAATGGTAGAACGTAGGTTGCTGCTGTAGGTGCAGAGTGGGTGATTGCTGCAGCAGAACATCAACAGGCATAGCTCCAGCAGGGAGAGTTGACTTCAGGAGAAAAAGATGAGGCCTCAAACTGGAGATCTGTTCCTGCGCATGCTGAGTTCAGGGCATCCTCAGCCTGCAACAGCTGTGGGAATTATGGACATATTTCTGGACAGAGGGAGGTGTACCTGCACTGTGTAACATATGTGGCATAAATGAAGAATCTCTGGGAAATGTTGAACCTGCTGAGTGTATACTGTGAAGTCAATCCCTGTGCAAGCATTAGGTGTTTATGCAGAAGAACCAGGCATTCAGCAGCCTGGACAAGTACCACAGATCTTCACATGCTGCCTGCAGATAGTTTCTAGCTGGAAAGAGGGAAAAGTGAATGTAGGGTAGCTCTAACCTACACGGTGAAGCATGTAGGTTAGCATGGAGGCTTCCACCCACATGACCTACTTGTGGAACAGCTTCTTTTCTGAAAAAAACAGTGCAATATCATCCATGGCTGTTTGAGTAGGACGTGTATTTCTGTTGGCTGGAAGAAAAGAAGGTACAGTTGTCAAGCCCAGATGGAGGCTTTGAAATATGCATGATAGTGGCAGCTGTGTGTGGGAAGAATGAGTTGAAGTGTGTTGAGGAGGAGGAGGCTTGTTTACTGTGCTACTGTCTTCATGTAGCTGCAGAGCTGAATGGGGAGAGAAACACAGAATGCGTTTCATGTCCGTGGATTATTGGTTCACTGTGCTGGACAGTTTTTTCTCCCAGTATTCATTATTTATTTGAAAATTCATAAAGGATCAGTGAGTTGCAGCGAAGGAGATTGCAAAGAAGTGTCAGTATTTTGACAGTCCCAGATCCTCATGGATCAAGTCCCTGATTTCCTGATCTGGGCCCTTCTGCCTTAAGGATCCATCTCAAAAACTGGGCTGAGGTGGCTGTGCGTGTGCTTTGGAGAGGAATGCATTGTTCTGACAACCTTCCTGATCCTGAATTTTGTGTGTGCCCTTATTTATTAGTGTATTTTGTAGCCTGTGGTTATGTAAATGCTTAAGCCTGTGTACCACTGGCTTTTGTTGCTGCTGTAGTTGCTGGTTGGCACAATGCTGGAGAAGTGGCCTGCAGGTGAGACTTGGCCTGAAGGCAGAGGCGTGCAGCTCCCTCGGGGGCAGATTGCTGATCCTGTAGCCCGGTCTACAGGCAGCCTGCTGCCTGGTTCATGGGCACCTACCTTCATGGCAGCAGTTGGATTGCATGCCTTCCTCTCCCTGCTTGTAAAGGCAACCCCTGGTGTCCAACTGGGACAGCCCATGAGGAGGTTCAGCTTTCATAGCACCACCTTTTTTCAGGACAAAAGGCAATGCCAATCCTGGCCAAAAGGTTTAGTGATATGTAAGAGAGACTATGTGTGTATGTACTTACGATTATAAAAGAAAGGAGGATGTGGCATACACAACAAAAAGTATTGCTTTCGTATAGTGAAGTGGAATGTGTCAAGTCAATTCACAATCTCCTTTGTGGTTTATGTTTTTTTTTTTAATGTATATTTATATGTTTATGGTTTTCAGTCATCTCATTAATTAACACTTTTCTGTGGGGAGAATAAGGGCTTATGGCTTACTCTTTTTCTCACAAAAATGTTTTCCAAGCATGTTTTATTACGTGTGCACTTTTCACATTCCCATCCCAGACCTTGAAATTAGTATTTTCTGAATAATTCCCAAGTATCTCCTTCAGCTACGTGGCCTAAAAAGCTCTTTGACTTAATTGAAGCAAATAGTCTGAAAAGAAAATCTAAAGCTGTAAAGTTTTCTGTTAGAAAAATATTAAGAAAGCATGAACAAACTCTAATAACTTATAGAATCAGAGAGTTAGTTTTGGTGTCAGCTTTTTACTCCATGCTGCTACTTGGTTCATCCTATACTGACCCTGGCACTGGAAGGCTACCTTTACTCTTTACACTCAGGTAATGTGTATCTGCTTCTGCAGAATGCCAGTTAAACATAGTAGATGGCTTCCAGATACACCGAATTTTGAGAGTGGGTGCCGTTTTAATCTGTAATCATGTAACAGCGGCTTCCAATTTTTTATCATTTGAAAATCTACATCCCAAGTGATTAATCTTATTTGAGCTTGAAGCTAGTGGCTGTCAGACTTACTTCCTTTATAAATGTCCTTCCTTCCCTCTTCATTTTCTTGTTGGTTTGTGAACAAACTGTGCTTCAGACCTTTTCCATTCACCAAGTATGTCCAAGTATTTTATAAAGAACCACAGCAACAAAAGGAAGTAATATTGGTATTTATCCTTCATATGACTTTTCCACAGCTTTATTTTTATCTCGCCTCAACTGTGTCATGGGACAACAATGTAAAGAGACAAAGTTAGTGGTCATCAAGTGTTTAATATGGCCAGTTCTTGGGAAATTACATAAGTCTCTAAAAGCCAGTTTTCTTGAAGTCATAAAAGGAACTGAATTGATCAAAGTGTAACCATCAAAAAGTGAAATTTACAAGTGTTTGTGTTGGACAAACACATCATCTTTACAACACTTCAAACAGAAGATGTTGCTGCAAATGGAGTGTGAAAAAATTATCTGCTTAATTAGTAGTAAACAATCATGGCAGCGAAAGAATTTTAGGTGTTTATGTTCTTGATTCATCATAGTCCAGATTTGCTTCTGACAATTTTACTTTGGAAATTATGCTGGTTTTATTGTTCTACTCTTTTCCAAATGAGGATGTAACTTTATTACTGCTTGAATTTCTGTGCACTCTTCATCCAGTTTTAAGGCCTCTATCTTGCACCATGTTGCCATTTGCATCTTAGTAATATGAGTGCACCTCATTATCATTTGATAGCGCTCATATCTTGTCTTCACTTTGTATTTATAGACATAGACATGAGATTGAAGGTTCAAGGCATACAAAATTAGACCGAGGCTGGATGAAGGCTTTCTTCCATGAAGCAGATGCGATTTAGAAATACCTGTTTAGTCTGGTAAACAGACAAACTGAAGCACTCATTTAAATTTTTCTGCTTGTTGCCAAGGTCTGTTACTGAAAAGAATTTTTTTTCCATGATAGACTTCTCATATGGGCATTGCTTTATCAGCAAGAGAAAGATGTAAATGGTGTTTAGTTGGAAATGTGTGGGTCTATATTTAACTATGACCATTCACAGAAGTCTGTAAAGGAGGGAGATAATCAAATCCTGAAGAATTTCTGCCAACTGTCTTCTATCAAAGTCAAAAAGATTATTTAATGAGTCTTGTTCAGTCAAGAGTTTTGACTGCCTTCTCCTTTCAGAATGTCCTGAGTTTTAAGATGTCATCATAGGAGAGTTAGTAAATTTTCTGGGCTTCACTTTATCTATAAAATGTGGCAGTAAAATTTAGCTATTCTTGCCTCACTGGATGATATCATGAGATAAAATAAAATACCATCTTCCACTGCTTTGTGCCTTGTGCTTCGAGTTCTAGTAAGTTTCCTTTTCAGTTTCATTTAAAGTCAGAGCTGTAAATGTTAAATGGTTGTAGAGACTGCTGAAATACTAGCTGTAATTTTTCTTCTGTTTTTTCAAATAAACCAGTAATACAATATTATTTAACTTCACTACAGAATAATTATTATCTTAATGTGTAGGATATTTTATTAGATGTTCTGAACATCAAGTAAAAACGTAATAAAACCCCCCACAAAACAGCAATGTATTTTACCTAACAGTACATACAGAAATTAGTTATGGCCCTTCACTGCAACTTACCTGAAAGTCCTTCACGTAGACTTTGCATATTCATTTCATGCCACATATGCTTAGAAAAATGATTTTTTTCAGAAACTTTGCTGCAGTTAAAGTAAGGTAGCCACCAGCAGTACTGTCATGATTTAACCCCGGCCAGCAACAGAGCACCATGCTGCCACTCGCTCATTCCCCCTGTGGTGAGATGGGGGAGAGAATCAGGAGAGTAAAAGTGAGAAAACTCGTGGGTTGAGATAAAGACGGTTCAATAAGAAAAGCAAAAGCCACACACATAAGCAGAGCAAAACAGAAATTTGTTCACCACTGTGCCTGGGCAGGCAGGTGTTCATCAGTCTTCAGGAAAGCAGGACTCCATCATGAGTCACAGTTACATGGGAAGACAAACGCCATCACTCTGAACAAACCCCTCTTCCCTCAGCTTTATATGATGAAATCGATGCCACAGGGTGTGGAATATCCCTTTGGTCTGTTGGGATCAGCTGTTCCAACTGTGTCCCCTCTGAAGTTCTTGTGTGCCCCCAGCCTCCTTGCTGGTGGGGTGGTGTAAGCGGCAGAAAAAGACTTGGTGCAAGCACTGCTCAGTGATAATGAAAACATCTCTTATCAACACTTTTCAGCACAAATACAAAGCATAGTCCCATACTAGCTACTATGAAGGAGATTAACTCCATCCCACTCAAAACCAGCACAAGTAGAAAGCTCAAAGAACATATTTGTGAGATCTATCCAGAATTTTCTACGGGGCCAAGTAAAGGAGAGAAAAAGCCAAATTAGCACATATAATGAGAATGGCTGAATCTTGTTTGTGGAGTATATGTAGGCTATGTAAAGGAGAATTTGTTGTCAAGGGAAGGGTAGCAACAGTCCTCCTGCCACAGTCTCCTTGTTCTTGTTCTCTCTTCTATCTGAATTTATCTCTGCAGGCCACAATAAATGTAATTGTGGTGCCATAAACGGGCATTAAGATTCAGAGTTCTGTCTCTAGTTTTAAGGAGCAACGGTGAGAAATGGTAGACTCCTTTTGAGGAGTGTACATGTCTAAAGTGTTAAACTGGAAGACTCCAATATCCCAAGACAAACTGAAGCTTTGATTACCTTCTCCATTTTAATTGACAGGAGACTTGACAAAGTGAAAATTTCATCCCAGTTTGTTAGTGTCTTGTCTATATTGCACACAGATGTGAACAACAACCTGTGGGAATGCAGGTCCTTAAAATATTCCTTCCCCCCAGTTGATAAGCCCTTTCATAATATACCATTAGCCATTGGAAAGACTACCTGCAAAACTTCAATAAGTCTTTTCAAGAAAGTACATTAGTGCTGCATTTCGCATGCAACTTGCCTTGCTGATACTGAAGTGATAATTTTTTATCAATATTGTGCATCTTGGTTAAAAGCTAAATCGGTGTTAGTCTGCTGACACTAAGACTTAGAAGGATCCAGGAAAAAGGTTCCTCACCAAAGAATGGATAGCATCCCTTTAATGTGGACCAAAAGTTGGACACAGGGTGAGAGTAAGAATTCTTAGTATGACTGGGAAACAGTGGGCTGTAAAATTACATGTAAAAGACAAAACTATTGATTTCAATGTCTTTTGGTTTCTTGGAGATAGAAACAGATTTTGAACAGTCATCAGAGAGGTTTAAGGGGCAGTATTGGTATGCAAGTGTCTATGTAAGAGCTTCCTGACCTGTTTAGACAGAAAATGGCAATGAAAGAACCAGCTACTTGGCTTTGCTCTTTCTGAGTGTCAGTAACAGATGCATGCCTAAACATGCACAATAGCTTCTCTTCTAATGGATGAATTGAGCCTGTCAGGTTGCAGATCTTGCAACCACAGAATGATCTCCAGATTTATACATGGGTGACACAATTTGGATAGGGTTTGATTTTTTTGTTGTTGTTGTTTCTATATAAGCATATAAAATAGCAGCTAGATGCTACTGAGTACCTATTAGTCAGTGATAGTCTAGTATACAATTTTAAGCTCAAATTCCAGTTGGTCTGTTTCCCCTGACTCCTTTTTTTTTCCCTCCAAGTTGAGTAACACATTTGAAGTCTTACCAGCAGGGAGACACTTGTACAAAACCAAGTACTATTGCTACAGCTTCTGTTCACCATTTTCCTCATGGGAAGATTAAACCTTCAATGATCACAGGAATAGTTCTTTAGTAAATTGTGAAAACAGTTCAAAAGTGTCTAAAATTGTGTGATCAGCTGGAGTCATTCAAAAGATATGAGTCTTTTGCAAACAAGGAAGAGATTTCACAGTCCTTGACAAGATTAAGCACTTTCCCGAACATGAAACCTCAGGTTTGATGTAATCATAGGATCGCTCAAGTTAGAAGGTAAGCCATGAGGTCATGTAGTCCAACCTCGTGGTGAGATCATGCTCAACACTGACCCAGGTTTCCTAGGACTTTGTCCTGACTAAGTTGGAAACCTCTACTCTTCTACAGTTACGCATCCATCTCATGTTGTACAGAACTGCTCAATTACATGGTCTTCTAGGGATCTCACTGGTGATAATCTTGTTTGCTGGATGTGTGAAAATGTAACACATTCATAATCTATCATGTATCCTAATACAGCATATTTTCAGATGCTTTATCGGCGTGTACTGCACATCCAGATTTTTCAGTAGTTCTTGTTACTAAATCTAGATGAAGGATGTGCTGTTGAAGTTTTAAGAGGAGCCACACCACGGAGCTACTAAAGATAATGGTTAAGCACCAGAATTAAGAGTTTGCTTCAGTATTAACTTTTTTTGATAATGCTGCTCTTCTCTGCAGATGCAGAGAAAGCATTTCTTCCTGTTATTCATTAGGTTAGTTCAATAACTATTTCATTCACACAGAATGAAGAGAAGTCAATTCAGTGACAAACCAACTGGGAGTTAAAATGTAGGAAGGCTGGTTTTCCTCCTACTCACCTGCGAATAACAATGAGGTGTGGGAGGATAATATCTACGACCTCTAAAATCTTGTAGAGCATGGTGAAAAGAAACACTAAATCTGGTTTTACTTACTACAAAAAACGTTTCATTTGTGCAGAATGTTATTTAAATACATAATGTGTTGGTTTAAACTTGTCTTTACATACGTAACACATTTAAAGTAAGATCCTTTATATAGTTAAAACTCCAGAATTCTGCTTGGAGATATTTTAGCATATTCCAGCCTGACCAGTCATGATAATTATCTAGCAGAACTAAAATAAATGCACCATCATATTCACTATTTTCTAGTATAATAAAAAATAAGGACTGTAGCAAAAAATGTGCTTTTATTTCTTTAGGGGAAGTGTTTGCCATTTTGTTACTTGGTTTTTGTTACAAGTCTGGTTACATTCCAGAATACCAGAATCCTTTCTCCTGCCTGTGGTTGACTAGGCAGTTGCGTTCAGTGTGACGTTTTTGCAGTACTCAAGTGGTAACAATGCCTTAGGCCTTATTTCTCTGCAGTTTTCTTCACTAGAGGCTTCATCCAAAAATGGCAAGTCGTGCAGAACGTAGCAGTCTGCTTACTAAGTACATCTTGCCACAAAGAAATTACTTTTGTTTTTGTTTTGTCCAGCTACAGTAGTGTTTCCTATATTTTTTTTAAGCTGAATTTAAAGTGCTGGTTTGGATTACAAAGCAGTAAATTGCTGTGGATTTGCCTGCTTTGCTCTTGGTTTCTCCTCCTGTGCTATTATGCAACAGTGAAGTTAACAGATGCACTATTTTGCCTTCTTATGAAACGGCCACTGATAGGTAACATCTCTGTTGTGAATCTTACTCCTCTCTTTGATCTAAATAAATGTGTTGACCTATATGAAAAATCTCTTTATTAGTTCTTTAAGAAAGATTACCGTTAACAAGAGTAAAGAAAGTAAAAGAGGGAAGGAGACTGTACTGTTTTTGAGGACTGAGACAGATTTTATTAAATACAGTCAGCAATTTATTGATATATGCTTCATGATTTTCTGTTGGTTTTAAAAAAATTTATAGCTTGATGGAAATATTACAATATACAATCAGTTTATACTGCCAAGTAATGTGCAGTGATACCATTTAGTCTGGTTTATGACAGTTCCTCACAAAACACCCTCTCTGTATGACATTTAGAATCATTTAAATAAGAGATGGATAAGAAATAAACAGATCATGTCTTTGATCTGTTTCAAGTTTCTGTAAAGATCATAAAGGTCTGATAATACCAAAGAATAAGTCCCATCTGAAGCTGGTTGTCTTTGCATCTAGCAGCAAAATAAATGCAAATTTATTTTGCATTTATTTGATCAAGTGCTGTTAAGGGAAAGCAAACCTAGACTGAAATATGTGAGATCCTTTCACATTCCTTCTCTGATTTCTTGAGTAGTTGTTTAGAGAGGCAAGAGTACCTCTAATATTCTCTCCATCTTCAGTCTGAAAACCTGGGAAGTAGTAATGGCAAAAAACAAATTAAGAGTATGAAAATGTTTGTAGAGAGGCAATTATAATGCTGTTGTAATACTGTGATATGCAAAATGATTAATTTTTCTAAGCTAAAGACACAATACAGATGTCATGAGATGACAGTTAACGGTTTACCATACAAGGTCGATAAACGTTGGTTAAAGTATGACCATTTCTGCTGTAGATTTTTTGTGCTTGCTTTTCAAATTGACTCTGTATTGATGTGCTGACCTTAGCATTGATACCGATGTTTCAAATATAGACATGAAATTCTGGAAGTTGTAGTTTTATATTAATTATAATACTACTGTATTGCAATACTATGTCATATTTTGCTTTTAAATGAAATACAATTTTTGACTACATTCATGGCTGGAAAACCCCTGCCTGTTTAAAAGAAATCCCCTCCTAGGGAAGCAGTGTGCTTTTACTTTAGTTACTGCATGTATGCAAGTTGATGACTGGAGGTCAAGCTTTTTCTAAACCAAAGCAGTATTTAATTTTTATTTTCCTCCAAAAGATTAGCAAATACAATTTCATATAAAGACAAGCTGTGGCATTTTAATTTGGAATCAGTGTGCATTTTCTGGGTTATTGTTTTGTTTCAGTGTTTTCCTCTCAAAAGAAGATGTTCTCCTACCTGTATTCCATTTGCCATACTTGTTGTAGGTTCTATTACTTCGTTTTTTGCTTTCTGTGTTGGATATTTTGGAAGCAGATACAAGCAATGCTTTCACTGAGTCAAATAAAATTTCGTGTTCCTCATAAAAACAATCACTGTGTTGTAACTGCTACTACACTAAGGACTCAGTTCTTTGAAATGTAATATTAATTTTGATCGTACTGTGGATGCACATGCACTCCCTAGATACGTAACAAAAACAATTTATCAGAGAACAAGTTCCAGCAAAATAAGTGAATCCACATCTGTGTGGATACCGTGAGAGATTACTGCTGAGCGGTATCTCAATAGACTGAAGGTCATCAGTTAGGTTTTCCAGTGAAGTATTATTCTTCCTAAGTTGGCATCAGAACTAGTAAACAATAATTGCAGGTAACCAATAAAAGAATTAACAAGTACAATTTATATGACCCATAAAGTAATTTCACAGTTGTCTGCTTTTCAAAACTTTTTTGAAGTGGATAGAAGACATTGCTGAAGCTGTAATGAAGTGAACCTTCGCAGTCAAAAGGCTAGGCACTCAGCCAGTTTGTAATTCAGTGAGACATAATACATTATCTGTTTTGACAGTCTTCATGGCTAAATGTAATATCTAACTGTGTTTATAAATAGGAATGAGAAAGTCAAATGGTCTGGTCTTGACAGCAGAATAATACAAAGCTTTGGATATGCCCGGAGTTCACGTGTGCTTCTTCTCTTCAGTGGAGTGGGAAGAACAAGGTAAACTGAAGTCAGGTGGAACTTGAAAAACATGTCTGGCATGTGTTTTCCTTGACGTTTCAGTAATGCATGAAGAAATGTGATACATATGAGCTCTGCAGTGAGACTTGTAAAATATATTGGTTTTCTGACCAAGAAAAACAATTATTTTAACAGCAAAATAGTAGACTGAGCATTCACAAAGATCTGTACTTAGAAAAGTGGCTCCCCAGTTTGTGTGTTGTGTGTAGAAGGATGAGACAGAAGGAAGTAGTCCTGGTTTCTCATTCCTATTTCTTGCTCCAGATAAAGTATTTTAGCAAATAGATTTCCTGGTGAAATATAGGCAGAAGGCTGGAACCTCATTATAAGTCTCCAAAAACATCTGTGGGCTCTCTGCTACACTAGCACAACTTAACAGGAAGGGTGGGCATTGTACCCTTTGACATTGTCACTAATGTATGTCTTCTTGAAGACATGAATTGTTCTTGAAGCTCATTTTGGGTTGAAATGGGTGTAGAAGATGCATCCCTCAGCAAGTTATATACTTTGATATTGCATAGAAGTTGATACCAAGAATTTATCTTCTCCTTCCACTGTGTGTTGAGTAAGCAGTCCCAAAAGGTAAATGCTGGACTCCTTAAAGCCCCTCTCAGGGCTTCAAGCTGTGAGCGCTCATCTCACATAAGAAATTAACTGAAGTAACTGAAGTTCTGCATGTATGTGCCTTGCAGGAGAGGCTGCTCCTTGGAAATTAGTGTTTTATGAGAGCTGTGATTTCCAGTTTAGGAACCAGATGTCTTAAAATCCTGTGCAATGTTGTGCCTGAACCTGCTGGTGGATATAGGTATAATTCAAACTGAGCTTTCCTGAATGTAAACAGAAACAGCCTCCTATGGTGGAGCTCAGTCTGAGTCCAGGTTGAACTCATTTCAGCTCTGCATTGAGTAGTTGGCCTTGCTTTCACAATAGAGGGGTGGAGGGGTCCAGTGCCCCGCTCAGGCTATGTCGTGTAAAATTTGTAGCGCGTCTCTGAGCCAGGATTCTTGTCTGATGCAAAGCTAGAGGTTGAACGTGACCTGATCTCACTGTTAGTCAGAACTGAATGTCTCAAGACAGGCATGCTGATAGGGCTGGTCAGCAGCTTTGCTCTGGGACTCCCCTGAGAAGTTTCATTTTGCATAGTTACAGATGGTTTGGGCTGGAGACATCCTTTTTCTGTTGCAGCGGTGTCTGTGCCTCGTGCTGCAGTGGGCTACTGCCAAATCAGAAATAAATGGGATTGGCCCAGAAACTACCACCGTTCGTGAACGTTATTTATGTAACTGGGTTTTTTGTATTGTGAGGAATAGGGCAGAATACTAGAATGCATTTATTTACTAAGTGTTTTGGGAAACGAGTATGTGTCCTGAAGGTCAGAATTACATAAAATCAGACAGTAGTGTCAGATACATTTACTTGGAGCGATGTCCTTATACTCTCGAGTAATGTTTTAAATCTGCTTGGAATTTCATTGTGGACAGGTTATGCAGTGGTAGGCTCTCATTTTCTTAAGAGACCCTTCTGATTCATGTTACACACACATTGGTTCAAGTGTTAACTAACACTCTTGTGTTACTGTTGTTGCTGTTTTGACAGTAAGGCCAGTTTCTGACCAGGTGGTGATAGGAGTCTCCATTGAAAGTATCCTTGTAACAGCATTTTCAGCTGGTTTGGATGAGACCCCCTCAAACTGTGGTTTGGTGAATTCTTTACTCTCCAGCTGTCCTGCATGGTTTCTAATTAAAATCATCTCACCTATGTGCAAAAAATTGCCCTGTTCAGTTATCTAAATAGATAAATGGTGCCTATTAGTTCACCATTTACTTTGTGTGTGCAAAGGAGGACCTGCCTGGGTTGTTCCCAGGACTGCTGGGAACTCCCTGCCTCCACAGTCCCTGACAGGCAGTTGATTATCTTGTTAACGTGGACTGGGACTGCCTGGGAGTTCTTCTGTAGATCACTGAGACCTCTGGTAGAGCTGGGACTGCCCGGGGCGGGTTCTATAGCTATCAGTCAGTTATCTCATCTGAACAGAAACTAGATGGGGAGTTCCCGGGACTGCCCAGGGAGTTCCTATGGGTGACTCAGCACGCCCAGCATGTGCAGGGGCACAGCCCTTGTCCCCAGCTGCATTACAATTACAGCTACTGTTTTCCTTTGGAGCGTGCGTGCACGCACCCGTCTGGTACATGGAGGCATTAGTGTTGGGAATACGAAGAGGTTTCGAAGAAGCTGGTTGATACTTTGGGATTGCCTGATGTGCCGTGCCTGGCTGACCAGTAGGCTGTGTTCCCTGATAGCCACAGATGGGGTTTTTTTCATGCTGGGCTGTCACATCTACAAGCCACTGCAAAGTGCTTTTCCTGCCATGGAGAATTCAAAATAGCATGCTCACTGTCACCAGTACCACACTTCAGCAAAGGTCTCTTGACTGGAGTTATTTGCTACTTTCTTGCCTGCTACAACAGATGATGTTTGAACCTCCTGTCTCTTGAGAAGAAAGGACAGCCTAAGATTGAATTTGTGGTGTTTACTGATTAAAAAAAAAAGACATTTATTGTTTGTCAGTCAGCGTGCAATAGCCTGATGGAGAGCATCTAAATCAGATGGGTTTGGAACCCGGTGTAATGTCAGGTAGTGGTCATAAAGTGGCTTCCATAGTATGTAAGGGGATGTACATTTAAACTTTCTTATTGTTAATATCCTTCTTCTTTGCAAATAAAATGAAAAGTGGTAAGCAAACCAGAAGTACAGTAACAGCAATGTCTGAAAGATCAGTCTGGAAATTCAAGGAATGGTTAAAGGTGATTAGAGTAAGAAAGAGTGAGAGAGATTTGAGCCGTGTCAGCATTCATGAGCGTGTGAGGCAAGATAGGGCTTCAGCCCTTTTCTTTTTTGGCCACTCTCTCCAAAGACAGTGTCCAAGTAGCAGATGGGATGGTTGTGCTTCTTCCACTTGGTGCCCTGTCCTACAGGGATGCTGAGAAGCAAGTGTACACCACGCTAAAATTGCGACTTATTGAACTTATATAGAGCAAAACAAGTGGAAAAATTAAAAATATGTTTTCAGTAGTAGCATTGTTCAAAATCAATATTCACTGTATGAACTATGATGTAAGAACAGGGAAGGTAGGAATGATATAATGGACTAGATCTCCAAAGGTAATAAAGACCTTGGTTATTCTAGTTAGTTGGCACAAACAGATCAGCTCTGGTCAGAATTACAGTATCTAACTATTAGAAAACTTTGATAGACACAGTAAACCAAACAGGGTCTTTGAAAACTATGATCACTGTAAGCTGCGTAAGAGGAGAAGTATTTGGATTTATTCTAACAGTGGTGTGGCTGCATTTGGAGGGAATGAAAAGGTTTGTGCTGTGTTTTCCTGGTAAGCGGTGTAAATGGCTATTGCTATAAGAATGAGTGTAGATGCTTGAGAAGCACCCTTGATCTGATGCCTAGAGAACTGCCTAGGGATCAGGGCACCTGCGTTCATCCCATAAGTCCCCTCCTGCCTTGGCCAGCTCATTTCTCTCTGCCTTGCTTTCACTAGCAAAATCAGGAAACAAATCCTTAATTTCCTTTGAGATTGATTCATGAGAAAGACAATGAGAGCAGGGAAGTGTTATCATCTGTGGTTGAAATGCCACACACCTAGTGAACTCTTAACCCCCACTTGTATTATTTAATTTAAATGCAGTTTTTAATTTAAATGGAGGTTTTCCCGTGGTTTTTTTAGAGATGTAAGATAATGGGGGGGGGGTGTCTCCCAAAATGCAACTCTTTATAAGAGTGTCTTGCTTGAAGTGTTGTGTAAAGAATAGTCATGTTTATGAAGACAATATAACACGTTAGATCACCTTTCATTCAACCACGTGCTGTATAATTAAGGTGTACAAAATTATGTCCACTCTTTTTTTCAAGTGGAGCTTGAATAGCAGCATCCTAATTACAGAACATCCTTATCTTAGTAATAACCTTATTTATGAATATACTTTACCTGCCCATCATACATTATATTCAGCTGCTGTAGCAGTGAACCAAGGAAGAAAGTTTAAGCAGAAGCTGAAGATCGGAGACTTCAGCTGTTTTTCACAATGAGAGTTTGCAACTGACTTGGTTTGTGTGTTGTTGGTAGGCTGGATGAATGAAGAAGTGGATAAAGCTCTCAATGTTTCCTTCTCTTACCCTCCCTGGAGAGAAGGAGAATTGCCCAACTGTGATGATATCACTTAATAGCCTGCCTTGCTGAACTGGTGTGAGGAGTCATTCCTTACTGCTTTCACATTGCTCAGGAAACAGACCTTTGAAACCTTTTATTTCCCACAGCCATAGTAGGGTAGCACTGAGGCTGCTGTGTCTCAGAGGACTGTAGTGCCTTTCTCATTTGTGTTTCCAGCTCTATCACCAAGTTGCTGAGATACATTAGTAATGGCCTTTTCTAAATTCAGCAGTTTTAGAAGGCAGCTATTACCTTATTCATCAAAAAGGGAAGAAATGAAAAGCAAAACCAGTCACTTTAACTTTGAAAAACTTCAGTTTTCAAATTTGTGTCAAAATTGCTTTCCTGTAGTGGTTTTCAAACTGTGTTTCTAAACATGGAAAAGTTGGTGCAATACAGAAGTTTCTGAGGTTTTAAGAAAACCACTTCTTTGATAGAGTTTTGTACTTAATAAAATGTAATTTCCTTTTTGGGGTAATTAACTTATGAAGTGCTAGGACTTTCTGGCCATGAGAAACCCTATCCTAAAGCTCATTTTAGCACAGACAGCTGCAGAACAAGTCTTAGCTTCTTAGGTCGCTATCCGAAACATTGTCTAGAGTGCTGCCATTCCTGCCTTGACTGCAAGGGCACTGCTGCAGAGACTATACCAATCATGCTGAAATGTGTAAAATTACCATTTAAACCAAAATAATGACATAACCTTCTGTGCAGTGTATAATCCTAATAAGATTAAGCTTTACCAAAGAAAAACATAAAATATATAACCTAATATATAACCTAATAAAATTGTAATCTGTTCTGAATAAACTGTATTATACATGTTCGCTGAATGGATTATATAAATTTAATGAAATTACACTGTCTTATAAGCAGGATACAATAAGTAGTATAATGGCAGCTTTTCTATACACAATGTAAGAAAGTAAGGAAGAAGATGGGGATTATTAGAAAATGAGTTTAGTCCAAACAATTAACAAGATAAAGATAAAGATACAATAGTAATTTCTTAAATACTGCAACATGATCTTTGTGCTTCTTTGAGTGTTTTAGCCAAGATTAAAGATACAGACATCTGAGAGGAAGATTGACATGGCATTAGAAAGGAATGACACCGCTGAAATAATTGCAAAAGATTTGAGAAAATGTGGCACTTTCTCAGCATCTGGTCAAATTTTTGTTCATATTTCTTTAGTATATTGTGTATTTGTCCATTACATCTCTTCATTCGATACGTGGTGGTGGATTCCAGGCTGTTAGCACCACTGAGCCAGATGGCATACACTCTGTCATGCTGAGATCATGTTGGAAATGTCATCTATGCAACTCAGCTGAGATATAGTAGCACTTTAAAATTAATTTCTCAGTTGTCCACTATGGAATTTTTTTTTGTTGCGGGTATTTTATCTATGTAGAAAGAATAAAGATGCTTTTGTTGCCATCAAAAATTAAAGCATTTCCAAATATTTTTGACAGTGTACTAAATTTCAGCTTAGTTTGCTGCAGTAAGGAGTATTTGTCCTTACAGAAGTACTAAAAATATTAAGAAAAACTGCTTTTAAAACTATGTTAGCACAACCACATTACCTGTCCGAGAACTGTGCTGCATATTTTTGGAAACCATTAAGAGACAGTCAAGAATCATGCTAAGACAGAACGATCTGAGACTTACCCTCTCCCTTAAGTGTAACTTAATAAGGGATTTTCCTGGGTTAAGTGGAGGGACGACGGAGAGAGAAAGAAGAGCCTATCAAGTTGCTTTTCTGTCTGTCCAGATTAAAACACATTTTGTTTTCCAACAGGCAGAATTTTAAAAGGCATCTCTCTTCATGGAAACACAAGATCTTATTATCTTACACAGCTTGGTCCCCGTTCCACAACTTCATAGTAAATGCTTAAGTAGTGGGAACTAAACAACGTAGTACCTTTAAAAGCTAGAGCCAAGATTCAAACAGTTTTCTCTTTCATGCATAATAATTTCATAGTAGATTTTATTCTTTTGTGTATCTATAAAGTCTCATTGGTTTAAAACCCCATCCTTGGTTACATTTGGACAACACTGGTGGGCTTCAAAGAAAAAGACTGCAGGAGGTTATGTACAAAGTAAAGGATTATATTTAAAGGAGTCCCTGAATTTACATCATATGGTAAAGCATTAGGCATGTTTTATAAGCTGATTCATATCATATGACTAAACCATGAAAATGAAATTAAATCTCGTACTAAGGACTAGTCTTAATGTGCAACATCCTGGTTAGAGGAGCCATCCCCCCACTGAAGGCTGTAAAGGGAGACATGAGTCATTGTTTTGGATGAGGGTAGTGCTAGATATTTATAAGGTGGTCCCTTTATCCAGTTGCTGCGATTCTAATGACTCTTCTGATAGAAATAAGTGTCATGTTTTTCTTGTGTAGTTTAAGTTCTAATTATTGTAAGAGAAAGGAGGAATAGGAGAAATATTTTTTTCAAGATTCCTAACCAGTAAACAACACAAAATAAAATAGATGGTGTTTATATTAACTATTCCTTTGGCTTATTCTGTTTTCATTCCCTTGTCCCTTACTTTTCTCCTCTGTGTCATGTATTTGTTTTCTCAGGCTACTGGCTTTTGATGGGGCAGGGCTGTGTTCCTTTTCTGTGTTGAAGTGGCCTGGGATGTTGATGAAACCTACTTCAGCAAACTAAGCAATCTAAAATGGCCATGGCACTGCAGCTGGTGTGGAAGAAGATGTGATATGAGGTCTGACTGCGTGCCTCAACATCAGTGAATCTTCCAGGCTGATGCTGCTCTTTTACCTGTGGACTTTGAAATATGAGTCTTCTTCCCTATTCCATACACCGAAATAATGATTCGGAGTAGCACACAGTACTTTTTCATGGTGTTTGCACTTCAACTTCGGTTAATTGTAGGTTTATTGGTTGGTATTACACTAGCTTGTATTTTAGTACTTAAAGGGTTGTTGCTTCTTGCGTTTATTTCTTTATGCCTCTCTTTCATTTGTCTGTAGACACAAAGATTTGTCTTTTTCTTATCTGAAGTCTGTAGCTTCTCTGATACAAAGGTTTAGCACTTGATTACGTATTGTCCAGCTTCTGCTTGCTATTATAACTAAAAAAGATGCAACAAGGTGAGGAGAAGTGACAAAAATAAACACAGTGTGAGTAATGATGGAATGGTGATGGACAAGAAGAATCGGTAGCTCTGTACAGTCAAGAACAGTAACATATTTACTAAGCAGCTACAACCCATGGCTTTGATCTGTAAGCACAGTGCCTTTTCTGTCAAAAATACCTTACTATTCTCTCCCTAACCTGTACTTGCTCTGTAAATTGCAACTACAGGTAAATGAGCTGTTATGACAGAGTGCAGGGTTTCCACACGCACCTGTGTACAGCCCAATACGCAACAACCCAAACCAAGCGTAGTCCCGAAAGACAGTCCAGTCGCGCAAAAAATCTGACTTAAGTTACTTCAGAGTCTCTTAAAATACAGTTATCTTAATTTCTGAAACACAGTTCATTTGTACGTCAAATAACGATATCTAGAGGCTGGAGAAATGAAAGCTAAAGTAACACAAGTGACAGTGAACAGTAATAAATACTTTGAGGTTGTAAATAATTTTCCACTGTTTGAAGAGGAAAATCAGTCCATGTTCTGTATATGCAGATTGTAAAATCTGAAATATGTAAGAAATGACAACTTTCTGCAATTTGATTTTACATGCCGGTAAAGCTAAACTTTCATCATCTTGTGGAAAGCCACATGTTGTCTTAAGCCTGAATGTTGTTTTGATGGTTCAGGTTATGTCTACCCCCCACCTGTGAGCTGGTGGCCTGTCCCCAGGGAGATGCCTGATGCCCCAGGGCTGGGGCAGCCACTGGCTGCCCTGCTCTGGCTGGGGGCGGGATGGGCCCTGACTGCCCCCTGCCACTCTCGTCTCTCAAGGATCAGTCAGGCTTCCCTGACACCCTTCTGTGAATTGGTCGTCTTATAATATGGGTTATGTTTTCATACTCCTAAGTCCCTTTTTTAAATGCAATCTTACATTTAGCAGTGGAAGCTTACCTGGTAAGTGAGGTACAGGGATCTTGTTACAGGTATCTTATACAGGTGCGTGAGGACACACACACACATGCACACACACACACATGCATGCACTTCATGTGCATTTTGGAGTATATAAAATTACTTAGTGCTTTTTTGTTATTTCTTGCGGATTTCATGAGCGTCACTCCCATGTTTTATTCTGTCAGCGCTATCTGTTTGCCAGCCTACACTGATGTCTTATTTCATAGAGGGGTACATGAAGTAAGTGCTGTTAATCTCGAAAATGACAACTTGAGGAGAATGAATTTTTCACTTTCACAGGTAGGTAGAGGAAAAATTACCCATAAAAGTAGTAGTGCTTGCAGAGACTTTTCCAGTTCTTCTACCCTGAGCTTTAAGGAGTCCTTCTGATTATATGAGTGAACTTGGAAGAGGATGAGTCCATCGACACTGAAATCCTAGATTCAGTGAATTTAATGAGGAGTTTTCTGTCTTGGTAAAGAGTAGTAACAGAATTTGTGTGACCTCAGTTTGCAGAGATTTTGTCTGCACCATGGAGCCCCGTGACATGGGGAAGAAGGGAATCTCCATGCCCTGAAAAAAAGTTTATGAGGAAATAGGTTTTCTGTTGGACTTGGACTAAAGTCAAATTAGGGGGAGTATGAGGAGGTCATTAGCTGAAGTCCTGCAGTGAACACCTTGTGAAAAAACTGCCCTGCTGAAGCAAGTCTTTATTTTCTTTTAGTAAACAGACATGTAAAATTAATTTATTCTGATCGTTTGTAGGGAACTATCTTTTCTGATTTATAGTCTGAATAGATCTCACTGTTTGAGAAGGTTTCTGGGCTGCTTGGTTTCATCTTCT
The DNA here is from genome assembly GCF_003945725.1 of Corapipo altera. Classification (NCBI taxonomy): domain Eukaryota; kingdom Metazoa; phylum Chordata; class Aves; order Passeriformes; family Pipridae; genus Corapipo; species Corapipo altera. The sequence goes on from NW_020884874.1 coordinate 23,823,224, forward strand.
GTTCGTAACTTTTTTTCTCCTGCAGCAACTTAACAAGTGTTTTCTCTGCTCTGAGTTTTTACTAGCATATCTTTAAGTGGCCATTGTCACTACATTGTCACATTACATTATCAGTTTAAAGGGACTGTAGTATCAACTATAGTAGCAGTGGCCCCTGTAGGGTTCGGTGGAGAAAATGGGGTCAACAGTAAGTTAGTATTTTATACCTATTCGGTTATTTTCTTGGGTTTGCATACTCTGCTTACAAGTTTCTGCTTCTATCACTGTTACATGGTATAAGTAAGTTGTGTCTGTTTTCTGTCAAATTTGTCATTTTCTAAATCACAGTTTTCCTTCAGGCTGTAGTTAGAGGAAAAATTGAAAGGTATTTCCTCTGAAATGCTGTTCTTGCTTACACTTCCAAGGGGAAAAGCAAGTCAGCTGTTTAACAACTTGAGGATGTTTCATGTATAGATAGGTTCATCACCTGCAGATTTTCAAAATAAGGCCCCTGTTTTGAAAATGTGATCCTAAATCTGAGGTAACACCAGAGCACCTTGGAGAACATTGTTTAGAGGTAGTTTTCACTCCCTTGCTATGAACTTTTCACATCTGTTGGGCAGCATTCACACCAAGGAGCATGGACTTTAAAAATTAATTTCATACCATAAACCACCAGTAGCTGCAAGCTATACTTTTCCTGTGCCAGACCTACAAAGGATGTAAATTGTTACAGACTCTGACTTTTTAGTTAATGCTGCTGAGACTCATGTAGTTCTGGAGGTCCCCATTTTAATCCTAGATGTTTGGAAGGAGTCAGAAGAGTTTTCTTGCACATTCTAGAAAGGAAAGGAAGTACTAGAGTGAATGTATGTACATTATTTGTATGAAGAAGCTGGAACTGTTCCTCCCTGAACACTGTACAATTTTGTCATTGTCTCTAAATGTTCTCAATAAAGATGCAGTTTTCTCCTATATGGATTTTCATTTATTAATTTTTTTGTAGAATACTTTACTTCATATCTACTCTCTGAAGTCTTCGGATACTTTCTTTCCCTTTAGGAGTTTTCAGTTATTCCCCATGATATCATTATATTTTCCCTTGAAGCTCTGTGTTCATAACAGGATACTGGGGAGAGAAGCTGTTCAGTTTGTGATTGATTAGTGGATGTACAATCTCAATTCCCTTGGAAAGTGGGTGTGTGATTGTTTGAGTCTGTGCTTCTTTCGAGAGGGACCATTTCAGGGAATTGCAGTTAGAGCTGCAAACAATCCATTAGTCACTCATCCAGCCCTGCCAGCATAATACTGTTCTCTGTAGTACATTATTGAGTGTTTTGTCCAATATTGGTTTGAGTGACTCAAGCCATGAGGCTTCCACCACTTCCTCTGAGAAACCATTTCATGGTCTGACAGACCTCACTGTTAGGAAATATTTCCTGGTACTCAGCCTAAACTTTTTAACACTCAAAGTGATCTCATTACTGTTAGGTATACTCTTTTTCCCAGTTCTGTCGTCTTTGACGTTCACACTCTTGAGTGAATAGTAGATTGTATCATATCTCCTCATAAGTCAAGCAAATGCATAATTAATTCTTCTATTTCTGCTCTCCAAATAGGCCATCTGTTTGGTGGAAGACAGGCCGAGTATGGGAAGATTTTTTTCTTCTAAGTGCTTTTTTCAAACAAATAATATGAAAAAGTGCATTAGGAGTTCTTACATAGCTCCAAGAAGTCCCAACTTATATTTAAAAGGCTTTTCAGAAATTATGTAGAAGATGGTAACTTTTCCAGGAAGTTATTTGAAATAGTGATACCTTTTTCTAGCACAATATACAGCTCTAGCGCTAGTAGTCTGTCACGTTTCATGGCTTCAGGGAATGTTTAGTAATGTTGGTTCATCTATTTATCAAGCAAATTATATGTAGCTACAGCGTGGAGAGAGGAGAGCAATGGTAGCAGAATAGCAAGAAGATCCAGGAGCCACTTGAATGTCTGTCGTTCGTGGCTTTACAGCCAGAATTTACAAGTATTTATAAGGTCATATAAGGACTGCTGAGGAAGGAAATGTACTTTAATCCATCCAATCATTACACATCTCTGTATTTCTTTCTAGTAGCCAACATCTGTTTGGTATTTCTTTCTTCTGTCCTCCTGCTTGCCTTATTATAGTGTAAATTCTACAAAGATATATGCATATAATAAATTCTATTTTGCAGAATCTGGGAATGTACTATTCTTATTTCTTAAGGATGGTCTGCTACTTGGTCAGATTCTCCTAGTCAGGGAACACTTAGATTTATAAATAAAACTTCTAAACTAGTACTCCATACTTGCTTTGAAAAACATGCAGTATGTATTTTAAGCATATGTTTATGTTTTTTGATTAATCACTGTGTAATTTGGGAACCAAACCCATGTTTTGTTAAATTTTTTACCTGAGATTACCTGATGTGTGTGGTTTGTGACCCAGGCTTCCAGCCTGGGGAGTAAACAAGCTGTGTGCACTTCCTCTGAACTGTACTAGAAAGGATATATGGGTCCTCAGGCAAGAGCATTCCTGAGCTAACTTATTAAAATTTTACTAAGCTAAGCTAATTAAGGAAGAAAAATGCAGTGATCAAACTAAGATTGAGTCAAGTTTGAACTAAATCAGTGGGTTCAGGTGATTAAACTAACAATTTAATATCACATATAATCTTATGATATTGCACACAAATACGTAAATGCAAAAAAGGAAAAGGCAGATAAAATAACAGTTTGCCATCAGGAAAGTGAATAACTCCTGAAGCTTTCTCATTCTGTCATTCACTACCTGAGAGGAACTAGAGATAGATTTGCTGAAGCCCAGGCCATGTGCTATGTCTCTTGGGAAGTCTCAGGCACCTCCTTCACCTCTGAGTGGAGTGTCTGAGGCAGGCAGAATCTCCAAGTGAGACCTCCTTTCACAAGGGAAAGAAATGCTCATCTCTTTTCTTTCCTTTCTTTTTACAGGGAGCATTCCTCACTTTTTCCACCTCAGAGGCAAATGCAATGACTGTGGGGATGAGTTGTATGGAGTGACACAGGAAGGGGTGGCTGCAGTTTAGTCCCCGGCAGGTGGCACATGTCTGAGGTGAGGATGGGAAGTCCCACCTCTGGAATGGTCCTTCCACTCACATTGATTACCCCCACAGATGAGGAGCAAGATGCATGCAGGACTTTGAGTCTAGAAGCACACGTGGCTTTTATGTGAATTAACTCTACCTGTATTTAAGGAACTGATGTATTCCCGCTCCCCATGTCAATTCCGTGGCAATATTCCTCATACGTGCCTGTGCCCAACCTGCTCTCTGCCAAAGATCTGATATTCTCTGTGTTCAAGAGTGTGTTTCCCTTCCATGCAGGTTATCCAGGCTGTCTTCTTTGGGATTTGTGTCTTGACCGACTTGTCCAGTCTTCTCACTAGAGGAAATGACAGTCAAGAACAAGAGAGGCAGCTGAAAAAACTCATTTCCCTCCGTGACTGGATGATGGCTGTTCTAGCTTTCCCAGTTGGAGTGGTAAGTACAGTGTTAGTCCAGGCATGTCTTTGCAAACTGGTGAACGATGTTACTTTTGATTGTTTTCTGCCTGAACGGCTTTCCCACCTCTATGCAAAAGACTATGCAGAAAGGGAAAAGTGGTAGAGTTGATTTTACTACTGTCTTGTTTTTCACAAGTGTGAGGAAGCACAAGTGTGAGGAAGCAACACAGTGTGTTGCTGGAATAATCTTTGGGTCATTAAAAAAATTTATATTATAATAAGAACTTGATTGTACAAGTAATTTCAAATGTGTATAGTCCCAGCAGCATCCTGAGACTCAATTTAGACTTTTTCTGCACCACATGTCATCATCAGGAGTAGTGAAAGTGCTGACTGTGGCATGTTTTACACTATAATGACCTGATGGGAGTTTGGGCTGTAAGCCATTTTGACATGGGCAAGAAGGGAAGCAAAAGTCCAGGTTGCTCCCTGTTAAACCCATGGGGGATTTAGAACTGACAGAATTGGTGTAGGAAAAAAGGGTTCTGTCAGTAATGTAAAAAACCATACAGAAGGTATGTAAAAATGTGATTTTTACATGTGTTTTTCAAAAGAAAATGATTCTTTGTATCAGGTCCTGCTCCACTGGGGCATTGCACGTCACTTTCACTGGCAAGAGGTGCTCAGTGTCTTTACATGTCTCTTATCACACACTGAAAGCAACTGAAAATCCAGAATTTCATGAGTTTTTACATAGAAGTGTAATATGTGTCAGTCTAGTTCTAAGTTACATTAGGTTACATTACAAAAATGTGTGAACATTTCGTTAAAAGTATTGTTTTTGTTGTAATTCCAGATTAGTCTTTAATTATTTTTTTTTAATTTCAGTGTACAATAGTTCAAAATAAATTCACTAGAAGCAATTTTTTTCATGGTAGAACTCATAGAAAGCTGTACGAGGTCTTTAAAGTTGTACTGTCTCACAAAAACTGATCATTCACTGTCAGTTAACAGCAGTTAACATATCAATCTGTCATTCGTAATTTCATATATTCAGAGATGCTTCATTAAAATTTGATTTCACTGTTTACGTGAAATTTCACAATAAGTGAAGAAATACAGAATACTTTTGCAAAGTTTCAAAAGGCAAAGCATATATGAAACACTGCAGGTACTTCTTTCATAAAAACACAGCTGGTAGCCTTCCCTTATTGTACTTGCTGGCCTACCTTTTAGGAGCTACCACAATTCATGTTGGGATAGCAGACTGCAGTTTTCCAGCCACGGTAGAAGAAACTGGATCAACTAATATAGTTATTAGAAGATCCATGCATAAACAAGATTGCAAATATATATTTAATGGGTGCAGAGATTTATATGTTAATATAAATCACGCCCCTCAGGATTCATGGTTTCTTTCCTGCCATTCTTATAGCTCTGTACTGTGTTCCTCCACTCCTGCAGTGCTCCTGACCTTGAAACTTTTCAAGATGTTGGAGAATTTTAGCTTCACTTTGTCTTAGCAATTCTGCACATTTCTTTCAGGCTCTGTTTCTCTTGCCACCCGTAAGCGAGGAATCCCAGCTAGCCATTGCCTGCACTACAGTTGCCATTGCAACATTTAGAAGTTAGCAGTTCCCAAGAGATGTGTTGCATACCTGGAGCTAGCTATTTTCCCAAGGGCTTCGTACAAGAACAGCTTAAACAAACGAACGTACAAATGCAGAAGATAGTATGGCCATGCTCATTGGACAGATGCTCTCCGTTTCCAAATGTGACCTTTCTGTGGTGAAGGGGAGCAATTAATTACCACATATTATTTCACTTCTTACAAAGCAAGCCTAAAAAGGTTGTTTTCGTTGTTATTTCTACTCCTGACTACTGGGAGACAAACGGCAGTCATGGCTAGGCTTCACAAATGAAGATTTGGGAAGGGCTCTACCCACATTTGTTACAAGTGCACTGGTGGCTAAAAAGGCCAATACGAGTTGGACAAGTCCGGTTGCAAAAGGCACAGCAGAAAGACTCCTTAGGTGGTGTATTCTGCAAGACACAATTCTTTCTGCGTTGTCTTTTCTCCTCAAGAGTGATCCTGAAGAGTGATCCTATGTGTTTTCTCACAGCAGAACTTCATAACTTAAGACTAGTCTCAGCTCCTTCCTGAAACCTGATCCTCTCCAGCAGCAGAGGAGATCTCACTGCACACTTGCCAAAGCCTGCCCACTGCCTGAGGCACTGCTGGTCACTGGAGGCTTTGCTTTGGTGGGATTAGGGGTAGGAAGAGTTCAAGGCCTTAAAGTAGCAAATATCTAACACTGACTTTGTTGTCTGAAGATCTGTTTATGTATAAGAAAAAACCCAGTGAAATTTTGCTATGATGGAGATTCTTGTTAGAAGGAAGTGCAGACCTCCTTTCCTTGAGACTCATTCACCTACATGGAGCTTCTCAGTGGTTCCCAGTAGTGACACAAGGGAACCTTCAGACATAAAAATTGGACAGATGTGAATAAAATCTTTGTTGGGTTCTAATGTAACAGCAGTGGTCATGCTTAAGTACTTGTCAGTTACCTTAACATCTAAATTATTTTTATTGCTTAGTGTTTTACAAGGGGCATGTTTAGGGAATAGTGCAAATACTGAGGAATATTTTAAAGCCTACTAACTGTAGTTTTTCAAGAGCAATTCACCACATTTTTTCTTGTATTTTCTGCTTACTGAAGCCCTTGAGATGACTTGTTCTGAAAAACAGATGAGAAAAGGGATTCCACTCCCAAGTCAAACAATGGAGTGTGAAAATAAATGTAACAAAGTAAAGTTTTTCATTCTTAGTACTTCCTAAAAAAGTATTACATATAAACCATCTGGGAAGTCCGACCACCAACCTCCTCCCACCTTCCAGAGGAGGGAAAAGAACCAGCCCAAGGGTAAATAATCTCTTTGGGTGGCTTTGCAACAAATAAAGTCTTGCAAACAAATCTTGCAAAATCTGTGCAGCAAATCACATCTCTCCAGTGTTGTGATATGCATTGTATATCTTCAGGGGCTCAGATAAAACTGAATTGCCAACCTACTATTTTGATCAGAAGCATTAAGAAATAAACATGAACCTCTTTTAAGGACATAATGATTACTGTTTACTTATTGTTGCTCTTTTTAATAGGACTCTTAAGAGAATGAAATCAGAAATCAAAGCCTTGTACCATGAAAAGTCTGTGGGCAACACTTCCTAGCATTTTTTTAGTTCATTATAAGCCTATGATACTATTCAAATGCCTCAGAGATTGGGAATCATCCACAAAAGAAAATTGCTTGCGTAGGCATTTTAGAAGTTCCTCGCCAGTTCTCATCTATAATTACTTACACTTGCCATCCCTTTATCTGTGTAAAGGAGATATATGTTGGGAGTAATTTACACTGCTAGAGAAATGGGAGACATGCTTAAAAGTCAGAGACTACACCAGTGGTTTAGACTATCCTTCCTTTTTTCTGTTTGTTTGACATAGATCACTAGGTTACCAACTTTCTGTGGTTAATTACTATTTTGTGTAAACTGTATATGGTTTTATCAATATGTTTCTTGTAATTTGTATAAAACAAGAGGAAGAAGAGATAAAACAGGCATTTCTAGTTTTTAAAGACTGTTTAATAGAAATAGGTGGAAGAACAAAAATTGAAATTATTGCACATTAAAAGAGAGATTGCTGCCTAGAAAATTGCAAACTCTACCACAGACATTTTATATCGTATAGCATTAATAGCTTTGTTTGGTCTGAGTTACTGGCTAGAATTACCTCAATTTTTATGTTATACTTTTATGTTTTTATAAACCTGTGATACAAAGGAGAGAAAACCAGGCATACTTTCTTATTTTCTGTTTCTCTGTACTGGTACAGGTAAAAGGAAAGCTGATCACCCTTCTGTAGATCATCAATAATGCTAATTTGTGATCTTATGCCAAGAAAAGATGTCTAGGCATTTGCTGCAGTTTCCTAGTTACACCATTAATTGACTAGACTACAGCATACTTTTGTTTCCAGAACTGACTCAACCATGCCAAAATCTCTCTGTTCTGGATTTTACCCTTATCTGTTGTGACAAGGTGACCTGTGATGGTAACATCAGTGAGTGGCGGTGCAATTGTCTCCTGAAGTCTATTCTGCGAGAGGGGTCTTCCCATATTTTCATTTCTCACTCCTTGTGATTTCCTTCATTGACTCCTTTCAAATCCATTTGGCATATTGCTGTACTAGCACTAGATCCCGCCTAAAGCCAGTACCTTGCCAGTTTGTGCTTACTGTGGTTTCTGCCTTCACCAACACTTTTCTTCTAGATGTGATGCCTTTAACCCTCAAAAAAGCTCACCAACAATATATTTATTCTCACTGTTAACCACGAGTGTGTTGAGGGATAGCCAGAAAGCTTACCTTTAAGTGTATTTAGAACAAATTGTGTCAAGGTCATAAGGGGTTTTTATCTTTGCCATGAGGCCATCCAGGAAATGACTGAACTGAACAGTGCAACCCAACCAAAAAGAAAAACACAAAGTGTAGGAAAATAAAGTTCCACTGGGTTCACTCTTCGTTTGCATAACATTTCTTGATTGGACTCACGTAAAAGTGCTAATTATACAATTCTTTTCATTGGCTTTACTTTCTTACTTTCTCTTTGCTTCCATTTGTAGTGTTTTGCCAAGCCACATGATTTCTCTTTTGAATCACCATCCGTTTCCTGACTTGTCCTTTAAAGTTTTTCCCTTGTCAGGGCCACATGCTCTTCTCATGTCCTCTGAAGCTTCAGAGACAGAGGACAGACACTGTCTTCCCTTAAGTGGGAGGACAGTGTTTTGTTTTCAGCCTTATTTTTTTTTCTGCTGCTATGTATTTGTTTAGCAGTCTTTCAGATGCCTGTAATAAGCGAGCTATTCCACAGTTTCGGTTTCCAAAGTCTACTTGCAAAGTTGAGGTTTGGTTTGGTCTGTAATGACCAGGACCCAAGATAGGTAATCATTAGAAACAAATAGAATCATTACAGACCCTAGATAGGTTAAGCAGCCAATGAAGGACTTACATGTTGCTTAACCTTATGTTTAACAAAGTAATTGCTGGCTTTGGAAAGCTGGCAATCGTAGGAGGCTCCTGTGCAAAGAAGTGTAAAAGCAATTGCTAGTGCCTGTTCTCTTCCTTGAATTCCATGCCTTGAGTTTGTCTGAAGGGGAAGTGGAAGGCTGACATTTGTGCCATTTTGCCATGGGAACAAAAGAAAATAAAATGTTTGGCTCCCTGAAATTTGTCTGCATGTGAGCAGCCTGTTCAGCCTGGCATGTGAGGGTAGTACTGTGGCTGTCTCCACAAGAGTGATGAATTGTGCCACAAGGAAGGCAGCATGAGTGTAAGAGGTGCAGTTTGAGCCTTGCATAGATGGTGTAAAAAAGCAGCTCACTTGAATCACAGTCTGGCACTGCATGATCGCGTGTGATCTTAGCGAAGCCCAGCCCAAATGAAAGTCTGCCAGTAGCAAAATGTAAGCATGGTATAGGTTATTTAATAGTACCAGACCAACAGTTGCTCATTAATCGAAGTAAACAAATTCAGAAGCAGCCAAAGTAACTATGTAGCAAGTCCTCATTATACTTTTTTTTAATCCAAAAAGTTCATTTTTATAGTTCATTTTATCCAGATGAACTAATTGTAAGGAAAGGTAAGGTGAACCATTTAAACACTGCAAGGAATCTTCCCCAGGGTGTTGCATTGGTCTCATGTCGGGTCATCCTCTGGGACGGGTTAGTTCTGTAACACATTGGGTTTTGCGCACTTCCTTTACCTTATGTCTGCCCTGTGATAGTGCTTTGCTAAGCAGCGTTTGCCGTCTGTAGTTCCAGATGGTTGCAACCAGCTAGGCTGATCCTTTTCCATCCATTGGCTGACTTTGGTTAAAGGACAGATGGCATGTTTCTTCTTTTCTTATGTTTACCTCTATTGTTTTATTCTGCTCCACACAAAAATCACAGGTCAGAGCATGCCAGCTTTGTCGTATTCAGTGTAATAAAGTTCAACCTAATTCTGGGTGATTTTTCTTCCTGTAGGACTTCTTTGGAAAACATTATCAGTCTTGGTCTTCATATGCCTGAGATCTTTTTATGTCCCAGTTGGTCTTAGCAGGTTCTCAGAGACCCACTGTGATAATGCATGACTTCTAGGAAGCCTATAGAGAAGAGGATACTTTGCTTCCATTTTTCCTGCTGTTCAGCTATTCATATCTTGGCACTTATGTGTCAGCAGGTGCGTAAAGAACTAGGCTCTGCCAGTGCCAAGACTGGCCCAGAAGAGAGATTTCTTGTGGGGTACTTTACACTTGCAATATTTTTCAGGCTGTCCATCATAACCTTTTTTTTTTTCTGGCCTCTGTGCACTAGTCAAATAGCCTAAGTTTATTCTGAGCAGGCACCAATAGCTATCATAACAGATGGACAACTGTGTTGGAAACCAAGAAACTATGTACTGTATACACACTGAGTGTACACTGAACCAGTGTACTGGTTCAGGTCATTCACATAACTGACTGGCTGAAGTCTGCATGTCTGTGGTTAGAACAAGATGCCATTGATTAACTGCAAACCTCAGTTTTAACTTTCCTAAGTCAGAAGCATAGGAAACAACTTATGCCTGCACTGTTGCACACACTAGTAATTCGCTGACCTTGCTGTGCTCACCCCATGTTTCTTTCACTTTCTTTTACTGAGCCCCTAAATTAGCTGTAAGGTCATGAGCAATATCAGTTTGGATGTAACTGAATAATTCCCTTCTGATCTCAATGAAAGTCTTATCTGTTGACTCTCAAACTTTAAACTTGAATTTATCATTACTGTGTAGAGATCCCCTGTACACGGCCATTGAGAAGCTGTTTGTCCAGTTATTGGGTTTTACTGCTATAAACGATGTCTTTTTTATTACTAGAAAACTATGGCTCAAATTCAAGGTAAGAAAGCAATGGTGTTTTAATTAGAAAATTACTTACCTGTCCCAGGTAAGGTAAGCTAAAACCATTATTTCTGTAAATTTTTGTGGGTTTATGTTGTCTTTGACTTTCAGACATAGGATATGTTTAAAGAATTTGTGCACACTTGGGAGAAAATTTAGCCTAGTGCAAACTTTACCTGAGACATCTGTCCTGTCCTCAGTCTAGAGGACATAATGGTTTTTCTCTGGGATCCTGGTAAATAGTCTCTGACAAGAACCAAGCCACATTTCATACTGACAAATGAGCAGGATATTAGAACTATTTTCTGTGGATCCCAGTCCATGAATTGTGTGGAGAGTAGTCAAAGGGTTATTTTTTTTTTAATGCTGTTTCGATGGCTAGCACAAATAAGTGCAAATATGAATTTGTATGGTTCTGTTGAGGGGTGAATGTTTCATATTTATATGTTCTATGAATTCCAAGTGATATTTTACCTGATTTTCCATTTGTTTTCGATCCTGTTACCGGTGAAATATTATTTATGTGCCACATCTGCTACTAAACTGTAGTATTCAGTTGTAATTTGGCCGTAGGCATGTAAGTGAAAACATGAGATTTTTTTTCCAGGCTGAAAGTCAAGGGGAGGAAAAAAAAAAGAAAAAAAGTTAAAACCTCTGTGAATTCAAAGAGTAAAACAGATTCACACTGTTTATTAGAGCAGTATTTGGTCAAAGAACAATGATGTCCATGTCTATCCATAATCATTTGCTGAATGCCCCATTTTGCTACCTATAAATGTATGGCTAATTGTTCAGAAGCATATATTTAAAAATGTCGTCTTTTTTTTCTTCTTAGTTTGTCGTGACGATGTTTTGGAGCATCTATATCTATGACAGGGAACTGGTTTACCCAAAGCTACTTGATAATTTTATACCAGCATGGCTAAATCATGGAATGGTGAGTAAAAGTTATGCAAACACTTTCTTGCGTAAAGAAAAGTCAAGACTCTGATTTCCCCGTGCATGACTCTGCATACACTTAGAGCTGATGCCCTCAGAAATGATTAAAGAACGTGGTTTGCAAGCAAGAGTAACATCTTTCCTTCCTTGACTCCTTGAGTCATATTTGAATCTTTATTAGCTTGGAACGGTGGAGATTTGAACTTACGTGTCCTACATCCCAGGCTAGTTGTGGGGGTCAGCTGTTTTCTGTGATAAGGTAGTTTTCTCAGAGAAATACCACCCTGGTCATGAGGAAATTTAATCAAAAGAGACTTCCACAAAACAGAAGTTCTGACTTAGACAAATCTTGCTCTAAAATGACAGAAACACTTAATTGAAAGATTTTTTTGGCATTCTACCAAAATATAATTTATGATGGAAATGTTTTTATTAAAATGTTTGTTCAAAAAAATCTGCTTTTGGACTTGTATGTTTTTAGAAAAAAAATTGAAATAATTACTGATTTCTCAAGCACACCAAACTTATGTAGCAGAACCTGTATCTGAATATTTTTAATAATGTGAAATTGTGCAGATTGAAACAGTGCAGAGTTTCAAAATTGCTGCATTGGTAATCATAAAGATAGTTTCTTCACAAGAAATCTGACCTTTTAATCCCTCTCTGGTATGTCAAGTCAGACATTCTTTCTCTCAACTATATGTTTAAATGCTAAGGGAAAGATAAGGCCACACTTTGCCATCAGGTACTTTCTGCTGTTTTTGCAGCATTATGCAGTGTTGTGTTTCCTTCTCTAGTTGCATCTGTGCAGAATGTTTCATTGTTACTTTGTTCTCCATATCAAGGCACGGCAAACCATTTGGCACTGCTGTTCATTAGTAGATGACAGCAGAGCTCATCCTTAAGGGTGTGAGTCTTGTATCACCACAGCAGATCAAGATTTGTCCACTACTACTGGGCATGATAAATTGGTCCTTTGCAGAGTGGGGCAGATGGCACTGCTGTTCCCTAATTTTTTGTAAAAAACGCAGTACAAGCGTTGCTGCTGACAAGAGGAGGATCAGCTTTTACTAGATATTGTACTGTTTTATGATGCTTTAAAAGGAACAGCATGATATTATGTGTGTGTAGAGCAGAGAAAAGAGTCTGATGACTCCCGCTGTGTTTGTTCAGGCTGTCCTCCCTCGAGTTTTGAGGTTGCAATCTGAACACTTGCAAACACTGCCAAACCATGCATACCTTGATTTTTTTCCCAACAACAGATCAGTGGCAGGTCTGATGACATTTCTTCCAGGTGACATTCCACATACTGGAAGTACCTAACCTGTAACATTTTTCATGAATTGTGAAGCAGTTTTATGTTGTTGTATAGTGTGAAGCAGTTGGCAACAAACAGCTGTATATATTCAGGAAGTCTTCTCTCTCAGCCACAACTGAGAGGCGACTCAAGCTCACGTTGCTTTGTAGAAATGTCTACTTGCTGGAATATATGAAGAAGGTTTTTTTATTTGTGATTTTTGGACATCGTAGAGTTTGCTGAAATGTATTGTATGCAAGCATCTTAGACTTTTTTTCGACTTGAAATATTGTAGAAAGCATTTTTGAAAGACTTTTGTAATGGAATTGTTTTCTGCATCAATCTCCATTTATCCAAGTGTTCCTTTAGCTCAGTCACAGGGGAAGCTTATGGCTGTGGGCTTTTCACCACATTTTAGTCACATTCTTTCTGATATTTTACTTATCATTTTATCCTCATCAGCTTTCATACTAATTAATTCTGATGCATTGCCCATAATAATATGAAAGGTTATTAAACTACCTTGAGAATGCCAGCACTTCACTTACTAGTAGTTACAATTTTGACATTGGCAAATTTTAGAGAATAAAATTTTCACCCGTGGGAAATGGGTAGGACCTCTGGGAATACAGTTTAGAAAAGTCAGGATCCCTGGCTGGTTTTTTATACTGAAGTAAACATTTATCCTCATGTATTTCTTCACATTTTGACATCAGCTGTGCACATTCAATGATAATTTTTCTGAATGCAAGGGTGGCCGTGCTGGAACCCAACCTTGTACAACAAAATTCACACAAGAGACTCATTAGCCTTGGCAGAGTGAAACCTGTCAGTGAGAGGTGGGTTGTTTTGCCTCTGTAGCACTGCTAATACATCCCACTTTTGTGTGAGCTTCCCCTGCAGTACCTGGTGCAGCTCTTAGGAATCTGACCGCAAATGTTACTTAACCTGTGAATACTCTTTCCAGGTTTTTTCACAACAGTTTCCCCAAAAAGTGCATTTAGCACAAAAAAAAAGCCATGAAAAGTGGAAAATGTAAAACTATACATTTTTCGCAGTAAAAAGATTCCTAGTTTACTTGAAAAGTCATATTTTTGAAAGTTTCTGGCAAAGGTATTATGACCAGCTGTAACAACTTGCTCAACTGTCAACATCAGCCTTCAAAATCCATACATAGAAAAGGAGTGAAAAGTCATGAAATCTGACTGTAATAAAGCAATGATATTTCCATTAGCATTAGAATATTTGAGAGTGTTCATACTTTAGAATATTTGAGAGTATTCATACTTCAGAAGCATTTTAAGGTGGCTATAAAGTAGGCTGTATGCAGAAACTGTTTGAAAGGCTGCATTAGCCCAGGCAGAAGTGGTTTGGGCAGCAGTGTCTGCTGCTTTTTAGGTTATAATAATTAGTTCTCATCGTCCTTTTTCTTCTCCTCCTTTCCCATCCCTTCTCTACAGTTACAACACCATCTGTACTTAAAATTCTGTTTTCTTGAATACTTAGTCTGTCTTGTTAATACTCAGAGATATCACTCCTTCATAACAATACTTTTTCAACATAAAAAAAAATAAATCCTAATTATAGAAAAAAATCCCCTCTAGGGATGGAAAACACAAATGAAATGAGCCTTGGAACTATGTGGTCCTGTTGCCAATTTAATCTTAATATTTTTTATAAAATTTCATAGAAACAGAAGAGAGGCTAATAATTGTGCACGAAATAAAAAGCCACAAACATAAAATTGCGTATGGTGTCCAGAACTCTGTTTCCGTTTTATATATCTATCTATATATAAACACTGTAATAGTTACCAGTATAATTCCTGTGTATGGGAAAATTTGTACAGTAAGTGGTGCCTTGCGGTACCAAACAGTTCTTCAGATATGTAGATTCATACACCTGTGAAAAATATCACTAACAGAGTTGTACTGTACCATAAAACTGATATTTTCGTCATCTCAGTCAGTTGCTTCATCCATAACCAGTGGTATCACTATGACTTGAGAAATGACCAGAGAAATCAGTGGCAGGATTGCTGTTGATTTCTTCAATGAAGAAAGGATTTCATCTCTGTTTACTATGTGAAGGAGCACATCTGAGTCGCTGAGGTTAAGCTTCTATTGGACAAAATAACTACCTGTCTAAAGAGAGTTGTTGGAGAATAGGGCTGTGTCTCAGCCGTGATCTGTTTCTGAACTGTCAGATGCACTTCCTAGATTTATTAGTTATGCAGATGAATTCATCTTTGCGGGCTACAATTTTAGTTGCCAAATTACTGAACTCTTTCATCAAATATGTCATTTGTGTTCTTGAGACTGTCCTGCAGTTTGGATCCATATCAGCTCATAATTCAACAGGTGCATTTTCCATGGGAAATAGTCTTTCCCATTTTCTGATGGCTGTCTATCTGATCTTTCTCAGTATTAGGAATTTTTAATTAAAGGCTAACCTTTAGTGTTTAAAACTAATGTGTCATAGTAATAGGCTTTTTATCAGCTCCTTCCTTGCACCTTTTTGTGTTGGTACTGGACAGGTTGATGCATGGATAACATTTGTTTCCGTAAGTTATATTCCCTTCAGTATTAGCACAGGCTACATAACTAGAGGTTGCCCCTATTCTAACCAATGCACACATAAACAGATATGTAGTCTGAATTAATTTAAGCTTGAGCATTGCTGATTTTGAGCCAGGTTACATGGCAGGACTCCCCGAGGTATCTATGCAAGTTAGCATACCATTTCAGCAAGAGTCCTTCTTTGTTTTTCGCAGACGCTATCTCAAATTTGTTTTAAAAATGTGAATCATCTTTTGTTTATGGTGAAGAAAGCAAAATGCAGAGATAGAAACTACTTACTGAGGAGTTTAAGTGGCTCTGGAGGTCACAAACAAAGTATTGTCTTCATATGAGAACTCTAGAGGAGAGGTCAGGAAGAGGGGAAGAAGAATATGCTCTGCATCTGTGGAGCTGGAGAAATGATTATTTCATTACTTCTGTGCCACTGCAGTCTATATGAGCTCTTCCAGTTTTGTCCTCTTGTTATTTTTTAATGCTGCTTTTGGGACATGGGAAACAAAGACATTTTTAAAAAGACTTACCCTCTGTCCTTGTATTCAGGAGAATGCACAAAAGCTGTGACAAATAGCAGAAAAATACAAGTTATGGAGAGGAAGGAGCCTGTCCAAGTGATATATCTCTACTTATTTCACAAGTTATCTCTCTTTTCTTATTGCTGAAAAGTTGAGCGCACCAGAGGGTGGTACGGAGTCCCACTGACCACCTCTCCAGCTGTTTTTCCTAGCAGCCTTATCTTCAGTCTGATGGCCTTGGCTTGTGTGTGTCTCTTTGTTTTACTGGTGGCAAGGACATAACCCTGTTGGAGTGAATCCAGAGTAGAACCATGAAGATGACTGGAGGGATGGAACACCTCTCCTATGAAGGAAGGATGAGAAAATTGGCATTGTTCAACCTGGAGAAGTGAAGGCTCCAGGGTGACTTTATTGCAACCTTTCAGTACTTAAAGAGGTCCCCCAAGACAGATGGAGAGATACTTTTTACAAGGAGATGTAGTGATAGGACAAGGGGGAATGGCTTCAAACTGAGAGAGAGTAGGTTTAGATTAGATATTAGGAAGAAATTCTGTCCTGTGAGGGTGGTAAGGCACTGGAACAGGTTTCCCAGAGCAGCTGTGGATGCCTCATCCCTTGAAGCATTTAAGGCCAGGTTGGATGGGGCTCTGAGAAATCTGGTCTAGTGGAAGGTGTTCCTGCCCACGGCAGGGTGGTTGGAACTAGATGATCTTTAAGTCCCTTCCAAACCAAATCATTCTGTGATTTTATGAAAGCTTTTTTTCTAGTGTAAATCTTTTTTCCTTGATGATTCGACAAGTAGAAAAATAGAAAAGTCGTGCAAAAATCAAAACTAATAGTAACCTGACATACAGAGATTGAAAGGTCTAAAACTGGTGAGTTTTTTGACAAACCCGTCTCTTCATCATTCGCAGGTCAGCTGCTGCACAGTGCTTGCTCTGATATATAAACAAGGAGATGTCCTTTCTTTCATCAGTGTTTCCATCTAGCATGTTAACCTAATAATCCTTTTCAGAAATGACTAATTTGAAACGGTGCATTATACTTCTTGGGGATGCTTCCTAACATAGCAACATCCCATGTATGCGCTCTCTTTATGCCTTCGTAATACCTTATGCTTGTGACTAGAAGATACTTACATTTTTCTGAGATTTGTTTCTAAATCCAATTTAAGGCTTTCAGGGATATTCCAAGTCAACTGCTCTTCTTAATTTACCTACAATATTTTCATATGTTAGGTGTGAATAAAGTTTTCAGTGCTCCAGAAAGGAGTTTCTGCTTGTTGCATAACTTGCAAAGTTTTCTGATAAAAATCAGGAAAAATTTTTAATTTAATATCCAACAGAATACCCACTCCTAGATGGCTATTATTTAAACATCTATCTGATGGAAAGAGTAGCAATTGAAGCTGGTTGCCTGGGGACTCAGAATATTTGCAAAACCCGTGAAAATAATGTTGTTGGATTTGTACACTTCTTGCATGTTCATGCTGAAGTTACATGGCTCCATCTGCTATCTTTCCTCATTATCTACCAGTTCCACCACTGGAGCGTAAATACAGTGGTATCAATTATCTCCCTGCTCTGGGGAGAAAAACAGCAGCAGCTTAAAAGATTTTTTTGATCCTCTGTTACTTATGTGAAGGGCTTGGAAATTAGTGGTGTGTCAAAACCTGTGATAGCGTAGCACCTGAAAATTGAGAGAGGCTGCTAGGGTGAAGAAGTCCAAATTATCTGAGTGGCATCCTCTAGGAGCGTTAGGAAAACCCCTTTACGTAACACAATAACAGCACAGTAGTTTTTCTGAAGTAGGAGGCTGGCCTTAACCATGTTGCATATCTGCCAGAGGACACTCATCAAGGTAAGGTGAAGACAGCTTTATAACTGAACACAGATGCTGAATGTTTTTGATTACTTGCTTTTTCCAGTCATCTGGAGAAAACACACATAGAGGCTCCTCCTCGTGTAAGTGACCCCAACCCTTAGTAATGAGGAAGCTTTTCTAAAACTTTTTTGAATATTTAGTAACAGCTAAACATGTGAGCCCTATTCTAGGTGTGAGCATTGCAAATGAAAAGCCTGAGAGCTGAAATCCCCAGATGAGATCTCTTTCAGAAGTTTAGCCACCTTCTGTTGACAATATCACATAACTATGTCTGTAAGCACAGAGGATGAGACCATCTAGTGTCAACATCAAGTTGTGGGAGTTACTACCAAAGGAGAAGAGTAGGGGAGAGAATCAGTGAGAGAGCATAAAAAGGGAGGTTAGGGAAAGATAGTTGAATGAGAAGAAAAGACAGGCGGGAGGAAAGAGATGAATCAAAAAATCAGCTGATGCTATTCCAACTCCTACCTAAAAAAAAAAAAAAGAAAAAAAAAAGAAAAAAGAAAAACAAAACAGATGAGGCAAGTGAATAAAAAAAAGAGCCACAGAGTAATGTAGACAAGCTGGAAGACACTCAAAATGCTAAAGAGGACCTGAGGGAGGAGGAGGAAAGGAGTAGCAAGGAAATAAACAGTAAGAAAGATGAAATGAAGAATGTGTTTTCTTCCATTGTTTCACTGGGAAGACTTCCCTCGGATGTATTAGTTAGAGGAATTGAGAGCAAGGAGATGGCTTATGGATGCTCTATGAGAGGAGGAGAATTGCTTCTGTTGCTGTTGGATGTAGTTTATGGGTCAGATGAAGTAGTATTTGCACAGTGACATTCCAGGAGCTTCAAAACCTTGGAAAAAGTTTAGGATGAAAACCACCTGCAACCATGCAGTAGTATGAGGCCTGCGTTCATATAAAACATATCTGTGTGATACTAGTAAAATGATGTTGATGTCTTTGCATTGCTGTCTATACTTTTGTCTGACAATGCTGTACGTTATCTTGACCATCTGTTTGACTCTCACAGCTTCAGTCCTGCTGTTGATAAAAGCCCACATTTTTTCATATCAGCTGTGAAGTGTGACTTGCATTGCATATTAAAACAGATGTGGTTTGCTAAGGGTTGCAGGTGTGCAGGAAGCACCAGAGGTAAGGAGATGTACTGTCTGTGTTTCAAACTGCCCCACTTAAACAGCCAAAACTAAGTGTAACCCTGGAAGTCATAATTATGCCGATAGTAATAATACTGGTAATAAAAGCTTAAAGCCAGATTTTCAGCTGAAGTCACTCATACAACTCTTTGTTAAGGTGATTATTATGGGCACAAAGCAAATAACCAAAGAAAAGCTCTGAAAGAACACATGAAGGGTTACTTAGATTTTCTGCCTTACTCTGGGTGTGGAGTACATACTGAGCATGTTTCCTAGAAGCAGAGTTTGGCCATGGACTGCTAGGTTTGTTTGTTAAACCAGCAGTGGTTTTGGATGGAAATGCATTTGTTTTGTTCTGTAATTTTGACAATATTAGGAATGCCGGTTTTGTTTTAAAATTTGTGCAGCTTATATTGCTTGCCATAATCACTGCTGGAGCTGTGCACAACTGTTTTGTAATGCTTAAGCTGTAAGCATTTCTCTGGTGCAACTGCTGGATTTATCAGATATATGGTTTACAGGTTATAAATGTAAATAAATGTTCAACTTTTAAATAAGTCCAAAATATATTCATAAGTGGTATGCATTTTTGATAAAAATCTGTGCTCTTCTCTCTCAGTTAAAATCAGACACTTGTTTTGTCTTGACATAGTAAATTTCTGTTTTCTTCTCTGAGTTTTTTTTCCAGAGAACATGGGCAGATAGTAGAGTCTAGCTTTAAAGGATTTATTATTATGATTAATAATGAGTATATTCAAGCAGTGTCTTTTATAAAGAAAACAGAACATTTCACTGGAAAAAAATATGTATTGGAGGAGGGTTGCTTATGCTGAAGAAAGTTTAATAAGTCAGCTGCCAGCTACAAGTTGCGTACTCTAAACGCTCCATATGCAAGTCATCCTGGAGGTGATCACCACAGAGAGCTTTGTCCCTTTAGCAGTTCATGCAAACACAGGGTACAATGCAAATATCTCTTTGAAGGTATAGTAGTTTAATAAGTATTTATTGTCTAATTTTATGTATTTAAAGAACTTTGCTTTGCTTTATGATTACAGTAAAATGCCGTGTTATGTATCCTTGGACACACTGGTTACTATTAATACTCAGATAAAAATTTGACTTTACATACAATAGAAGTGGGACTGTACTATATTGTACCCACTTTACTAAACTGTACTGTTAGTGTTCACACGTGGCAAATATGACTTAATCAGACCACAAATATTTTGCAGCATTCCATGGTATCTCATTTATTTGTTTAATGTGCCGCTATAGCAACTGGATTCGGTCCTTTTAGATTCTTTTTTTCACAGACCTATGATCTACTTGGTTGAAGCTTGGCAGACAGCTTTTCCTTCAATTGAAGGCATATGTACTAACTCAGTGACCAGATTTTTACCTATTTATCATTGTTGGAAAGTGGGTTATTTCACATGGACCCAATACCGGAAGAATCAGCAGACGTGGTGAAGGGAGTCTGAGCCCAAAAGCTTATATGCTTTTTCCAGCCCTTGAAGTTGGTGAAATAAAAATTACTGCTTTTGCCTGTATCCTGAGATCATTACTGCTTCAGGAGAACTAATACAAGGAAATATTTTGACATTGTTTGTGTAAAAATTACTACTTTTTAGAACTAACCTTTTTCTTTGTTAATTGCTGTCTTTTATGTGTCTTTGTATTTGGAAATAGACATCATTTCTACAGAAGTCATTTCATATTCAGATGATTAATATGTTGAAGTAATGCCACAGCAGTAATGTTTTATACGTGCTGATAGGCAGAAATCAAGGATTTGGGGAGAACCTTGGGACCTACTTTTGCTCATGGTGGGCTGTAAGCTTTGACATAACCTGACATCTGCACTGCTGTTCAGTTCAATCCCCATATTTTTTAATTTCCCACATAGATACAAATAAGTAAAATCAATGTACATTTTTAGTAACTCCTCAAATGCAACAGGCTCAAGTTCAGGATGTAGCATGAAGGGTATTTTGGACAGATGTATAAGCCATTGCCATTAATCATTCAGTTCTACAATTGTCCCTTTTACCTCTGGATATTTAAAAGCACCCAAGTTCCAGTCCAGTGCCCTACTCAGGAAAAACCATAATCTTTCGGAGGTGTCTGTTTCTGTCAGAGACCATGAGTCTGACTAAGGTGACTCTTTCCCTCCCTCTGACAGCAGAGTTGTCTGAGCAAGAAAAAGCTCTGACTATGGAGAAATAGCATGGGGCGTGGAGTGTCTCAAAATGGCAAAAGGTAGACCAGTAGCCAATATATGATTTGCTCTTACATCTCCATTGCAATATTAACTGATATGCTTCAACTCTTCACAGCTTGCTTTCTCTTCAAAACAAGTAACGCTGCATATTTGAAGTGCTGCTTAAATCCTGTTTTTAAATTTCCATTTTATTCCTAGTTCTGACACTGTTTTACCCAATAATCTGAGAGAAATTATTTAGTGTTTAATCAGAAGCATTTCTTATAAGTCTTTATTAGCTGATGCCTGCGTTTTGTGGTGCTTTTTAATGATAGTTAGAAAAACAGCGCTGTCTCTTGCAGGATTTTATAGCGCTGTGCCTCTGCTTCTGGTTATGAAGTGTCCCAGGCAGGGCAGCTCCTGTGCCAGACCAGACTGTGTGCACCTGCACTCTGGTCTTCACTGTGCTGGGGGCTTCCTGGTTCCTCCAAGATATTTCCCATTCACGTGCCTCAGAATCCCATTCATTCAGTTGCAATGAAGAGGTGAATTGCCTGCTGCAAATTACTTTGAAGTTCATAGATGCAAATACAACTAAGTTAAAGTTGATATTGTCCATTCTGCTGCAGAACAGGAGTGGCCTCTGCTTCAAATAGTTCCATTACTTCCTGTTGTATACAAATTTAGTGCTCCTGATATCTCATGAGATATTCTAGGCTATGATGCATGCTGCAGAAAGTTCAAATATACCTAGAAAAGAAATTCTTCTTTATATAAGTCAGTGTAATAGTCAAATCACATCCTTAAATTTATTTCCAACGAGAAGCAATTTTATTTGCTTCCTAGGGCATTTAGCTTTTTATTCTGTTACTTTGAGCTTTACCAGCTTTGTATAAACCCACTATGCAGAGTTCCAACTTGCTGAGTCACTGCAATGCACATTTTTGTGGCTTCTTTTGCAAATCCAGTATATAACATAGAATTTTTTTATGAACTATATAGGGGAAATATAGTCTACTGAACTTCATATTTTAAGGCACTTCTAAAAATGAAGATATGGGAAATTATATAATTTTCTGTAAAGGAAATATCCATTAAAAGTGTCTTTTTAGTAACACACAGATTTACTGATGTTTCCATTAACAAACAAAATTGTGTCAATTGCAAGTTATTTAAAAATTCATACAGCTGCAAATCATTTAGAAGGTGAATTTCATAGAGACTAAGGTGGATAGAATTTTGGTCTTTGCTCCTGAAGCAGAGGAATGAAAGAATGGAAAAGAGAGGGAATTGGAAGGAGAAAGAAATGCATGTGTCAGAAGCTAAGAGAAAAAGTGATAACCTTAGAGGTTGTTAAGGAAGAGAAGACAGTAGAGGAAACCAAATGCTGAAATAAAGAGGTGCTAATAGTAGTCAGCTGGAGAGAGCCATAGAACATGGAGGTGATAATTGTGTGTACTGTACTTGACTGAGAAAAAGCTTGAGAGAGAAGTTAGAAGTACCCAGTTTATACTGAAAATGTCACCGTTTATTTTAGGCCAACATGCAGAACTTTGGCTTCATTTGTTTTCTTGTGACCACTGGTTTTACACAGGAATTTTCTTTTTCCACCATTTTTGTGAAGGCAGAAATCAGAAGAGTGCCCTCTGTACACATGCTGCCTCAATATCCCCAGAGTCTGTGGGTCTTTAGATCTCACAGTTGTTTGCACTGTGCTACTGAGCCTCCTATAGTTATATTCTCCATTATATCAGCTTGGTAGGATTACTGTATTATAGCAAATCTATAGTAATATATATATATATAGTGTGTATATAGGTATATATAGTGTTTGTATATATATACACTGTGCATAGAGAGAAATACATCATATAAAATATATATTACTTTAAAATAGTACCTAGTACCATTATAAAGAACATCTATAATTTTATCTAAGCTAAGCTCCATTGATACAGATAGGAAATGTTTAGTCCTTAAATTTCTTTCACCCTAAATAAATAGGACAGGTAAAGACTGGCAAAAAAAGAGTTTGTATTTTCCCCGTGTTACAGAGGAGGAACTAAAACATGGAATTTGTGATTTACCTGAGGCTACAGGCAGTCTATTAGATTGACCTGTAAAGTGAATCTGTGTTTCCTTCATTAGTCAATTCTTTTATTAAGAAACAATCTTCTCTGTCCAAACCAGGCAAAGAAGACAAATACATAGTGAATGAATGATCACTCACTTGGGTTTCAGACTCGTGCACTATTGGAAGGAGGAAGTGACTCAAGTTTTGAATAGAGAGATGTTGCTCTAAGTCCTACTTCACTTAGTTACAATAGACGTTTGTAACTATATTTTTGTTTTGTTTGTATCACTGGAAGTACAGGTTCATCTCACCAACTGCTTTTGTGTTTATGTTTTCTTTTAGTGTAGCAACTGCTGTCAACTTATTCCAAATCATTTGATTTTGGGCGTACCTTTTCTCTGTAAGGAGCAAAATCCCTTAGGTTTCCATTCCTTCTCAGATGACAGTTGATTTGAGAAGAGAGTCTCTGACATATAAACAGAAGGATGATTTAAGAAGGACAGACTTGGAAATTGAAAAGATGTCAAGGAGAAAAGGTCCCTCTCATTTGCCTTGTCATTTTGAAACTGTTGTTTCTTTTGTTGTCCAGGAATGCTGTTGGACCAAAGAGGGGTGAGGGTGTTCCTACTAGTGAAAATCAAGAAAAACTGAGAGATTGCAAATTTTTTAAAGATCTTTCAAAAGTCTCTTTTATGGAGTCAAAAGCTATGATTGTGGGTATATGGCAAGAGGAAATAAAAATACTCTTAAGAACGAAAATAGCTTGTGCAAAAGTGTGTCACTGACAGTAAAGTATAAGTAGTGGCCACGAAGAGTTGTATTTTGATTATTTTGGCGGAGGTAATAAGATGTATTTTTACTAGACAAAGTTATGCCAGAATGAGCAGTGGCACAATGTAGAGGCCTGGATTCACTTTGGGAAGTACCTTTCTTCAGGCAAGAACTCAGTGTTTACCAGTCCTGTCTCAAATCTGAACTCTCAGCTTAGCTGGCAATAATACAAATATTCACAGCTGTATAAAAAATGTTATTTAGTTCACAACAGTAGCCATGGTTACCTGCATACTTTTGTTGCTTTATTCATGTGTAATTCTTTTTTTTTTTTTTTTCTGGAAATACCATTACCATGTAATACAACACTGTACAGCCTCTTGGTAAGTTTTACAGTGTCAGGAAGAACATTTTGTGGTGAACCCGAAAGCATATTTTATCAAGTTGGCTTGTACATAGAAGATCCCTCCTATACATTGCTAGGCAGCGGAGGGCGAGTCTGAACACACTGTGACTGCAGTTTCAAAATATAAATAGGAATATGTAAAACTCCTTGGCATTAAAAAGTCTCTGACAACATTTTAACTGCACAACATGTAAAAAGAACTAGCTCCTGCTTGGTCCCCTCACAGGTGACACAGACCAGGTAATTCTTGTCAGTACCTGTTAGAATAGCAGATTATCCTTGTGTACTCTTGCAAGAAGTGTGAGCCCCAGGAACCCCACACTGTCAGAAGGGTAGAAAAGTGCTATGATTTTTCTCTTCTCTCTCTTATTTTTGTCAGTGCATTCAGTGTAGATGCAATGTATTTGAGAATCTAGTATTTTTATTACGTTTGTGGAAACCAGTCTCATTTGCATTACTGCAGCAGAATTCCCAACCGTATTCTAACCTTTGCTAAGAAAAGAAAATAGTACTTAATCTTCCAGATATCTCAGATCACTTTGCAAACAAATGAATTAAACTTTACAAGAGTATTAAAGACAGTTTACTTAGGCTTATATGTTATTTTTCTAATTGAGAGGTATGACATTAATTCTGGAGGATTAAAATTGCCTGTTGGTTTAAATTAACAACAGCAGCAAAAGGAGTAAAAAATATTTGCTTCTTTAATCTGGCGAATTTATCTAAACTCTTTCAAGTATAAGGTTCCTTACCACTGTTGCTACTGTTGTAGAGAAAACTTAGGGGACTAAATGTCAAAATTGTATTTAAGGGTCATTTTCCTTGGCATTTTCATGGAAACCATGAAACCTTGGCGATTGAACTGAATTTCTAAAAGGAAATTTTAAATTTGTTCGTGTAACCTTATGAGACCTTGTTGAAAGCCTGATAGAGTTTTAATATACTATCCAGACTTTTTTTTTTAATGCGTCTCCCACAGCAAGAAGGAAGATGGCATTAGGATGAATATTTCTATAGCGCAGCCGGCTGTTACCACAGTCTGGCTTCTGTTACTGCTGTAGCGCTGCCAGCTTGCAGCTATTTATAGGCATTAGCCTATATCTGTCCACACACATGGATCTACTACTCTCTTCCACAGTAGTTCTGCTCCTGAAGAAGTTGGTCTGAGATTTCAAGCTTTATTTTTCCTGTCAGAGGCCAGTTTCTTCAGCTATCCTTATTATTAATTAATAGGAATTTGGCAGGCAGTTGATTCCTGCCAGAGCTCTTGCATCAGCTTTCCTGCATTGGCCTGCAACTGGAAGGCTCAGTTGTGGTGCTTTCAAGTTCTTCAAAACTAGTTTGTTACAGTACTGGGCCCTCTCCATCGTCTTATGATTTCAATGTCTTTTCCTCCTTAAGTGAGAATCATGCACAAGACTCTTCAAAAATGGTATTTGGTTCCACTATCTCAAAGATACAACTTGTCTCAATTTAAAAAAAAAAAAAAAAAAAAAGAGGTGCGTGTTTGTGAGGGATCACACCGAAATTTGGTTTTCTTCTGACTGCAACTGAGTGTTTGGGTGCTGTGGATGATTTATAGCACAAATAAAACCTGTTCTCTTTCATTTTCCTGATGATGAATGCTGGCAATAAATGCTTTCCCCAAGAGCCAGTCAGTCCTTGCTAGGAGCAGAGGCATTGTTTAAGTTTGCTGTGCCACAGCATGGCTGCAGCCAGGTGTGGTCTGCAGCATTCTTAACACTTCATGCCTACATACACCCATCCATAAATTAGATACAAGCCAGCCAAGCACAGCCTTTCTGCATCCTTTGCTCACCACCTTTATCCATGACATAAATCCCAAAAGGATACATACTCCCTGGCAGAGTCTGAGTGAGAGCATGCAGCAGCAGCAAGCCTCAGGCGGCAGTCTTGGAGTTTATTATGTTTTCTGCCACCTCATGCAACACAATGATATAGCACTGAGGACAGCAAAAAGCTCTGAGAGCTGGTAAATTTGCAGGGATGGGCTCAAAACTAAGTCAAACTGAACAAGTATTTGACTGATGTAAACCATCGTCTCCTTCATTCTCACATTCTCATTCTAAAGATTATTTCTCTGCCACATGACTTAGGCACATTGATGATGTGATGTGAGAGGGTTTTTCCTGCTTGAATAGAGTGGAAAGCATTCTGCAACTATTAAAGTGGTTCTTTTCCCTGTTAGTGGTGATGTTTTTAAAAAAGATAATATCTTGGTTCCTTTAGTTACTTGTGGTAGTTGATTTTCGAAGACCTTACCCTTCTTGCTTTCACCTGGAGTAGCTTGAACAAAAGATATTTCTGCAGAAGTGCTTTTGCACCAAGTAAGTATTTGATAAATTCATAACTGTCCACCTACTGGAAAGGTAGGAAATTTTACTGTCCAAGACTTGGGTAATTTTTCCTTCATGTTAGCAACTTAAAACCATTTTCACAGCTCTATTCAGCACTCCCCTGCTTTATTTATCTCTTGTTTTATGCAGCTGCAAAAAATACATACACATATATGTCTCTTTTTCCCTCCTGCAGTGCTTTGTCCCTCAAAGATTTGCAGCAACGCATTCAATTTCTGCTAATATAATTCTTTCCATGGCAGCAGATTATGACTTTGCAAAAATAGAGGTTGCTGTAAGCTGTTGGTATTCGAGGGAAAGGCAAGTGTCACAGCATTAAGTTTGAATTTTAGCCGTGACTTCCGCCACTCCTATGTACTTAAGCTCTCCTAAACAGAGGACATGTCATGCTTAAATTATTTTCAGCTTCTGACCTTTTCAGTCCTAAACTTCCAACCACTAAAACATGAGGTTTCCCTAGTATTTATTTCAAAGGACAGGTCAAGGTGAAATGTAAATGTGAAGAGGAAGGGAAATATAGTTCCCTGTGGGTCCCTTCCAGCTCAGAATATGCTATGGTTCTGTGATTCCACATAGTATTATCTGGGTATCCAGTCTCCAGTTAATATAAATAAATCAGTTTTACTAGAATTTGTTGGAGTGGTTTTGCTGCTAAAACTCAGACCACATGGGATGCAGTTAACAATATCCAGATGTGAAACATAAAGGACCAGCAGCAGCACAGAAAACCTGTTTTTCTCAGCAAGGAGGGCTACTGCAGCTGAAATTCACAGAGATGCAAAGGGAAGGTAGCTGTTCTGACAGCATGAGAGAGTCAACAGTCTTCTTCCACTTGCTATGTTCATGGCAGGGCATTTACCAAACCTGCTGTGCTAATAGAGGTGCAAAGAAGGAGCTGGTGAGCTACCCAGGGAGAACCAAGCTGAGCTGTCTGGCACACACTTCTAGTCAGGGATCGATGTTTTGTTGTTACTGCTTGGGGAAATGCCACCTGGGGTGGCATTTAGATGAGCTCTGTGTTTAGTCAAATCACATGGGACTGAAACAAACTCAGAGTCTACTTTCTTTTGCAAGTCTGTCCACAGGGAAGCCTTGGGTAGCACTTGGCACTGTCTCACTTTTCACATCTTTATCAATGTCTGGCCACATAGAGGCTGTGTAAAGAAACTGGATGCTGGGACAAGGAGTGAGTTGGAATATGTCTGCTCACAAGATACTCAATGACTAAGTGCATTTCTTTCATCATAACCTTTTCCACCTTGCTGATTGAGAAACTGAGTAATGATGATAAACAGATAGTTTTTCAGAAAATTTGATGGACCTGTTGACTTGTAAGGAACATCTGGGTGGCTAAATGAGATGTCTTGCTTTTAAAAGGCTGATGTTTAGTTAAGCTGGTCCCTACACAAGTTCAGGGAAAATGAATGGGTATAAAAATATGTCCACCACCAAATAGCCTAAGGTGCAGTACAGAAAGTTGTACTTAGAACATATTATTCTAGACATGTTGTCAGGGAGTATTCTTGTTGCACGATGTTCTGAAAACATCTCTGTTTGCCTCAAGGGAATGCCCGTCTGCCCTTCTTATGATCCATGGGAAAAAATACCCTTGCGGTAAAGGCAAATGGAGTGTTTCCAATGTCTAATATCCATCCTGTTTTTGTTCCTAGTACAGCAGCTGAAGTGATGTGTTTGTTAGAATCATACTGGTGCACAATAGAGAGAGAGAAGAAGGAGAGTTTTCAACTTTCAAGGTTCTTTGATTACAGAAAAACTTAACTTTAAGGTCATCGTTATAATTCTAAAGTTTTCTGTTTTGCAATTAATAAGTCTTTTTGAAATGTTTACCATGTTTTATAGTTCATATCCAGTAGCTGCAGTACTATTTAAATCCCACCCCCAGTGCCTCTTTCCAATTACTCTGCCCCTTCAGCTGGACATTATTCTGTCAAGGAACTATCCACCCACAAAATTAGTGACTTAGGATACTTTCAAGAGCTATCCTGTGGAATTATCATATGTGCTAGTACTGCTCACGCACCAGTCCTTCTTATTGAGTACTTCTTTACATAATCTCCATGAACTATATAGATAAACCCTGTGCATCCTACAGTGGTGCCATTATTGTTGGGCTCTTCACCGGGTGTCAGTGGTCCAGAGGGGTAAGATATGAATGGTCAGGACTAAAAAGAGCAGAGGCCCAGATATATGCAAGTTTGAGAATTTTGCCGTGATAGGTTAATCTTTAGGCTCTCAGTTTTAAGTTCTTCTTCACATCAGGAAAGACTGGAAAGCCTTTTTTAATGAATAAAAACTGAGATTATCAACTAATCATGTAAATTGAGTAGGGGGTAGAGGGGGTGCAGTGCCACCCATTCCTAGAGGAGACTGTATCTCAGTAAGTACATCCTCCAACAAAGGAGTTTCTGCTTGGAAGATTAGCTTATATTTATTGTTTTTACCTTTGCCTTATTAATTCCTTCCCAGCACCTAGCATTTTAACTCAGATTGTCCCAAGTCAAATAAACATCTCAATTTCGCTTTTGTTTTGCACTTTTACTTCAGTACTTCTTCACAGCATTAATGCAGTCCTATGGCATAAGCCCTTTTGGAAGACATTTTTCCCTCAGGACCACATTCTGTCTTCTTTGCTCAAGCTGCATTTTTCTTGTTGGTGTAGAGCTCTGTGCTGAGAAACTAAGGATTTTCAGTGTGTTGCTCACTCTACTTTCTGTAAAGACAGACTGTGTGGTGGCAATGATATTAGCACCATGCACTTTATTTACCCATCTTTGCGTGTCCAATGCATGTTCTTAGCACTTTGTTCATTATTCTACTCTTTAAATGCTGAGCACAGAAAACGATGTGACTACATCACTCCCTTTGCAGTTGGAATTGCTTTGGTTCGGTTCATGCTGAGAAAGAGGCAGGTGCTGAGAGTTTGATGGAAAGGAATGCAGGTTATCCTTTCAGAGTATTTAACCTCCAGCCATGACCAGGGAGCACATCTTGAGCTCTCATTTTTGGTCCAGAAGAAGAGAATCCATGACACAATTTGCCTTGGAGTACCACATACCACAAGAGGATGTAATGCCCACCTCCCCTACAGCGGGGTAGTCAATGTTGAGGGCCAGCTGTCCAGAGGTGGCCTGGCCTCTTCCTGTGTGGTACAGCTCTTGGTCTTGAAGGCACTGCAGCCAGGTTAGCCTTGCCCCTTGGCCAGGCTTTTTTGATAGGCCAAGATGGCTGTACTGCCACTTGCTCCAGTGTGAACACAAGGGTGCTATCTTGGAAATCCCTGCACTGTGTTCCAGGACATGACACAGACATGCCTCTTGTTTCCTTATTTCCAACAATGCACTACGTTGGCTGGCTTGCTGGGTAGGGGTAGGTATGTCTGTATGGTATTTTGCAGACAGATACAACTTGATTCTGTATTGCGAGCTGGCTGATGCCCAGTCAGGAGCAAGTTGTTAGGTTGGTTGTGCACTGTGCTAATCACAGCTACACAACTCCTGGTCTATTGCTGGCAAGGATTCATCCAGACCCAGAGAGTGATTCCTCTCCTACTGACAGAATATCACGCAGACAAACCCAGACATCCATAGTATTTAAGGTCTGAAAAGAATATTGGATCGTTTTGTCTGACCTCCTGTTTAACACAAGCCATAATATTTCGCTTGCACCTGTAGTGAGCCCAGTAATTTTTGTTTTGCTGAAGTTTGTCTTCCAGAAAGGCATTTGGTCATGATCTGAAAAGATAACAATCTTCTATTTTGTTTAGCAGCTTGCTCCTGTCATTATTCACTGTCACTGCTAATTCTTTTCCAAATTTCTAACTTGTCTAACTTCAGCTTGTTATGCTTTCCACTGCTACATTGAAGAACCTTTTATTCCTTGTTTTGTATCATGGTATTACCCCTGTTCCTATACCTCCTTTTAATGAGGGGGCACTGGAGCTGTCAACATGTGATCCACATGAATCCATGGGTCTGGTGTACCCTTTTGACAGGGGACATTTTGATCATCCCTAGCAAATCAGTACACACACAAGGTGAGATGGTCACCACTTACCTTTCATGGAGCACAGTGTTGTTTATTTTAGGAGTCATGCCTCACAGAAAAAACATGATGAACTATTTACACGTCGTTGACCTGGCTACCTCTGTAATTCTTCGATTGCTTCTGGTTCTATTATAGACAGAAGTGAGCTTGGCACTTGTTAATGCCACTTTATGTCTGTGTGCAGTTCCTTGGCCATGAACTCATTTTAAAGCTGTCCCAGTCCATTATTCTTGTTGTATTCAATAAAAGTCTCGCCCATGAAGGGCAGCAAATTCTGCAGCAGTTTACCTGACTGTAAGTTTGCATTAATTGTTCCTGTTTTTTTCTTGTGCAGCCTCAAATAAGCCAGTCTTTGTTTCTCTCTTACTTGGATACAGTGATAGAGCATACAAAAAATACATTGTATTTACTCATAAATGCCGCGTAGGTAAGGCTTACTAAGGTCTTATATCTGACAAAGCTGAACACACCACTGCTATAGACATGCAGCAGTCTGCATAGCCATTATTCTCCAGTTTTTCATACATCCATAGATTGTATTTACTCTTTATGTCATCAATGGAGGCAAAAAATTGTAATGTTTCATTCTGGGGTTTTTTGTTGTTGTAGGGTGGGTTTTTCTCCATTATTTTGTACATTTTAAATCTGTAAGTCACAAAATAATTTATTCTGAGTTAGTGCAAACCTGAACTGCATCTTCCTAGGTGCACTTCACGGTTGCACTTGTGTTTCTCCAAACTGGTTGGTCTGAGATGAGGAAAGTCTGTGTTAAGAAAGGTGTGGTCTTAGCCAGAAGCTACGTCCACAGCCCAGAACTGGTGCGTCAGGTGCTTGAAAACTAAATTCTCCCAAGGCTACCTTGTTTTGGAGAGCTGCTGGGAGAAGGCAGAATGCCCCCAATGCAGCTGTGGTGAAGTAGTCTGGTGGATCTTTTAAGTTGTTTACAACCATGGAAAGATTTTGTCAAATAAAAAAATGACAGAATTTCAGTTATGCCCAAACAATGTTTCGCATCAAAAATTTATTTTGAAAGACATTTTCTAACCCCAACATGCAATTTTGTGACTATTTTAACTATGATGCTTTTTAAGCCTCAGCTTTGGTATTGTGTGAAATACCTTGAGATTTGATTTTGGTATCATACTGTAGAATTTATTGGCAGAATTTTATTGCTGTTTTAATTTATGTAAACAGCTTTTTATAGCTTAAAGGTAGTTCATGAAGGTAACGGGGAAGTACAGAAGCAATAATGTTAAATAAGCCAGTCACAATAAATTGCTTACCTGATGTGATGTGGAATTTTGCGTGGAGTTTGTTAAATCCCAAACTGGAGAAAAGAAGCTTCAGAAGTCACTTCAGAAATGACGGAATCTAAATATTGACTGAATTTAAGCTGCACTGGGAAGTTAAGTTAGCTGCTTTTAAGCTTTTCAGGAGCTAGCATGAGAAGATCCAGCTATAAAGATGAGTTGGGAAATGGGTAAGTCTTCCACCTGCATGATGATCTGTAGTTCGGGCATGCCACATTGATGCATACACATTTAAAAATAATGTTTTCCTTCAATTGCAGAGTAAAGTTTTGTGGTCTGCACACAGCAGGAGGTAAAACAGCAATTGTCTTCCAGCCTGAAGTCAAGTCGGTCTGCAAGGTATTAGTGTTGCAACCAAGCAGGTGAATGTGCATACCTGTCCTAGGTGACATACTCAGAGCTTGCATATGTTCCCATGTGTTGCATCTCACCCTGTTTGCAGTATCTGATCCTCATCCATCTTGAGGATGTACCCAGAGCTGGGGTGCAGCTATGCCGTAGTTTGATGAAGGGGAGGGTGGGTAGCTGACTGCATTCATTAACCTGATTAATTTCTTCATTGTCTCTACACTAACCTTTGAATCCATTATCACTCTTGTTTGCTTTTCCTACATGTTACAGGCCAATTTTCCCCGCAGGCTTTGCCTGTCAAGTTATTTTACAAACAAACAGCTTCTCTCTGAAGAGAGATTTCTCCCCAGAGTTCTAGTGGCAAAGTCTAAACAAACAACCAACTATAAACACTTTTAGTAACTTTAAAAACAAACAAAAAAAAGGCCTGCTCACAGAGTTTAAAACAATACCAGGTGTTGCTGTGGTTAAATCACTCTGCCTCCTCAGCTTTGACACTGAAAGTCAAACAAGAAGGTTTTTTCCCTGCTTAGAGGGGAGATGAACATCATCTCTGGTTTCTTTCAGACTTTCATAAGTTACTAGAAAGGAGGATGCATCTGTCTTGAACTCCTTCCAAATATACCTTTCTATCGAGGTCTGCAAATCCCAGCAGATACTGGGATTGCATTATCCAGGATTCCTTTTAGATGAGATCGATTGAAGATGTACCTTGTGGATGTCATGGTCCTTGCTCTGGGGCACTGCCAGCAATCAGCAACTTGGACTCCTTTCCAAACTGTGGGCTGCCACCTGAAACCATTTCCTCTCACTGTTGTCCCACAACTCTGCTTTGTTTAAGACAATCTGTGAAAAGGAGTTTTCTGGCCACTGATATGTCCCTGTTCTGTCTTAAAACACCATTGTACACTTGTACTCTTAACAAGGAAGACTCAGACACACTCTACTTCCCGTTTGAAGGGGAATCAGAAATGTCAGATATTTCTGGTTTTTTTTCAGCAGCCTTCTCAGAGCAATGTAGCCATAGGGGCTAGAGCTGGAATATGTTGAGTTTTCATAGCTCCTTTTTTTTTCAGTTTTCTCTTAACCAAAAATTTCCTGATTATCTAAAATCACACCAGAACACCAAAATTGTTATGTTGTTTGCATGCCTTTCCTTGTGTTGTTTTTGGATTGCAGTATGAACTACAGCGTAACAGATGTATGTTCCTTCTGTGCGTTCATGTTTTCCTTCTTTATTTGAAAGTTCCAGTTCTGACCTTATAAAATCTAGGGTCTTTCAGAAAAGAGAACTTTGAGCCTTTAGTTTCCAAATCTCTCTCACACATAGACATCTGGGTACACACACCCATACTGATTATGTTCTGTTTATAAAGAATTAAGTTTTTTCCAAAATGTTTCTTAATGCATTTTAAATAGAAAATTAAATATAATATGTGATGTCATAGGGATTATTTAATGTCTTTTTTAGTAGAACTTGGTGATTACTGTAAGTATTACTGGCAAATATAAAATCTGTTTAAACCTGAGAACATGGGCCTCTGGCAGACAAGAACACGGGCTGTTAGGGCCTCAGCTTCCATACAATGTGAGTCAAGTGAAACTTTGCGCTGGTTGTACTGTTTAGTCTTTAAACATTTTTTATAAGCCTCTCTTTCTCTCAGTGAGATCAGATCAGCCAGTGAGGTGATATTTTGATCAGCATGAACTTGTATTTGTTGTTGTAGTAGTAGTCTGTGAAAGATAATTTCGGAAACAATAATAAATGATATTTTGAAAGGAATAAATTGATTAAAAATTTGTCAGTTTTGCCTCCATGGATTTGTAGTTCAGTATAATTCTTAAGATTAAGGACATTTTTAAAAAGTGCACGCCACTATTAACCTAATTTTGGTTTCTCATCCCTCTCAAATGCAATCTTCTAGCAAAATCAAGAGCATATCTAGATGAAAGTGAAAGATGTAGCCAAAGCTTGAATCACAATGCTTCAGTCCTTCCAGATTACTGAGAGAAGTAGACTTGACTGGGTCTTTGGGTGGGAGGTGGTAGTATGAAAAGGATAACTATAAATTAAGAATTAGGAAATACACAGTTCACAGGTGTTGGATCTCTGGGCAAGTTTCTCTACGTTGAGCTTCTGAAAGGTTCAGCTTGTCCCAGGGAACAGGGAAGCAGTGGAGGTGTTAGGCTCTCTTAAGACCCTCCTGCATCTTTTCTGTGCTATATGCTGAGACTTATACAGTCATTTATGTTCCCTAAATTAGTGATTTACACAGGCTGCATACTGTACTGAGTGTGGTGTGAAGTTCCAGTCTGCTGTGAGGAATACCTCTGGTTTGGTATACAATACTTAAGGATAGCCATAAAGCTGTCCTCATGGAGCTTGTGCTAGAGGGATCTTTTCACCAGTTGCTTCTAGCACCCCTTTTTAATTTCTTTTCACATAGTGTAAGAGCACAAAAATAGAAGAAATTATGTTGTCTTTCTTTTGGTGTTAAGAAAGTGGTTGAAGTTAAGAAAGCTTCACTATTTCTCTTGGACTGTTCTTGAAATAAAGTTCAAGTTAGTTCTTTTCTTCCAAAGGGCCAAATATATGTCATTCAAAATGCTAGATAATGGACATAACAAGGAAACACTTACAAATGTGCACAAATTTGGTTCTTGTCTCTGAAACAAATTTAATCAATATATCTTTAGGATTCCCATGCTGTGAACATACTCTGCCAAACCTGCAAAATATATTACTATATAATTTTATTATTTGATGTAGCTTCTTTTTTTGATATATGCAATGAAATCTTACCCCTTTGACATCACAACAAGTTAGGCCATTCCTTTCAATGCACTAAGGAGTAATTCAGTGGTTTGCTTTTTAAGAAATGCTTTCACAGACTTAAAAATAAATATCATTAAACTTTTTCAAGCAGAATTTTAAAATGTTTTTCTCAAATTGAATTGAATTGCCATTTGATATTTACCTGCTTTATTAAGCTCTTTCATCATCATATGTCCTCTTATTTACTGTCAGGATGCAGTGTGAATTTCTTCACAGCAGTAAACAAAATTGCAGAAACTTGGTTTCAGTCACTGGGCTTAAAAAAGTAAGTGCTGCAATCTGAATTGCCAGATACCCCAAAAGTTGTGCATTTCTTCTAAGCAAGTGTCTTGAACAAGGCATGTGCCAAAAAAAATACATGTTTTCAGAAATGTGGCAGAACTGAAGGGATAGGCAGTGCATGTACAGAGCTGAAACTGGACATAGGTAGTGAACATACATGCATTGTGCATTCCTCTAGGTCAGGTGCCGAACTGAGTCGATCAGAGAACTGGGTCTGTGTAGTTAATCGTGTGCTGGTGCATACCTTATTTCCTGATTCTGTTACCTGCTGTCTCCTTGTTGGTCACTGACTGTATCCCTTCATTCACTTAATCTCAGTGAAGTTTTACAGTTGGTAAACACATGAAACATTATGGAAAAGAACTACTGAAGAAAGCCATACCTTTTCTTGTTGCTGTTGAAACAATGACTTTTATTTGGATTGTACTTGGTTTTTAAGTATAATTGCTGGCCTTATCTGAAAATAAATACATATCAATGGGCTATAATCTTTAGGGTACATTCTTACAACTTTATTCCCTGATCCATCAGAAAGATTAAAAGATGAGCTGTGACAGAAAAAACTTGTGTTCCTTATGCTAAGGATTCAAGTAGGCTAAGGAAGCATACCTGCTCTGTGGAGAAGGACTTGGGGGTCCTGATGGACAACAAGCTGTCCATGAGCCAGCAGTGTGACCTCGTGGCCAAGAAGGCAAACGATATCCATGGGCACATTAGGAAGAACATAGCCAGGAGGTTGAGGAAAGTGATCCTGACACTCTACTCTGCCCTGGTGAGGCTGCATCTGGAGTGCTGTGTCCGGTTCTGGGCTCCTCACTACAAGAAAGCTCCTGGATTGGGTCCAGCAAAGGGCCACAAAAATTAGGAGTCTGAAGCATCTGTCTTATGAGAGGGGCTGAGGGAGCTGGGCCTGTTCAGCTTGGAGAAGAGACAACTGAGAGGGGATCTTATCAATGCACACAAATATCTTAAAGGCACATGTCAAGAAAATGGGACCAGACTCTTTCCAGTGCTAAGCCTAACCCAACCCAGCATGTGGGGAGGAGTACAGTGGTGATATGGAGAAACCATTGGCCTAAGAGTGTGGCAGGAAGATCCTGAAATCAGATAGGAGGATAGCACATAAAGAATTTCTGACCTAAACCAATATATACAACAGTTGGTCTGGAAAAGAGCAAGCCAGCATTTATGTTTGTCTGACATGATATCCCTGAAGCTGAAGGGTAGTTATGAATGTGTTAAAGAAACAAAACTGGAAAGTTTTTCTCAGTTCAGATTATAAATTTTGTCAGGAATTACTCTTCTTAGAAATTGAACTTTGTAGACTTTATCAATTTATGCCTCAATTTATTGCCTCATGATTCAGTGAGACATTTTGGATGCTACTGTCAATAGTAAACTACAGTTGAAATAAATATTAAATCCTTCTGGCCTTCTACTAGCTTTTTGGTATGCCTTTCCCTGAAGGACTGGTGTTCTTTGCTTTGAGCATGCCAGAAGTAGCAGAGGTCAGTCAGGGACTGGAACCATTAGCCAGGCTTGATTTTAAATACTGTCCAAAAAAATTTCCTGCTTCAGTTAGTGGTACTCTTTCCTCTAGAAAAAGCCTATTAATATCTCCCGTATAGAATCTGTACATCAGAAAAAGCTTCAAAAATGGAAAAGTAGAGGTAGGAGGGGAAGGAAAGAGAAAAGGGTGGGAGGATGTTGCAACCTGCCCCAGAAGGGAGTGGGTAACCCAGGTTCTTGTTAATAAATCCCTTGGGGTGGATTAGAGTGAAACAACACTAAGTAATCAGTGTTTGTAAACATATATATGTAGGGTTTATTTTAGGACCATTTTGTTTCAAAGGTAAACAGGTAGAGTGGGGAGTTTTACAATGGATAGTGTCACTGGCCGTGCCAGGAGCCTCCAACATCTCCGAATACAGCTGCAGCTGCCTATTGTGCCAGCATCAATCATGATCCATCATGGTCCAACATTTGAGATGTATAGCCCAGGCTATATGCGCAGAGTTCACGTAAAGGGAGGACGTTGGCATGATAAAAGGGATTTTCCCCGCCTTGCAGGACTTGCCTCTTCTTAGCCTCTTCCCTTCCTCAGGCAGACATTTGCACCCAGGATAGCTGGACAATGGTACTCACTTATCTGATCCTTTAGCAGTATTGGGGGCAGGGGGAGGGAGCTTTGCTGGGTAAGCAGCTGCTTCTTTGTTTGCGAGAAAGTCTTTTGGTGATCTTAGAATGTGTAAATCATTAACTGTTTCAGTTTGTGACAGGGGGATGGAGGGAAGAAAGGAAGAATGGATGTATGGAAGGAAGAAAATGAAACTACTTGCCATTTTATTAGTGTTACATAGCTGGGGTAGTGATAGGAATACCAACGTAATTTTTTCGGTTTCTGTCTTCTCACACTGTCTCTGCATTCTTTGAGACCCTGTTCATATTTTTCACTCTTTTCAGCAACTTAGGGGATTTGTAGCTTGCCATGCAGGCAGAAAAAAGCATTTTTCTGCCCCCAATCATAATAGTAAAAGGAAGACAGAATCTCTGGCGTACTAACATCAAGATATAGATTATTTTAACGCAACTTCTAGGGAAAGTATATAAAGAAGGACTGTTCTGTTGGAGAGGAAGGTGCTTTTTTATTTTATTTCTTCACTGGTCCAAACAAAGGACTTCTGTATAGGTCTGATTTTCTTTTTCCGACAGATTAATACTGTAGATATGTTATGTTAGACATAACATAAGAAGTACAAACAAATGGTTACCATGGCACTGTTACAGATGTATGCTGAGCCACACAGTTATGTTCACTTGTCCTTCTCTTTATTTAGTAATTTACAAGCTGAATGTTTTTCTTGCTTAAGTAGTGAAATTCGGTTTTGATGATCATCACTGCTAGTAATTGTCTGGCTGCAGCAGAGATCAAATAATTATGTTCCTGAAACAAGTCTTTTTTTGGTCTTCATTTGTTCCTCTTTCTCTGTAGCTCCACTGTGGAGATGGGATGGAGGGTAGCCTCTATTAGTGTTTTCCTTGCTCACTCCTCACCAGCAGGTCGTGTTGATGTGTCTCTGACATGGACAGTTTGGTGTCACAGCCTTGCATTAGCACTGGCCCTTTTGCCTCATCCTAGTGAGGTTTTTCCTCTCTGGTGCAGCACAGATACCTTCCTTCCAGATACAGATTCCTTCCTTGAGGAACATGCTGCACTGTGGAGCATTCAGAAAGT
The DNA here is from genome assembly GCF_003945725.1 of Corapipo altera. Taxonomy (NCBI): domain Eukaryota; kingdom Metazoa; phylum Chordata; class Aves; order Passeriformes; family Pipridae; genus Corapipo; species Corapipo altera. Next base: position 23,861,946 of record NW_020884874.1, read on the forward strand.
AAACTTCCACCTTCATCACCCAGCCCTTTCTGCTGGCATTAATGATTTTTTAATTTTTTTTCTCAGCTGTGGGGAAAAACATTTTCACAGCTCTGAAAAGGGTTCATTCAGCCTTTCCGTAATAGTTCAAGTGGCTGGTTTTCTTCTGGCTTCTGAAATACATTACAAATCACAATCTGGAAAAAGTTCTAATATGGTTCCAAGTCTTGCTGCTGAATTTGGGTACATTACTGGGTCTTACTCTGTAGCTCATCCTTAACAACTGACAAAATATTTACTCGGCACAGTGCAAAGAAGGTTAACTTTCTCCAAAATATTATACAGAGTTGGAAGCGGAACAGAGACAATGAGGCAAAAAATTGGACCTGCCCACCAAGCCATTAGTTGAATCATTTTCCAGAGTGTCATGAGAAAGAGCTTCATCAAATCGCTGTGCTACATAGCTATTTCTTGTGATATGGGAGTGCAGAAGGCAGCCAGATCCCCAGTAGTGAGGACAGCATATTACAGATACTAAAGTCTTTAGTGTATATTTGCACAGGCAGTTCCAGCAGAGAACGTGCTTTATTGTTTATTAAAAATCTACTTCATAAAGAAGTGGTTTCCCTAAACTCATCTTCTGTGTTCAAAATGAACAGCAAAATCTTTAACCCAAGCTGGATCAGAGTGCTGTTTCTGTTTTGGTACTTTTTCAGCATTAGTCTCCTCCTGGGGAAAGGATTATTAAACCATTAGAACCAGATTGGAGTTTGTGAAGCATGGTGTGCTGTTCATCTCTTAATCTAGAAGATGTGGAGTTTGTTTTGTGGGTTTCACCCCACTTTTTTTGAGAACTCGTAGAGGGAGGAAAATTGCAGGAAATTATCTTCAGCACAGAAAAGCCCATAGTGACAAAACTGTAAGCCTAATAATAGGGGGGTTTCTGCTTTTATGTTGTCTTCATGTGATCCTTTGCAAAAGAGCCTCCTCAGTAATTATATTCCATTGTCTTTTTGACAGATGTTGATTTTAGACCAAATAGTACAGCATATCTCCAGAAATAAGATCACACCTCACCTTACAATTAGTTGCAGTACACTATGGTCAATATTTCTGGCAGACTCCTTATTTTCAGTTTATTTCCCCACCACCAAAATACATCAGACATGATGAGGCATAATAATTCAACTCTTCTGAAACTAAGGAGAAATGTTTTCATAAATCAAGAGATTTTTGACAATCTTAGTTGCAACCGCATTTATATCCATTGATGTCATGTTACTGTTTTGCCCATCTCATTAAAATAGCAAGAAATATACTGTCCCAACTCTCTAAGAAAGAGCATGGCACAGCTGCTATAGCTACAGAGATTTGAAGGGAGGGGATAAGAGTGAGGACTTTTTTTTTTTTTTTTTGACTTAATGGATGATCCATTTGTCTTTAGTAATAGCAGTCACGTGAATTTGCATTTTGGATGACTTATATGCATACTTGTCTGTTGTCATCTTTTTTGAGCAGATTCTTTGATGGGTCCTCACCAATCCAGATCGAAGGTATTTGTAAGACTAGAAATAACCCACCACTTCCATAGGCAGTGTGAAAAAGCAAAGAGACTGTCATACACTTGTTTAGAAAACTTGTGAAGAGTGCTGACTTTTCAGCCTCTGAAAGACAGATATGGATGTCCTGCAACTCACTTTCTTTCAGAACTCAAAACATTAAAATCCGCTGTGTAGTGATTTTCAGCCTCTTGCCTCAAGAAAACAGAGCTTTTCAGGGTTGTTTAAATGTTCTATTTATGGTACAGAAAACATGACAGTCCAAGTTAATTAGTGATTCAGTTGCTGACAAACTGGAAGCATGAACAAAAAGGGAAGATAAAGTAACCCTTAGAAGGAGTTTGTCAATTGATCTTCCAGGGATACAGCTGAATTATTATTATTTTTATGTAAAACAAATGGGAAAAATTCTGTACTGTATTTGAATATAATATTTCATTGGTAAATAAGAACAACATACCCACAAATCAACCAACATTTCCTCAAAAACCCAGTTGAGATGAAATAATGAAATAACTATCCAAATTGCTATTATCCCAGAAACCAAGCTATCCATATTCAGGAAGCATGGAACCAGATAAAGCTTAAACAACTGAACCATTCAAGTTACATCAGCCACATTATTACTACTTTTGTTTTGGTATTCTGTTTTATGAAAGGTTGAGATTTTCAGAAAACTGCATAAAATGGTTTGCCCACATATTTTTTCTTAATGTTAATGGAAGAAGTGTGGTCGAGCCTCTACCAGCTCTGTAAAAGTAACAACAAATACAGTTTTTTTAAGAAAAGCACAGGGGATTTTGATGGAGAGAGATTGCATTTAACCATTTGCTCCCTCACTTTTTGTCCAGGCTTCAAAAATGAGAAATGCTGGCCAGTTATAGAAACCCATTATTTCCTTACCATCGTTTGTGAAAACAAAACAATCAAAACACAACGAGAACAAAACCGCTGGTGTTACTCTCAGTTTATTCTGATATTTGATGGCCATATTTCAAATTCTTCCTCAAACTAACTGCATTACAGGATTTTGAAAATGTGTAAGAATCTGAAAAAGAGAACTAAGTCAGTATATAGTGCTCTATAAGGAAAGATCATAATATACCAGTTCCGTATTGTCATGGCTAGGCGTCGCAAACAAAGATTTGGGGAGGGCTCAACCCACATTTGTTACAAGCGCGTTGGTGGCTAAAAAGGCCAATACGAGATAGACATGTCTGGCTGCAAAAGGCACAGCAGAAAGACTCCTTAGGTGGTGTATTCTGCAAGACACGATTCTTTCTGCGTTGTCTTTTCTCCTCGAGAGTGATCCTGCGTGCTTTCTCAAAGGCATCAGCAGCATTACAGATAGTGTGTCTCCAGGCCTCCCGATTGGAGGCCAAAGTAGACCAGTTATGTAGATCAATATGGCCAAGGCTGAGATGTTGTTTCAGGGAGTCCTTATATCTTCTCTTTGGGGCTTCTGTCTTATGACAGCCGGTGGCAAGTTCACCATAAAGCAAGATCTTAGGGAGGCAGTGGTCCTTCATCCTTGAGACGTGCCCTGCCCAGCGCAGCTGTGTTCTCAGTAACATGGCCTCAATATTTGTGATTGCTGCTTGTTCTAGAACAGATGTATTGGTCACATAATCTGACCAGTGGATGTTTAGGATTGCACTATGACTCTGTAAACACTGACCTTTGTACTTTTCTTCAGGTGTTTATTTCGCCAAACTCTTTTATGAAGCTTTCTGAAGGCACTACATGCCTGTTGTCTATCTCTCCATCAATCTTACCATCCGAGGAGGTGAGGCTACCAAGGTAATTAAACTGCTGGACTGATTTGAGCTCTGATTGGCCAATGGTGATATGGGACTGATGGAAGACTTCCTGAGGTGCAGGTTGATAGAGAACTTCTGTCTTCTTTAAGCTGACTTCCAGCCCAAAAAGCTCAGCAGGGTCTGCAAAGCAGGATGTTAAACGCTGCAGAGCTGCTTCTGTGTGGGCAACAAGGGCGGCGTCATAAGCATAAAGCAGCTCCCGGACAAGATGGTTTAAGGTCTTAGTGTGGGCCTTCAGTTGCCTTAGGTTGAAAAGGCTTCCATCAGTATGGTATCGAATGTAGATACCATCCTGATCATCAAAGTCTGCCGTGGCCCTTTGGAGCATCATGGTGAAAAAGACTGTGAATAGGGTTGGAGCGAGAATGCAGCCTTGTTTCACACCACTAGTTATTAGAAAGGGCTCAGAAAGTGCATTGCCATATCTGACTTGGCAGTGTTGATCCTCATGGAGTGAGATGGTCATTGCTTTGCAAATGTGGGTAAGGCCTTCAAGCCTGTGCAAAGGATTTTTTAGGTGAGACACAGTATGCGCAGAACTGAACCCACCCTTTAATCCTAAGGTTCGTCTGCCAGGGCCGAGCAAACTTGGACAGTGGCAGTGAGGTCCTCAGGACGTAGGTTTAATTAGAGTGACCTTCTCTGAGATGGATGGCCTTACTGGGCTATGCGAGCTCCATCTGCCCTGGTTTAGAGTTGTTCTTCTCCTCTGTGTGCTCCGAGGCTCCTCCTCTCATCTCCCATGGGGGCACAGTCCACACCAGTGAAGCTCCCTCTCTCCTTTCCTGGCCCTGGGCGCCCGGGTCCGGGCTGCGCACACGCTGCCAGGGCTGAGGCCGGGCCATGCCCCGCCTCCAGTTCTGTATCATCTGGGGAAAAAAAAGGACTTAACATCCCTACACAGTGCTTTTAAGCAATTGCCTTTATAATGTCCTGTACCAGTAGAGCTTGTTAAGGACTTTACATTGCCTTCCCAGGCCCAGAACAGCTCAACAAGCTGCAGGACTTCCAGGTGAGTCAGTATAGGGCCATGTGGCAGTGAGAAGGGAACTGTGGCTCACTGATACCATTGTTGTGCTATGTCTTGTATTTGAAGATGGATGTGTGGAAAAGGAATGTGAAGAAGAGTGTAAAATCAGTGCTCTTCTTTTCCTTTTCTCTTGAAGAGTTTTAAGAAAATGCTACTGCTAGTATTGTGCATTTTATAGCTTCTGTATTTCATTTGTTCTTTCCCTGCTTCCCCAAGCTAATGCTTGTTGAGAAATAAGAGTGTAAGTTGCATTCTCTGGTTTGATCTCACATTTTCAGCTGTAGTGGCCAAATAATGGGAGAAGCTGAACGTGGACAAGGCTACTGGAACATTTTTCCTGCAGCAAGGAAATAACTCATGGCAGAGTGTAACAAAGACCTTTTCTCCCTCTACAGCCACCACTTGCTAGCCCCTTGCATCCATTGATGTCTGAGACTGATTTAGAAGAAATGTGGTAGCTAACATACGTGAAAGCTGGCTCTCTTTGAAATTCTTGGTGCTGTGGCAGTGTTGGTTTAGGTTGCCCAATGTTGCTTCCTTTCTATACCAAAGTGGATGTGGTTATACTTGTAAAAGTATTTTTGTCATTGTAGCCTATTTTGGTCAAGGAACTTTCTGCCAGCATAAACCACTGGTGCAGAGTTAGGGTTTTGTGGAGTATCTGTGTAGATACATCTCTTAGTCCACATTACGTTTTAGGAGGCTGACACCAGTGGCTCTGGTGAGGACCAGTTAGTGCAAAAGCTGAGAGGTTTGTATGTTTGCAGGCTAGTGCTTGCTCTGCATTTATGCTGACTGGAGCATGGGCATGATGAAGAACTGAGCCCTTAACTGTCACCTTTAAATTCAGTACAGCAGCTTGCTTTCACCTTCAGTATAGCTTCTTGGCCATGATATTGACAGCCTTGAAACACGCCTCTCAACCTACTGAGAGAACGGTGGGCATCCCAATGTTTCAATCCAGTATTTTTGTTTTCTGCTCCTGCATAGGTCTTTCCCTCCTCTTACATTCCCTACTTAGTAATGAGGGTGGTGGTACGGTAGTTGCATTTATCAGTGAAAATCTGTTATCTGAAATAAACTAATACCCATACTCCAAGACAGAAATTATTACCTAATGGCCATTTCTAATGCTTGAAGTGCTTAAAGACCACTTTGTCCTGATTATGGAATGAATACTGTACTTTGTATTGTGGAAGTCAGACTGTTTCTGGTATATGTATTTTAATTGACAATGTATTTGACAGTCATATTATTGTATGTCAATTGCAGCAATCTAATAAATTCCACTTAAAAATTCAGACATAAATATAATTGTCAGTAATGAAACCATGTATCTTTTGATTAACAAGTATAGCTCTTTAATTCAGATGGTTTGTACCTCAGATATTAATAGCTTACTGCTAGATGTTTTCGTATTTTTTCATTTTGATTTTACTGAGACACACTATAAATGTATCTATTGCAATTAGAAATTTTTGGAATCTTTACTTGAAAACCAGTATGGAACATAATCTTATCCAAAAATGAACAGTGAACAGTGAAAAAGGTACATGAAGTCAGAAATTACTACTCTTTGGACTGAGAAACAGGCACGTTGTGCTTTATTTCAATTATGTCCGTCCCTCAGCTGCATTTTTCAGAATTTTTAAAAGTGGTAGAAATGTGGGGCAACTTTCTCTATTTGTGTTTATTCTGTCACCATATCTGTCATCAGCTCTGTGCATATATGTAGAGATAGATTGCTTTGTTTGGTGGGATAACACTCCTGCAAGACACTGTATTCTTTTTTTACCATGGTCTTAACTGTCTGATTCTTTCCTTCCCGTAAAAAAGTCATCAGAAATCATTTTAAGCAACATCTTTTCTGACTTTCTTTCCCTCTTCCATCTGGAAACTCTACGCAAACATCCTTTAATTATCATGTTAGTTTACATGAACTAAATTTGACATGGCATGTAGCACTGTCATCCTTAACTTTGTATCATCATCTGTTGTTCCAGTTAGCATGAAGCTCCTTTAAATGCAGTAGTCTTTGTCTGCCCTAATCTTTTCACATTGAGTTATCTTATACATATTAATAGACAATAATTTTGTGGTACAGACAAGGCTGTCTTCAGCTGACTTTTTTTTTTATTTCCATATAAAATTTCAGGGGAAAGAATCCTGTCTTGGCCCAGATGCTTTTAGCCTTTGTGAACAGCATTATACTTGGTACTTACTTTGGAAGCTGTCTTATTTTTGCTGTGTTATATGGCTGATCTGACACATCCCCTTCTCAGTTTTGCCATAAAAAAGCCCCATAATTCCCACCCTGGCCATGACTTATTCTGCAGCAATACCTTAATTTCTGCTTGGAAGTTGGTAATGTTCATGTCAGCCCATCATTCCCTAAACTTTTTTCATATTAGGTGTTTCTTAGAGACTACAGTTTGCACAGGTATTACAACTTGAACCAAACAACCCTACCTGTGTACAGATCTTTGGCAATAATCCTGTACATGCCTGGGAGTTTTGCTTCCAGACTTCAGAGGATTTCTTTCCCACCTTTTTTGTTTGGTTTGATTTCATTTGAAGTTGAATCATAACTGAGACCAGTTGTATCGCAAAAAGGAGCAACAAGCTCCTGCAGTTAACGCTGTTAGTAAAGAAAACAGAAGATAAGGTGTGGAAGATTACTCATCCAATCCTGACAGTAGTAAGCATGCTGCAAAAATAAGTATGGAAATGTGATGGACAAGCTGGTAAAAGATCTCAGGGACCTTGGTGGCTGGCTGCAAGGCTACTTCTAGTGGTTAATTCCAATTTGAAGGCCCTGTTTCCACTTGAGATGTGTAGAACATTGATGCTGAATGATGTTTTGAACTGAGGTACTGAACTAAGGTACTAAGGAATGAGTAAAGTAAAAGTACTGTTTTCATCCTGCTCATGAACCTCAGAGACAGGTGGCATCATCGGTATCATACATAAATCTTCTTCTGCTCTTAAACCTCATCAGCACCAGTAATAGGAAAGTGGCAAAGAGGGAGAAAATGGTGACAGCTATGATTAGGCTTTCTAAATAGATTGACTCTGTGATGTTTGTGTTATTTCTTCAGTCTGTGAGCTAGAATATAGGTACAATAGTAAACATCCCTTTTCGGTGTTAGCAGTCTGTGGTGTGAATTCTTACCTTAAAAACTTCAGAATGGAGTATGGATGGCAGGGAACCCACCCTTCCTGCTCATACTTCACTTACAGGAAGTTTCCCCAAAAGTGTAGACCAGTTCGCAGTTCCTTGGAGAGTAGAGGAAAAAATATTCGGATGGTATAATAAGCTAAGGTGACATAAGAAAAGCCTTTTTTACTGTCATCATCATCATCATCATGGCTAGGCTTTGGGAACAAAGATTTGGAAAGGACTCTACCCACATTTGCTACAAGCACGCTGGTGGCTAAAGAAGCCAATGTGAGATAGACAAATCCAGTTGCAAAAGCCACAGCAGAAAGACTCCTTAGGTGGTGTATTCTGCAAGACACGATTCTTTCTGCGTTGTCTTTTCTTCTCAAGAGTGATCCTGCATGTGTTCTCAAAAGAAGCAGCAGCATTATAGATAGGGTGTCTCCAGGCCCTCCAAACCAGTTATGTAGATCAATATGGCCAAGGCTGAGATGTTGTTTCAGGGAGTCCTTGTGTCTCCTCTTCGGGGCTCCTCTCTTGCGGCAGCCAGTGGCAAGTTCACCATAGAGCAAGATCTTAGGGAGGCAGTGATCCTTCATCCTTGAGACGTGCCCTGCCCAGCACAGCTGTGTTCTCAGCAACATGACCTCAATACTTGTAACTGCTGCTTGTTCTAGAACAGATGTATTGGTCACATAATCTGACCAGTGGATGTTTAGTATTGTACGGAGACAGCGTTGATGGAAGCATTCTAGGAGTCACAGGTGGTGGTGGTAGATGACCCATGATTCGGACCCATATAAAAGAGTAGACAGCACAATGGCTCTGTAAACACTGATCTTTGTGCTTTTTGTCAGGTGTTTATTTCGCCAGATTCTTTTATGGAGTTTTCTGAAAGCACTATATGCCTTTGCTAACCTGTTGTCTATCTCTCCATCAGTCTTACCATCTGAGGAGATGAGACTACCTAGGTAGTTAAAGTGCTGGACAGATTTGAGCTCTGATTCGCCAATGGTGATATGGGACTGATGGAAGACTTCCTGAGGTGCAGGTTGATAGAGAACTTCTGTCTTCTTTAAGGTGACTTCCAGCCCAAAAAGCTCAGCAGCGTCTGCAAAGCAGGATCTTAAATGCTGCAGAGCTACTTCACTGTGGGCAATGAGGGTGACGGCGTCAGCGTAGAGCAGCTCCCGGACAAGATGATTTAAGGTCTTAGTAAAGGTGACTGAACACTACATCAGGTTGCCTGGAGAGGCTGTGGAATCTCTGTCCTTACTGGTAATCAGAATTCAATTAGACACTGCCTTGTGCAATTTGCTCTAGTTAAACCTTGTCTGAACAGCAAGTTTGGACTAAGTGTTCTCCAGAGGTCCCTTCCCACCTCAGTGATCCTCTGATTATTTGATTTCAAATTGACCTCTTCAAACATGAGTGTGTCTTAGGCTTGTAAGTTCCTCTCTCACACAGAAGTGGAATGTGGGCTCTGGATGCAGAGACAGCTTTGGAAAAGCCTGTGCTTAGCAACTTAGGAAATGGATCTTTCAGGAGACCAAAGAACAAAGCAGCAGCTAAGAGCAGTCCTGATTAATGTAGCCTTTGCTTGACTGCGTATGACCTAAAATGCTGTCATTTGGCTCTTTGCTGTTTTCCAACAGGAGAGGGATTAAAATTCAGAGTATCAGCCATCATTGCAAGCACAGGAAAGCAAGAAGTCAAAATGTGTGTTTGCCGACCTAAGTTTATTTGAGCAGAGGTTCTGCAGCATAGTGAGGTAGGTTGCAGCGGTACATCTGCCAGAGGTGTCAGGATAAGTCCATTATAAGCACATGGGAAGGGAAAACTACTAAGAATGTGTGAGTGGACATTGCGAAAGCTTTAGCAGATGCAGTAGCAGCATGTGTTGCTTGCCCCATGTGCTCTTGGAAAACTGTAAAATACTTCTCCATTGATTCTGCATCTCCTATAGGTAGCTGATGAAATGTCACTATTCTTCAAGCACAACATGCAGAACCATCATTGCAATGATTGCTCTGGAGAGATTTACAGCCTTCAGAGGCTTGGCAACATGGATGGGGAAATATTATCTTCATATCTCCTCTTTTGTGTCTGCTGACAGGGAATTGCTTCTCACTGGCTGCACATGGTCTTTACTCTTCAGGAGTGTCCAATGCAACATGTCTACTCCCACGTTGTGAATGTTTAGTAGGTGTTTGGAGGTGCAGTTCGAGCTGTGCCCAAACTTCATCAGGAGGAGATGTGACATTGCTTTTAGAAGTCACAAGAATTTAGTTTGATAGGCTTTCACCTGATTTAGGTGGGGGGTGAGAAGAAGGCATTTGAAGCAGCATGTAACTATTTAATTAGCTGAGGTTGATACTGTGCATGTAATTGCTGTAGTTTATAGTTTAATTTTGTGATGTACTTGAAAAGGTGTCTGACTTTCTCTGTTTATTTGTATAGTTTAGAAGTCCTCTCAGTGATTAGGAGTTTGGTTATGGGTCTTGGATGGAAGAGAAGGAAAATAGCAGAGGCCAAGGACAAGTGTGATTTTTCCACAAATATTTTTTCATAAGGATGTTTAAAGGACAGTGCCAGGAAGGGATGAAGGGAAAAGCATGCACTGAAGGTATACAGGAATAAGAAGGGAATCTTGTTTGGGTGTGAAGGAGTTATTCAGTGAAATCAGACTGGTTATTAAAAAAACCCACCAATTTCAAAACTTAAACCTGTAGAGGTAGATAGACTTTGTTAGCATTTTGGTAGAAGACGCAGACATGAAGACTGTATTAAAAATCTAATTCTTTTGGTATTTTTACTTTTTTTCTCACCAACCTGTTCTTTCCACTGAAAAGAACTGTATTCTTAGATTAAGGATGCTGCTATCAGGGCAGTCATCAAGTCTTGGGAGTAAGAGCTGCAGGGGGAAATGCTAAATAACCACATGGCTAAACTAACCTAAAAAAATAAAACCTGAAAAGACCATGGCCCTGAGCAAGCAAAAAAATGCTGAATTCTAGTCCAGGATAGGTAAAAGTACAATACGTAAATCCAAATAAAAAGAGGACAGGTAGAAGTAGATAGAGGGTTGATAAAGCTGTGGCAGGGGCTTATAAAGAAACCAGAGAGGTGGCATGTGTCTTTGTGACAACACATGATAGATGAGTATGACTGGAGCAAAAAAAGCATTACTTTTTGTTCCAAATGTCTGGGACATTTGGAGTCCCAGACAGAGCGAGAGTCTGGATCTTGATGACAATGTGGACAGGATCGATTAATATAGAGAAGCCTTTATTAAAATGAACAAATATCTGCTTCCCTAGAATTGCTGCAGCAACAAGTGAGCCAAGGACATGGTTTAATGCTGAGTAAGGGCAACTGGACCTACTTTTTTCATGTGCTCCTGTGTGTTCAGGGAGCAAAAGGAACCTGCAGTCGCTTGCAGGGGTGAGAGGGAATAACACAATTTGGGGCGTATGTTTCCCCCAAAATATAAGTCTCACCTGAGCTAGAAATAAGCTGCTCTTGGCTGCAGATACAGAGGCTGAATTCCCATTTTTCCTCATCACTTCAAGAGCAGCTCAAGCAAACTTGCATTCAGGCATGAAGAGGAGACACTGTGTTGTGTTCTGCCTCAAACACATCCTCTCAGGAGGCAGGTGTGTTGGTGTCTTTTTCACCAATATAAACAGCTCGAGGAAATAAGGTTTCTGACAGCCCACAGAAGCTGTTACAGACCTCACGTGAATCAAGGCAGGTAATCAAGCTAATAGAGAGTCATTAGGAAGATTAATCACTATTATTTATGTTGTGTGGCTGCTAGAGTTCTCCACCCTTTGTCTTGGCTCTGTACAAAGTACATACTAGAGGATGATCCTTGCCCCGAATTCTTGCTGTCGAATGAGAGCATGGACTGCTACAACTTCAGAAGTGGGAGCAGGGCTGAATTTTACCAGCTGATTTCAGTAGTGCGTGTTCACTTCTGGAATACTTTGCAGGTCCACAGAAGATTATGGTAGTTGCCTACATAGCCAAGCTGTTGCATGTGGTCTTTTGACAAGCAAGGCACAAGAGCTTTTATTCGCACTTCAACATATTAGAGCCAAAATTCTTTTTGGCATGATTTGCTTGTCCTGTTGTATGTTCCCACAGAATCTGATTGTTCTGCCTGTTTGGGTGACTTAATTTCTCCTCCTTTTTCACTCTTAAGACTGATCAAAATTTTCGTACTGAAGTGAAATATGTGGGATTTATGATAATTGTGACCTGGTACTTCACAAAGACAGTGATGTTACAAATAATAAATGATGAGGCTGCAGGTTAATACCACTGAGATGACCACAGTGCAACCAAATGTTCTACTTACCGTACATATGGAGCCACAAATCTGTATTTGGATTTTATAAATACTCTGTCTAAAAAAAATTCTAATAAAAACAAAGCATCCCAAACATGGCTTTCTGGTACTTGTAAGCTAGTTTTTTCCTTATTTTTTTCCAATTATTCTGAAAAATACTCAAATTATAAGTGATCTCTTCCAACTTTTAAAACCAGAAATGAATTAAATCTGTTTCGGGACAGATAGTGATTCAGATTCAGGATGTTTCTTCTTCCTTACTACTCTGATCATGCACACCTCCAAAGCTGCTGATAGTGTTGTGCGTATCTGTGTTTCATGTAGGATGTCATGTCAACAATTTTCTGTTTTGCATTTCTTGTAAGGACAAGTTTCCTGTAAATCTTCATTTTTCCATCCCGGTGTTGGCTCTTGCAGTGTCCTTTCCTTCTGTTCTCATTTCTTCCTTCCCACACACCTCCCTTCTCCGAAGTTCACAACATAATTTCAGCCTAAAGCCTAACCCAGAGCTCGAGTGCAAAAGGGCATCCGTAAGATCTTTGGATGCCGTTCACAACCATGGGAGGTTGCAGTGACCATGACTGAGACTGACAGAAAAAATAAAACTTCCCACTCAGTACTTCTCCCTAGGAGCCAGCAAAAATTGTGAAGCAGCTTCATGGCTGCTGTAGGAAGGAGGTCTGTGACATATGATAATAGCCCTAAAGGAGGCTAAAGATGTAGACACAACATCAAGAGTGCTCCACTCAGATGGCAGATAGGATTTTTTCCTAGACAATCCAGGAAATTCAATGGGCAGTCCTAACCTTGCCCACCATTCCCTTTCTGTTTCCACTTCTTACACAATTAAGACTTAAATAGGCACGTAGTGCCTCTTAACAGCTTCTTAAAAGCGGAATTCCTCTTGCAGTTCATTTTTTCCTTCCCACCATGAGCTGCACTGTGCCTGTACAAATACCTCTGTGCTGCTCTGTGCCTCATCTGCAAGGCCCCAGCCCCTGCTTTGCATGAGCAGCCTTTCTTGAGCTTGGCATACACAGTACCTAACACTTACTAGTAGTTTGTATTAGTGTTGCCTTTTTGATCAGTCTGTATAAGAGCCCAGCAAAGAGGAAGGTAGCCACCCTCTTATGTTGCTAGTTCTCTGGTGGCAAGCTTTCTCACCCTGTCGTCCCAGCTCTTCTTAGCCAGTTGCACCATATTTAGGGCAAATTTGAAGCTCAGCCAAGCTGACAGTCAAAGTTCTCCTCGATAAAGCCTCCAACAGCAGGAGGCTCCTGATGGTGTTGTCGTTCTCATGCCTACTGCTCAAGTTTTTATTTTTTGCCTTAACACATGGGATATGCTAAACATGAGATGAGGGAATGGGTGGTTCATAGATATGCATCATAAAATATGATACATATCTGAGTGCTACAGATTTTGATTTTCCTTTACCAATCAGAACAGCTGAAGCAGTGGTCTCTACAGTGAAGTTGTATCATGATTTCTAGTCCACTTTCCTTTTTCAAACTGCTTGTGAATCCTGAAACTTTTGCTATCTGAAGTACTCCAGGCTTTGTGTCTGTTTTACTGTAATCAAAATCAACCAATTTTTTTTTTCACTCTTCTTTGAAAAATAATTGAAGACTTCCTCAAAATCAAATCAGGCAAGTTACAAAGCTTGTTGTACAAAGCCACATGAAGTGGCTTCATTTTGGAAACTGAAACACAGCATGGAAGCAGCCTTTGGTTAGATGTCATGTGTTTGATTGCCACTGGCTTTGGCTTCATTAGTCTCCTGGCAAATGATGAATGTGTGGACTTGCTGGTTGTTTAACCGAAGTTAAAATAAAGGAGTTTACTCTTCTTTTGTTAGACAGGTGGATGCCATCACATGTAAGAAAAATTGGCCCCAGTAGTCAAGAGCATCATTAGGGCTTGTGTAGGTTAAATCTTAATCTTCAGTGGTTGTGTTTTGATATGTCTGTGAGCTCCATATGCTGTATCTGTACTCAGTATTAATTCATGTGTTGAGATGGGTGTTGGAATTAGCCCTCAGTCCTCAAGCTGGAACTGAAGTTGCTGTTCACATCATGTCAGTCCTCAGCTACTTGGAGCTGTGTATGGAGAGGGGCAGGGCCTGACTGTTTCCATCAGCAGCTGAGGCTGGCTTGTGGCATCTTGAATCTCCCACAAGATCATCCTGATATGTTCTAATCCTTTTCTAGAGGGGAACGAAATGGAAACTACCAGCTCTTTGCAGAGCAGCTTTACACTGGCAGAGTCCTTCACATGAAGGGATCTCCTGGACCCTGGGCATTATTGCTGGAGTGGAAGGACACAAAAGCAGCCTTGGTAGCTCCAAGGATCTGGATTCCAGACTTCAGTGGCTGTGGGGGAAGTCTGGGGGTCAAAGGCCCAGACCCAGGCATTCCTATGTACTCTTCCTCTCACCTGTATCAGGCTCCCATGTCCTTCCCACTTCCGCAACAACTCCTGGATGTTTTGAGCAAAACTGTGCGTTGCCTGGCTGGCAGTCTCCCTCACGGGTATGGGAGATGAGGTCATGTGGGAAAAAGGCTCCAGTGGAGCCAAGAGGAATGTGGAATTTGGGCAGCAGCCAAATTTAGATTACTTTTACATGGCCGTCTGCACCTGTGTTTGTGGGGGTGGGGATTTCTGGGGCTGTTGAACTGACTCAGCAGTTGCACACACAAAGGTTGGCAAGGTTTCTCCCCTCCCCTCTCGTCTGCTCAGTGTCTCTGCCAACACCCTATCATTCCCATCCAGGTGCAAGTAATCTCTATCGAGAAATCAGAAAAACTCATCCCAGGAACTGACGTGAGACTGATAGCAGAGGAACAACTGCTGAGATACTCCATGCAGAAAAGACTGTCTCTGTGAAAAACACGCCTGTCCTAAAGCTCCATGTCCTGGAACTGGGATCTGGAGGGAACAGCACACACAGTTTTCTGTAAGCCCTGTACTTCTTTCAACACAGGCCCATAAAAGGAGGAGTCAGCAGTCTGCTCTTTCCATAGTGCCCATGTGGACCTATCTGTACTGTGACCATCTCTGAAGGATTTCCTTTAGTCTCTCTCAGCTGAGGCTTGGACCTGTAATGCAAACAGAAATGGAAATTATCGGGCTTTATCTGCACCAACAGAAGTGTGCTTGGACCTCTGAAGACAAGAAGGCTGGATACACATTCTAAGCATCCAGTGCTCTTAAAACAAAGAAGAAAATTAATGCATAGATGGATGTAGAAGAGAATTATAAAAATAAAATATAACATATAAAAAAAATTACACAGTGATTGGGATGAATATAGGCGGCAATATTGCCTGTGCCTCTTGGTTTGCAACATGGGAAAATTTTCCATATGTATGGAATAGGCATTGCTAGCTTCTGCACCCTTCTCTGCATTACAATCAGCTAATCAGGGACAGGCAGAAATTCAGAGAGCTGTAACCAGCTCCCTAATGGCTGTGCTGCCCTTTGTGTGGACACCAACCTCAACACCAATACATGCCTCACAGAAGCCAGTGAGGCATGTATTGCTCTCACATTCTAACTCTCTACATTATGAGGTATTTCAAATAGTGTTGATAAACATACTTTTCTGGCCCCCAAATTACCGACCTCATGTTATCCGCCATGGGAGTTCCACTCTCTCCAGTGAGATAGTTGTGTTACCCAAAGATGAACTGCCAGAGAGAAGATATCCAAGTAAACAAACATATGCTTAGTGACCTAATTAAGCAGAATGTTGATATTCCATTCAAGTATGAGACCATTTCAGTTTATTTCCTGCTCTGCATTCTAATTTTGCTGTCGGAAGTATAAGCAACTGGCCGTGGAGTTTTTGTCTCTGACCAACTGACCCTGCCAGACGTTGAAAATACAACTAAGATATGAGGTGTCAAGGCATATCAGCAAACCTTGCACTTCAGAGAGAAGTGGAAATTATAATTATTCCACTGATCTGAACTTAGTTCCTTATATTTTTCCACATCATCTAATAACTCAGTTAAATAGCCTATACACTTAGGAAAAGTGAAGTGTTTTTAATGAAGTTCATTAGCCAGTTCATTGCAATGTGTAATAAAATAGAATATCATTCTTTATCATAATTTGTAGGGCGGTATCAGAACACCAGGGTGTCATGTTAATAGCAAAGCAAAACTTTATAGAGCAAAATTGTTTGAGGGCCGTTCCTGCCAGGATGCAATATTGTCCTTTCAAACTCAGCATAATCTCACAAAAAAGACTGTCCACATCTCTACCAGTGGATGTGCAGAAGTATGGGCATAAATAGGCACACGCAGTAGGTCTGTGCACCGCTTACCTCAGGTTTGTATGTTCACGTGCTTAAATTGTTCCAAAAGTAGAATTGAAAAGTGACGAAAGAAGAGTGGTGTGAAATCAATGGGAAAAGTCAGAATTTGCCAGTTAGGAGGACAAGGATGGAGAAGTTTGATGCAGTGGGTGTATAATTAGTACCATCTGACAAAAAAGAGGCACTTGCAGGATATGTTATGTCAGTTCTTTTTCTGGACAACATGTTGGTTATGCACAGTAGCAGAGTGTAGTAAAATGGCAATTTTTTACACATAAGTAATTGGGGAAGCATGCAGCTTTCATAAAAGAACATGCATTTGTTGTGGGCCTGCCACTAAAAATTGACTGCTGTTTGAACTACCCCTCTGCTGGGGTAGTCCTACAAGAGTAGCATAGGCCATAGGGCTTCAATGGATACAATCCGATTATGTGTGAAGCCCATTAAATCAGCATTAGAAAATTCCAGCAGTTATGAAGTTCAGCAGTAAGTCAGTGATGCTACCCACTTTGAGGACAGAGAGGGTACCTGTGCACAAATTCGTATATCTGAAATAAAGATTTCTTTATTTTGTCTTTTGAATTTGCTATAAATCACTTAAATAGGATAGTAGGAAAGTGTGTCCTGTGCTGTAAATAACAGAAGGGTATATTTGCAATCATCAAAATAAAGTACCATTTCATTGAGATAAATCACATCAGTGAGTTCATCAGTTAACCAGTTAAACATGCATGAAGCCCACGAGTGCTTTATAGTCATTTTGAAATATGGTTGTATACTTATTTGTATTAATCAGAATAGAGTAGGATTTTTAATAATATACAGGAATCCAAAATTTGTATACATATGTTTGGTCTGTATATATATTTATACATTTACAGTTTAATAAATAATCCAGGACTGAAACCACCTTCTGCGTTCAACCCTTATATCCAGTCTTTCAATATTAGTAGGATTATCTGAGCCAAGTATAAGGAAGACTCTTCTTCTCAGACCCTGCTGCTTGCAAAGAAGAAAGCTCCAGGGATGGGGGAATGTCATTCTTCAGGCTTCTCCCAGCCTCAGTCTTTCCTCTTTTGATGTCCTCAGATGCTCCCAAGGACTTTGGGGGCTGTTTGAGCTCAGCTCGGAGCTGCCTGCCAGTCCCATTGGGTGCCATTTCCTCTTCAAAGAGCTATTCCTGCAGCTGCTCCCTTCTGTGCAGGGAGCGGAAGCCTTTGAAATTGCTGCAGCTTCGCTGCACAGTCTGTTGAAACAGCTCGCATCAAAAAAGAGAGGAGGAGAAGTGCTTGTATCTGTTTAAATTAATTATAGAGTCTCCGTCAGAAATTTGAAGGCAAACAGAGAGGAGAGACCTGATTTGTGGGATACTTCTTAGAAAATCGATCGCTAATCTGTGCATCAACTTTCTGCTCTTGGCTCGGAATGAAGCAGCCATGCCAAAAATTCATTTTACAGGAAATGTTCTCCGATGGGACAGACAGACAATGTGCAAGCAGCTCAATAGCTGCAGTGCTGCTGGGAGCAGCGCAGGGAGGTTAAATCTTCAGCTGCTTTGATAATGGGAAGGTCCAATCCTGTAAACAGCATGAGGAATTAATTTTAAAAATTATTCTGAGACATCATAGCTTTATTCTCAGGCTAGGCAGTCTCTGAAGCTCTCTTGATCTACCCGAGGGACCTGTTTGGCCCTTCACCGGACCAGAAACTAGGCACCATAGAAGTTCCCCTTCTGTCTCAGGGTATGTCTTCCACCAAATGGGAGGTGCCACACAGAGCGGTGCTCATGCTCCGCAGTGATGGCAGATGAGCTCTAGGGAAGAGGGTATTACATCAGGTAAGCCTGTGATGAACTCCTTAGCCCCATGGTAGAGACTGTGGAAATTGTCCTGGAACATGCTGAAAAACAGAAGGATTGAAACCAATTGGCTGCTTTTTTTTGTCCTGCAAGTCAGCTTTGTTGCTTTCAGGTGTGATGGAAGGGAAGAGAAATCTCTCCCTACATGAGCCACTGGTCAGACTGACAGAGTGTTAAACTGTTCTGACTAGGAGAACTGGAGAAAGCCCTAAATACAGCAGAATATTTGCAGCCTTTCCAGCAGCCCTGTAAGGCCAAAGTTCAGGGCAAATACATGCCATTCTGTATATCAAATGAGAAAGAGATTATGCAGCATCTACCTTGAGAGAGATTGGAACTACAGTGTCCTTGACTGTGCGGTGCCAGCATCCTTCATGTGAAGTCATCAGAAGAATGAGCTTAGGTTCAAATGTTATCCTTAAAAGTGGGTTCACTCTTAACTGTAAGATTTATCAGAGTTTTTGTCTGAAAGGAACTGACTTACAGGAAGATGCTTGGTCTGCATATCTGATTAGAGGAAATAGGCAATTTTTCCCTCTCTTTTTTAATTCCTTTGGCTTAATCTTTATGTACACAGAATATACTGTGGAAATTAATTTAGCAGTAGCAACGGTGGGGTTTTTTTACATCTACATTCAGTAACACAGACAGACTTTGACAATAGATGGTTTGGGTTTGATTGCTTCATACATCCCTCAGCCACGGTTCAAATCTGCTGTTCCTTTGGTTTTGGGGGTCGGGGGACATGGTGACAACAGCAGAAAATGATCTGAAGTATCAGATGCATGATGGATCTTGTGACATGAATTTCTTAGCTGCTATCTCCTCATTCCTCAATGCCCCTTGAAAGAGAATGAAACCCTCTTTTAGCCACAGGGTGTCTAGTTCCTTTATCCCAACTTTGGGTCTTGAGTTGCTGCTGGTTTTAGAGTCATGGCAGAGTTGGATATGAGCAAATGCTGGCATAATGCTGTCTTGACACTTGAGGATCAGGGTTCAGTGAACCTCTAAGGTGTGTACACAACTTCAGGAAGAGGGAATCTATGGGTTTTAATAAGTAGCTGATATTTAGGGGGGGAAAGTGGGGTTCTGAGCTTCTCTCGTTAGAAAAGGCAGTGTTCAAGATACCAGACTTGGATGCTTCTGGCATTCCTGTGCATGAATGCTCTTTACAGAAGGAAAGACGTATTCCAGCTCTGCCTTGCAGAATTCTCCCATGCTTTCGCTGAATTGGGAGGAACAGGTTAGTTTTGGGGCTATAATGGAGATAGCTTTTCTCATAGTGTCCCAGTCTTAATAGCATATTCTATCTGCAGTGTTTTTCTCTGCCTGGTACATTTGGCTGCACTAAATCAAAGTGAATTTATAATCCTTTACTTTTGTAGGAGGTGGCAGGAAGGCAGATGACTACAGTACCTCTTGTAGAATATTATTATAAAAGAAGTGTGAATTACCTCCTAGCCTCTCATGCTGTTGAAAAATTTATTTGAATGACATTTTCAAGGTGTTGTTTCTAAGACATTCAGCAATTGCCATTCGTCCATGAATGGTTAGTGAGATGAATAACAAAAAGTTGTTTAGGATTCATAGGGAGGAAGTGTTAAAAAATAACATTTGGCAAAAAACCACTGGTATATTCTCTTGTATATCTAAACTGCACTAGTGTTATCTAAGTGGTTTGAGGTAATCCAGTAATTGTGAAAAAGATTATTTGAGACACAAAAGTGGCAAAATAATTTCCATTTGTATGTGGGCTGTAAGAGTTATCTGACTTGGGCAAATGCAATATGATATTATGGCAGTGTGGCTTTGAGGGAAATAAACAAGCCCTCCTTGCTGGCCGTTCTTTAATCAGGTAAAATATAGCAGCATTGCCTCTGAGTTAACTCATCCTTTCAGCAAGCAAATGTCAGAATTCAAACATGGTGAAGAGAGAGGAGGGAAAGGAGAGTGAATCTTAGAGAACTTCATCTCTGAGTGGAAACCTTGAGAATAATTGACCTGCAAGGAGACATATATACTTTTATATACTGGGTGGTTGCATGTAGGCGTTAGGAAAAATTCACAATAGATTTATTTCTGAAAATATTACAAAGAGGTTGGTGTGCCTTCATCAGAATCTGAAGGAGATCTATGTAGGGCTCTCATACATACATGCTTATGGTGAATACAACAATGTATGTTATTTTGCAAGTGCATGACACTTTAAAATTGCTGGTATCTTAGGGTGAAAATGGTAGGAATTTTGTATATATAAGACATACTATGTGTCTGTGTATGGATGTTATTAAAGTACATTAATAAGGTACATAATTAAAGTGCATTATTTAACTTGTAATGAATTTTTAAATTTTGTACTGATTAGCACTTCATAGCTGGAATGTAACAAAAGCTGAATAGAATAATCAGAGGCTATTTCCAGCAAAAAATAAATACTTGTCTTTAGCTAGAACCTTCTTTTTCATAATTGTTGTTTAAATCTGGTTTTTTCATCGAAACTTAAACTTCAGTAGTTTAAAATTTTACCATTATGAGTTTTCTTCTCCCATTTTATCCTCCTCCCCACGATTTTCCCTTTTTTATGTCAGCAGTTGACCAAAAAAAAAAAAAAGTGATATCCAGAGACTTTCCTCATCTTTGGGGGTCAGTCTTTTCTCACAGGCAAAAAGTGAGCGTACAAGAGAGCATAGCCTCAAGTTGTGTCAGGGAAAGTTCAGGCTGGACATAGGAGGAATTTCTTCACAGAAAGGGTCGTTAAACATTAGAATGGATTGCCCAGGGAGGTATTGGAGTTACTGTCCCTGGAAGTGTTCAAGAAACAACTGGATGTGGCACTTAGTGCCATGGCCTAGTTGACGTGGTGCTCAGTCAAAGGTTGGACTCCATGACATCAGAAGGTTTTTCCAACCGAAATGATCCTGCAATTCTGTAAAAAGAGTTTAAGAAAGAATGAAGAGCTGAAATTAGAAAATGCTGGAAAGCTGCATATCTTCTCTTTGAAATATAGACCTTGTATGTTACATATTTAGCCTGTGCCAGCTAAGATGGATACATCCTACACAAAAATCATTAGCAATGCTGAGCTTCCACCTTATAGGTCAGATTCCCAAAACTTAGATCTGTACCAAAGCAATCAGTAAAGCAAATATTTTTCAGTTCCTTACAAGAGAGAAGGACTATTTCCTTATGCTAAAGGAATAGATTCCTAGGGAAGTGCTTAGAGCGCTTAATAAAGAAGCCTTCTTCCACCTATCTACTTCTATAATATCTGTTTACAGAGTAGGCTTTGACTCATATGTTCTCCATCTGCTCTGTTATGTCTATCTGTATGCTTTTGCCTCGCACGCGCCTGCTCAAGATGCAAGGTAAGTTGCCCATCTCTTACAGAGGAGTAAGCAGAGAGCATAAATAGTTTATGCCATATTAATAGCAAGAATTTGCACTCGTGAGATGCAGTGCATTGTCTCTAGTGACTTCTGCACTTTGCCTTTCCTCCTTATGTTCCCTGAGCTCTGGATGCTTGGTTGGTTTGGTTTTTGCCACTGCTTGCTTTTCTTTTTTCCTGTCCTTACAAAACTGGTGAAATATTGCCTTTCACAGTATTAAAAAATATCAATGATGTGGTTCATTCCGTTTCTCCCACTGCACATTTTAAACTACAACATCCTTAAACTAGAAAGCTTTTTCTCCAACCTCCATGAGCAATTCTCCCTGGAGGACTTCATAGCTGCACTGTGTCTCTAGAATGTCTTCCTGTTGCTCTGGCTATGAATGAAGCAGTAGCTTGTCTTGTGTGTAATACTGGAATAGGCCATAAATAAGAAAGATAGGACAGGGAATTTCTTCCCTAACAAAAGTCAGACAGATCTTTCGCTGATGAAAACCTTGTTAACACTCGACACAAGTGGAGAGAGAATGGAGGAGCAGAGCAACATCCAGGCAACGTGAGGTTTGAAGCAGAAAGGGAAAAAAATGGATTTTATAGAGAAAGGAGGTAAAGGTAGGAGGAGAAAGAACACTTCAGCTGGTGGTGGCTCATCCCAAATGAAGTCAGAGCTGGAGGTTTCCTTGCTCTCAATATAACCAAGGCAAGAAAATGATTGTTGAAGTGATTTAGGAGTCCTTAGAGGGCAGAAAGCATGGTATCATATACTGAAGACTGTTGCCATATTACAATTAATCTAATTTTTGTTTTCCCACTTTCAGTTTGAAGGACTATTAAATACATCTGGAACTGATAAATGGATGAATAGACTGCCATTTACAAATCCTCACCCAAAATGAAAGAATGTGGCTTCCTGTTTATTGGGAGATTATTACTGTCCCAACATAAGCAGCAGCATAAGCGATGAGTCCAACAAAATTAAGGAGCTTTCTGAATGCTTTGACAAATAGAGTGCTAATGGCCTTGATGAAAAATGACTTTTAGCAAGATCTTTCAGATATTTTCTCCAATTTCAACTGTATTTCAGTCCCGCTAGATGCATTTATTCTTCTCAAAGGAATTCTAGTAGGTATCGGGACATTTTTTCAACATCGCTGGTCAATTACTTTACCACCAGCGCTGGTCACATATAAAGATATGGTTCACAGAGACAGAAAGCCTATTGCTTCATGGACACTGGGGCTGGAAAAGTCGTGCCAAGGGGATCACAGCAGGGCACCAACATTGCTGCCTCCCTACTTTTCTAAGAGAGCCTTGTGTTGGGGACCTCAGCAGCAGCACCAAGATTCCATTACCATTAGTGTTAGGGCTCAGAGAGTCAGAAAGCCTACAGCTCCAGGGACACAGGAACTGCAAAAGTCATGCCAAGGGGATGGCTGCAGAGCACCAATGTTGCTGTCTTCAAAGCTTTCTAGTCTGGGCCACGCAGTGGCAGCCTTAGCAACAAGGTACCATTATTGTTAGGATTATGGTTAGAGTTCAGAGACCCTGTACAGCTCAGGGGACACCGGGACTGGTAAAGTCATGCCAAAGGGATCATGGCAGGGCACCAACATTGCTGCCTTCCCACCTTTCTAATCTGGAACCCCATGGTGATGGGATGGGAAAGCCATATGAAGAATAGCTGAGGTCACTCAGTCTGTTCAGCCTGGAGAGGAGGAGACCAAGGGGAGACCTCATTGCAGTTAAAACTTCCTCATGAGGGGAAGAGGAGGGGCAGGCACTGATCTCTTCTCTCTGGTGACCAGTGATTGAACCTGAGGGAATGGCCTGAAGTTGTGTCAGGGGAGGTTTAGTTTAGTTACTAGGAACAAGCTTCCAAGGGAAGTGGTCGCCAGCACCAAGCCTGACAGAGTTCATGCTCTCAGGCATATGGTGTGATTCCTGACGTTGTCCTGTGAAGGGACAGGAGTTAGACTTCAGTGATCCTTGTGTGTCACTTCCACCTCAGGATTCTGTACTTTTTAATGAAAAATGGCATTTCTGATTGACTCACATAAATGCTTCAATACTTTATTTTTAAGGGGAAAAACTGGAGTAATTTTTTTCTTTAAAGATAAAAAAGGGAAAAGGCTAAATCTGCATTGCTTTCATTTCTCAAAAATAAATTATTTTTTATTAACTCTCCCACCACAAAAGCAGCTGAAAACAGTTGATATAATACCATATCTGCAATTCTCAACTCTCAGAAAAATATTTACTGGCTAGAAAGGCTGTTGACCTCTCTCAGATGCAGAGTGAGAAGGCCTTTCCACTTTTTGGCCAAAATCGTCATCTGTCAAGTACCCTGGGGGAGGTACAGTAGAGATCTCCTTCAGTCCTGCTTGGGTGAAGGAAGCAGTGATATGCTCTCTGGTCACCAGTACCTGGGTGGGCAGCAGGGCTCAGCTGAGAGCCCTCATGCCACACCACCAGCTGATGCTGCCCATCACAGAGGGAGAACCTTCTGCCTGGGGAAGGAGCTTGTGTCTCAGTTACCAGTAGGGGAGAAGGATCAGTAGAGAAGGTTTCCTGAAGGATCAAGGAGCAGGTCTTAATGCTGCCACTTACATACTGTATGTCAATAGTTTATAGTGTTCGTAACTTGGTTCTCTTCTTAAAACACACACAGTGCTTTCCTGCTTTACAGGACTTCTAGAAGCTAGTTGGAGTTTGCCAAGTTCCCAGCGGTTGTATGGGAGACAGAGGGAATATTTGTTTAGGCAGTGGTTGTGGCACAGAGGTTTGTATTATGTCCATAGCCACCATGAGCTCATCCACTAATGCTGGTAGAGTCATTTCAGCCCCTTGATCCCATCTGAAGACAGACTGGAGGAGGATACCAAGGTACAGTTTCTATTAGCTTCTTTAGACTTCTGGTTATTCCTGAGGTGTTGCTGACTTTTCCTGGGAAGGGGAGATTGGAAACATTACAGAAACTCCTTCACAAATATTATTGTGATGTTCCTGGATTCCTAATCTACTGCTGCATCCTTCCTGCTTCCCACGATGTGCCTAACTGAAGGCATGCCATGAATCCTTGAATCTTGACCATTTAGTCACTTGCATGCATGTTGCTAAGCCTGGGCTCAAATTCATGGAACCTGTCTAAAGTTGTCCTGAAGCTGAAGTCAACTGGTATTAAGCCTCCAGTTGCTCTCTGCTTTCAGCAGAAGAAGGGAGTAAGAACAAGAATAAATTTCACAGACAATAGCCCAGGTCTTCCTCTGGCCTTTTTGTGTTCCCTCTAGCATGTTTACATTGACATTTAGAGAGGCATATAATAAAGAGTTTTGAAATAACCTGCTCTGATTGGGTGCCTAAACTATTGGATTTTATCCACATGATTTTCTTCTCCTGGTACCATGAATGTTAGAAGTTAGTACACTGAAGCCCTTAAGTAGCTGTGGACTTGCCACCAGTATTGTTCTAACTTTGACCTCCTGACAAGGGGGTGTTGAAGTGGGCCGAGCCCAGTCGAAGGCATCACCAAGCTACATTCCAGTATAAAATCCATCACTGTTTGCCTTTTACCTTGGTTTAGACAAGATGCTTTTTCTTTCTTTGTGTGCATTTCTTCACTGATAAAGTGCTTTTATTTTTCTTCCCCACTATCTCAAAGAAATTTTATAAAGGTTAATTGGAATTTTTATAAATCATACTGACAGTCAGAAGTTATTTAATTATTAATAAGACTAATAATATACCACCATCACAAAGAATTATACTATGGTAATCTCAGCTGATCCCGTAGTGACTCTGGATTATCAAGGGTCTCTTATTGCACTTCTTGTCACAGTTGGCTAAGAAGTCTGGGGTTTTGGGGTTCTTTTTCTCCTTTGTTTTGCAGTAAAATGATAATTGGTAGTGCTGAGATGAGAAAGCAGTGTCATGCACTGGAGAATGTATTGGAGATAGCTGATTAAAGTTTAGGATTTATCTAAGGACCACAAGATAATATTGTCTTTTTATAGTAGTTCCTGTGCTTGTGGACATTTCATCAGAGCAGCAAGCTTTTTCCAATGTTTTAGTTTTGTTCAATAGTAAAGAGCATTAAGAAGTTGGTTATAGGGCTAAAGAAGCCTGATCAACAAGGTAGGCCACTAGGTCAAGTAATCAAAATACTAATACTGTTCTACTGCCAGGTACTTTCTGCAGAAGTGCCAATACAAAGTTTAGTAGCCTACTAAGAATGCACTACAGCAGCAGGAAAGCAGAAACAAATGCTGAGTGTGATCTGACGTGGGTGTGCATTATGTACCCTCTCTACCCAGCGCTGCTGCCAGACAAACAGGCCAGCTTCAATTGCTTAGGTATTCTTGCTGAAAATAAAACTGGCAGAAGACTCTCCCTAGAAACTTACAGAAGTGAATTACACACGTGGGTGCCCCTGAGCAACAGTGCTTATCTGCTTGCTAGCAGTGGCTCGAAGGCATTCAAGCAAATACAGCCTTATTGCTGTGGGGGGAAAATTCTGTGAGGAAGCCCATAATGAATAAATCAACAGTGTTAGGTAAGTCTCTATTCCTTTTGGCATACCTTTGCAATGCTCTTAAGTCAGTCCTCCTTCTCAATCCTGGGAGAGTAGCTGCCATCCTTGTGGTCTCCACTATGGACTCCTCATACCGTGTTGTCTTAGCTTGGTGCAGACCCAAATCTGAGCCAATGAGTCTTTCAGCAAGCACAGCTGAGGTGTCTGCAGCTCCAGTTGTGGAGACAGGCCCTAACCAGCCTTTCTCAGCTAATCTGCTCTTTTGAAGACATCTCTCACTCAACTTGCTGTGCCAACGTAGCGCACCATGCTGGCTCCCACATCTGCACTGCAGCCCAATGTATTTGAGGTGGTTCTTTGGTCTTTCTCTTAAAAACAGGGTTATCCTTTGTCCTTTATCCCAGTGGAAAATACCACTACTATGGAGTTTGAGTGCTCTTAATTAAATGTGCATTTTCCCATTCCCAACAGAAGCCATTCTCCAGTATAAAGTCAATCAGATAGTCTCAGGCAGCTTGGAATCACTCATATCTCTCTTCAGTGACACATTTGTAGTGGTCTTCCTTGTTTGTAAAGGTTTACTCTGCAATTCTTGCACTTGTAGTCACTCTCACTATTTTAGTTGCAACAGAACAATGTTATAGGTAACATTACGAAATACATCTAGTGACTGGCCTGTCCATTCCCACCTCAAAGGCATTTCCATAATCTTCTGCTTTAAACACACATTCACACACAATTTGACCATTAACAAGGAGACAGACATGTAGAACTGGGTCTTTTCTGTCATCTCTCTGTTCCTCAATTAAAAACTGGTGACTTATGGGTCTATTCAGAAAATACTCTGAGAGTGTGAATAAGAGACACTTCAGAAGAGCACAGTGTAGAAATACTGCAGATCAGGTTGGTTCAGCTTTCCTTTTCTGCTCTTACCCGAGAGAACCAAGGGAGTGGTATCAAAGACCATGTACCAAATGCAGCAACTTTTTACAGACCCAGCATTGGCCAGGGAGTGGAGAGGGACAAGAGATACTGAGGACTGACAAGAGTGGATATAAAGGCAGTGACCATAACAGCCAGGCAATTAGGGACACAGGGCCATAGAATCACAGGGTTGATGGGGTGAGAAGGCACCTATGGAGATTGTCTTGTCCAGCATCCCCCTCAAGCAGAGTCAGCTGTAGCCAGTGGCCTAGGATAGTGTCCTGTCAGTTTTTTAATACCACCAAGCATGGAGACTCCACAACCTCTCTGAGCAACCACTTTCAGTGTTTAATCACCTTTACAGTTAAAAAAAGGTGTTTCTTACATTTAAAGAAAAAGTGTCATGAACTACTTGCATGTGTGGGTGACCTCAGTCCCTATACTGGCATCAATCCCACAGCACAGAAGAGCTCAGATCAGCTGAAGAATACATGGCAAAAGTTTACAGATGACGGATTGTACAGCTTTATGAACACGTGCTGCAAAGGAAGTTCTGTCTGTAATCCCTGTGGCAATAGGGGAATATAGATAAAATTTCTAGTACTGCAAAAAAAATGCATTATGGTACTATAATTATCACCAAAGTAATGAATTACTCAGACCACATTTAACAAGGTCTTGTGAAGGAAACGAAGGGATACTTTGCTTGAACTTCTTTAGACCTCATCTGGAAGGCTGGAGCAGAAGTCCTTGAGGACTTTATTCCATGATAGGAGCTGTGATACCAGGCAGAGTAGGAAGCCCTGCTTTCTCCAGGGTTCTCCAGAGTATGAGAGATGAGACCACTCATCCCATTGCAACCCTGCCACGCACGTACTGCTGTCCCAGGAACAACTGACCTTACACATGGTAACAGCTGTTGTTCTGCTCCTCTGCTTGCTAGGAAAAATGCTACCATGTGGTAGGAAGAATCACATCTCGTCTCTGGTTCTCCTTCCTTTCTCACACTTGAAATAGAAAAGCCATGCAGGTCACTGACAGCTCAGTAAGATCAGCCTGGCTGGGGACAGAGCTGTTAGTGAGGGAAGCAGAGACAGACATATCAACATTAAACTGAACAGAAAAAATCAGACCAGAGTCTACAAGACAACCCAGAGAAGCCATAGCTTTAATACTATGGGTGTCACAGCTCCACTGCAACCTGATCGTCTTGGAGCCCTTTGATATTACGTATGTTCAGTATCACTGTTCTCTTATGATGCTTGTTTACTGCCCATCACTGTAATCCTCCAACAGCAAGAGAGAATAGGCTATTTCCCACTGAAAGTTTTTTGGCTTTTTTTTTAATCAAGCTCTGCATTATCTGTGTTAAAGCAAGATTATTTATGTTTGCAGAGTTCAGAGTCTAAAAAGTAACGAAATGTGAAAGATAAACTCTTTACAGCAGTGTTAATGTCAGTTTTATTTGCATCTTCTTTTTTACAGTATTCAGTAAATACGTACAGAAATACCTTTGCAGAGTGTTATATCATTGTCCACATTTTCCAAAAAAACCCAGATAAATAGAAATGTGCTCTGTGTAAGGAACGTAGTTGAATTTTGCTCTAAAAGAAAACATCACTTCTCACTTACTGATATTTGACACAGTAACAGTATAACCTTTAGTTACATGATGTATATTGTCTTCAGCTCTCATCGCTTGGCAGGGATGGTTCACAGAAGACATGAATGCCTTAGTTCAGGCATGGGTGAAAGGCAGAATACCTGTCAGTCTCTGAATACGTTCTGTTCCTCTTCCCCCTGCCTTCTCTTCAAATGTGTATCTTTTCATGCTTGTCTAAACCACTTTAGCCATGCAGTGTATTTGCATTTTATAAAGAAGTGACGTTATCAGAATTCATATATATTTAAGAACAAGGACAAACACTTTCTTGCATACTATCCTGGTTAACTATACTGAGATCTTTCTTAGTCCAAGCACGTATACACGTGATTTAATGTCCATTTGTAAAAAGCATGCCACTCTCTTGAGACCCTTGTATTTATCTGCTTTCAATTACATTTAAAGTATTCAGAAAGTCTCCTATACTAATCCCATCCAAGTTGGAAGCCACATAGCTCATGCATGAGACTGTCAAACATGAGTAGTTGCAGATGTCAGTGCACCAGTGGCAGGAATCCAGGAAGATAGATCAAGGCTTAGTCACTGAAAAATACATGCCAGCACATCTCAGATACATAGCATTGTAGCACCTCATGAGGAAAACGTGTCATGACAGGAAATCAATAACCTCTTGCAGGCGATCTGTTTTTGAAATATTCTTGATTAATTATGCCAGGGTGTGTTTGACAACTTTGCCTGATCCAGCATTAACCTAATGCTTTTTGCATGAAGCACTATTGTTACTGGTCTCATAAGTCAAATCTGATGGTTCAAGTTGTGTTTTAAAGGGTCAGGTTATAGATTTTGTAATGTCTCTGTGTCTGACATTGCTATCTTTCACTGTGGTGTGTAGACTTTTACTATCAATCAAAATTACAATTGTTTTAAGATGAACAATAGCATTTAGAACTAATTGCATTTGAAGCAAAATAATGCTCCAAAATAAAGTATGTCATACAGTGGGTAAAAGAAGTAGGGAATGTCAGTGTGTTTTCATGACAGAAGACCTTCATTCAGGATGTTCCCCAGGCTTGCTTGCTTACGTGCCTTCTTTACAGAGGAGAAGAAACTCTAGGAGACCCACAAGGAGGGCTACATATCTGTCTTCCTCTGCCTTCCTGCACAAACTCAGGGCAATGCATGTCCAGCAAAACTGGACAGACAGAGAGTTAGCAGGTGCAGTAGTGAGACTATGCTGATGTTAGTCTGTTACTGCTTTCTGTAATAAAAGAACAAAAAAGCTTAGGAGGTTATGTCCTCTAGAGTTGTTTGTTAAAGGAGTTTGCATGTACAGTGTAAAGAAATAAAAAAGATAATGACAATGCCTGTGTGATAAATTGTTTGAACCACGTTGCAGATAGTTGCAGTCGCCACGTGATAGACCAAAGTTTGACCTTTGGCTACCTCACCTGCACAACACCCAATAAATCCAGCTCCTCAGTAACCACTTCCAAGATTTTGAATTTCCGAATAGCATCAGAGAGCCACCACTTGAAAAAGAAAATGCCAAATAATGGTTTCTTTATTTTCCCAAATGTGGAATTTTTTTCCCCAAATTATACTGGCCCAAAGCCCAGGACAAGCAATATTTAGTCCTGGACCAGGGACAGATTCAGAGTCCAATGTTTTCAGGTTAGAAAGAGCATACTTTGGCTATCATGAAGCCAAAAATGTCCTTCTGTGAAAGCCTTAGTCCTGGGAGATTTCCAGATATTAGAATTTAATACAATTTAATTGATGTACAGATAAACTTTTCGAGTCAGTTAAAGAGATTTAGGAAATGTATTGATACAAATTATTTTCTCCTTTTGAGACCTTAGACTGATGGTGTGGAAGGAGTTGCCTTTGGCTTTTCAAGGAGAGGAATACTGTTTTCCATATGAGTAATCTTGTTTTAAACCATTGCTAAAATACATCTTCAAGCTCTCTTTAGGGATTTTTATGATAGGAATACATGAGGCTCAATGACTTTACAAGCACTTTTTCAGCATGACCTGTATAAACAGACAAACATTCATTCATGCAAATTAAATCTTTGTAATACTTGTAAAAGTGTGTGTGTGTGTGTATGTGTGTGTATAAACATTGATTTTAAGAATAATTTTAAGACACAAGAATATATTTCTTTGCCTAGATAAACCTTTTTGCAGATAGTACTTTGAGAAATCCTAGGGCAGGTGGTTTAACTGGCAAATAAGATGAACAAAATATGTATAAAAATTAGTTTGCATTCATGGCTCAGCTTCGTGAACGAAGATTTGGGAATTAGGGTTACTTTGCATAATGCTGTGATTATTGAGTGCGCCTTGCACAGGATTTATGTGTGTGCATTTCCACACTGTTAGTAGCATGTTTTTTCTCAGGATTCCATGGCAAAAATAGACTTGAGGTTGAAAGTAAATTAGGGTTTGCAGGGTTTTCTCAGCTCTGGCTGAGTGCACAGAACCTGGGCTTTGATGATTGTCTGGTATTTTGAAAGTCTCCAAAGGGTCAAGCAGTGGCAGGAGCTGACTTGAGGAGTTTGGGCACAGCACAGAACAGATAGAAAGCCTAGCTAAGGGATCCCAGCAAAAGGAGAGAGGTGACGCATGTGATACTGCACTTGACATGTGTTTAATGATATCTGCATACATGACAAGCACTAAAAGTAGTTACATTGAATTAAAGAAAATAATCATGTAGCAATGCCATTCCATTTGGCAACATGGCACTGGTTTTGCACAGTTTTGCTATACTGTATGCTCTGTGTCCGGTCCCTACGATCACCTTGTTTCAAGTCCGAGTGGCCAAGATTTTGTATGTCAGGTTAAGGTATTAAGGATAGGAACTGCAGTGAAGCAGCTTGGAGCAGCAGGAGCTGAGATGAGAGATAAGAGAGCTCAGAAGGAGGCAATTGAAGAAGCCTCCAAAAACAGAGGGGAACCAGGACAGAGAGTCAATCAAGGTAGCAACTGATAGATGCTGAAAGGTCCAAGATGTCTCAGAGCTAAAAACTTGAAGGCGTAGATTGGCTTTCATACCAAGTTTCTGTTATTTCTCTATATATGCTTGCTCATCTTAGGCTGACACCCAGGAATGGAACTGAGGAATATGATGTGGTTCTCCATTCCTCCATAGCTACCCTATGTGACCTTGAGTGAGGATAGGATATCCTGTTCCTACAGATCAGGGCTGCTGTGAGGGTATGTTTAGTAACACTTTGGAGGTGCTGAAGTGCTTTAGCGATTGGCACTGTGGAAATTCTGTAGATAAACACCTATATATAACCTCCTGACACTAATACAGACACAAGGGTGAGATCAGACTGTCACTGCTATTTCAATATATAGTACATACTGCATGTGTCAGAAAAAAACGAGAACAAAGCTGTCAACCTCAGATATGCATGGATAAAGTCATACACATCCTCTGAAGTCAGGAATGCCATATCTACTGTGTTTATCTGCAGAAAAGAGGAAAAGATGGGGTAACATTAAGGAGGAAATGTTAATTTTCTTTTCAAAGAACTCTATGCTCTTATATCGATTGAAAATGGTTATCTTTGTCTGATTGTGTTTTGTGGCATTACAGGGTATTGGTCTTTGTTTATATCATACAATACTTCTTCCTCCCTCCAGCCTACCATAACAATTAGTGAGCTGCCTGTGGCTGCCTTGGAGTACATCCTGTGCATCAGCGTGTCTCATTTAATAGTCATAATTTCTCATTTGGAAGAGGAAAAGTGCTACCAACGCTTTCAGTCTCACAAGGGCTCAGACTCACTCAAGGATTCCGATTTATTATGCACCCAGCTCTGATATCCTCCTGCTCTCTTTGTGTATTAGGCTGCCTTGGTAGAAGGTATCATCCTTCAGATGACA
Source organism: Corapipo altera (assembly GCF_003945725.1). Classification (NCBI taxonomy): domain Eukaryota; kingdom Metazoa; phylum Chordata; class Aves; order Passeriformes; family Pipridae; genus Corapipo; species Corapipo altera. The sequence goes on from NW_020884874.1 coordinate 23,894,390, forward strand.
CATAAATACTTTCTTGCCAGCTGTTCATTTTTCAGAAGTTTCTCAAGGAGTAGATCATAATTGTACCTCTGTTTTACTAGTTTCTGATCAGGTTCTCCACGTTACTCTGCTGGGAGCACACGGAAAATGGAGCTTTATTAATGCTATTACTCTACAAAAGGCACTGACTACAACAGCAGGGACTTTTAGGCCTATTAGTATTGGTTTCTGAGGTGAACACACCAGTAATGGTTTTAAAATTAGGGGAATGGGCGTAGGTCAGTTTGCTGGTCGTTTCTGTAACAGCTTTAAACTCAAGGTGCAGCCTAAACGCCTAAGAGGGAAAAAGGAGGTGCAGGCACTTTCATTCATTCTGGCATGGAGCAGCTGTTTAACAAGACATAATCTTGTTATGAGTTCAGAAGAAAAAGGTAAGGGTAACATCCTACTGATGAAAACTCAGTTTTATAGAGGAATTTAAAAAGGCAGAAAGCAGATGTAGCCAGCAGACATAGCGGTTTGCACAGCAGAGTGCAAAGAATGAGGCCTCTACCAAATTCGTACCAGTGTCTCAGGCACAGTGGCTGTGTGCTGCAGGGGAATTTCCCCAGCAGATGTTGAAGCAGCTACCCTTGCCAGGGGAGAGGCTTTGACGTGGATGCAGTGTTGGGTGGCAGATGTAGCCCTTCAGGTCCTGGGTTGCACAAGTTCTGTGGATGAAGACCAATCTGCAATCTCATTGTTGCAGGGTGCACCAGCTCTCCCAGGAGGCTCTCAGTGTGTCAGTTAAAATGTTGGTGGACATCAAAACTGCAAGGCCTCCTTTCTTGTCACTAGGCTTTCACTGGCTCTTAAGAACATGGACTGAATGTCATGCTGAAGGCCTCAGAGGTCTGCAGTATTTCCATTGAACTAAAATATCCTATACCCTGTAGTTTTTTAACCTGATCAAATTGAGTAATGAGTCACAGTCTGCTGTTGGTTGAAATAAATTATAATCACAAGTTATGTGATCCCCGAACAGTTTAACCATCCCTGCAGAACTACTGCATGACTGGGCATCTAAGATGCCTTTATAGACTGAACTGCTTGTCTTAAGTGTAGTTCTGGACAGTCATTGCAGATCAGGAGGGTGACTTGGGAAGACAGCACTACCTGTTTGTGCTAAGGACAGAACTGATGCCAATACATAAAGCTGTCAGTTTAGCACATTTTGAAAAGCTTTAACTTTCCATTTAAAACACAGTTAAGAGAGGGAGAAAAGGCCAAGCAAGGTACTGTTGAAACCAGTGTTAAAAAAAGCAGCACTTGCTGTTTGGAAGATAAAATATATAATCAGGCTTTCAAGAATGAGCACTTAATTGCCTTAAGACTATTATAGAACTCATTGTTAATGTACCTAATCTGCATAAAATCTTTTTTTCCAACTAACTGTTGCAGAACACACCTAAAATGGGAAAGCACAGTCCTCCATCAAAGCTCAACTTACCAAGCCACCACTACAGATGTCTTGCATTATTTATAATGTGATTTTCTGGTCTCAAATGTCATTAGACACATATATACCATGTAGAAGATGGAACATATTTTAGTAATATCTTTGAAAGAGTTATTAAGGAGCAGAGTTTCTCTCAGGAAGCAGTGACAACGGCTCTAGGAATTAATTCACCTGCAGATCTCAGGGTGGTGGGGGTTTTTTTTACAGTGTGTGGTAATTCAGCTTCACTCAGAGGTTGCTTCTTTGGAGTCAGTCTCCGGAGTGTCTTGTGGGTCAGATTCTCCATACAGTACCCTTCCTGCACGTTTCACCCAGGCTCTGTGCATTGTACTGGTTTCTCTCTGTTTTCATGCATTGTTACCAGCAGTTGAAGATTTGGCAAGAATGGATTTCTTCACCATTTGTAGGTGATGGATCCTTGGGAAGCAGTGCTATATGGTGGTCACAGAATGGAGAGGAAATTGCAGCTTTCTGTTCTGCCACAACCAGCACTTCCTAGAAAAACGATCTGTCGAAGCTACCTTTCTGTCAACAGGGGTAGGCAGTGACAGGGTCTGAGCAGAGCAATGCTGTGGTCATGTAATGGGTCACATTATGGCCACACTTCAACTCACAAGGTGGTTTTGGCAGATGGATCCTTCACAGAGGGGTTAAAAACGGGTCTGAGGATCACTGTCTTGGCACTCCAGAGGAAAAAAAGGATTTGTGGCTGGGAGGGCACATTGGCAGGTAGCCAGCCACACGGTTCATTAGCTCATTTTGCTGCTGCCTGGGCAGGGCTGGGACCTATCCCGAGCCTGTGGTCACCACAGGGAACATGTGCAGCAAGTGTTGCCTTGCCAGGAGTGGAGATGGTGCTCCCTGATGTGGCCACAGCATTGCTCAGCATGCAGATTTCACAGAATACTGTTGAGTTGGAAGGGACCCACAAGGATCATCAAGTCGAGCTCTTAAATGAATGGACCATACAGAGGTCAAGCCCACAACCTCAGTGTTATTAGCACCAGGCTGTAGCCAACTGAGTTAGTGTCAGCACAGTCATACAGGCAGAAGTGTCTCATGGGAGCAGCTGATCTCAGTGGGAGCAGAGTAAGATATCCAGGTAAAAATGCAACTTTGCTTGTAAATACTTAGCCCATAATAAAAGTGTCTTATCAATAGAGCATTGATTAGTAATGCTATTAGTATTAGAGGATTTGAAATTTTAGGCCTCCTGCAGCTTTCCCACCTCTGATGGATTCCACTGCAAGCACATTTCACCCCTGGTCCTCTTCACCGTGCATCAGTCTAGAGTTTTAATTGGCACTGTTAGACAGAAGATATCCCCGCCTACAAATTTTCATGGTTTTTAAATCAGGGTTTTCAGAGGTTAGAAAAGGGAGAATTTATCTTGTTTGTAATTTGGTAAAGGATCTGAAACTGCTTTTTAGAGTGACACTTTCCTTAGAACATTTTAAACCAAGGTTCATACTCTGTATTTGTAAAACTGCAGTGTTTGCACATAGCACCGACATTCGCTCTAACAAAGTGAGATTAAAGACACATCTGTGATTTCCTCCTTACTCTTTTAATTGCACTGTATTTTTAACAGGATTTTGTGTACAAATTCTCTACTGATACAGTTCAGTATCCTCTTTTCCTCCATCCCTTACCTCTAGAAAAGAACAGAAGTCAGAATTTAGGAAAATAATAACCTATTTTATTATACAACCACAGAAACTGGGAAGAGGGAAAGGAGAAGACTATTCTAGATTGAGGGTTGATTGCTAAAATTATTTTAACTACTTTTTAATTGGCAAGCTGTTGAGATGTTATCATCAATGAAGAACTCATCAGCAAGCAGTATCTAAAGTGGTAAACATTTCTGTTGAGAAATGGAGTTCACGAAGTCTGTAACCATCATCCATATAGTGAAGAATTAAAACTAAGTGACTGGATCACACAAGGATTATCAAGGGTGAGGTTTGGAGCTAATAGTCTTTTTGTCCTTTGGCTTTTTCCTTGAAGACGTTCTGGAGGCAGGGCAGGAGGCATCTGCACAGCCTCCATCTGCCCTGCTTTGGGGCTCTCCAGAGCTTGCTTTGCTGTCAATCCCTGTTAACGGACTCTGAAGGTCCTCCTCAGTTTATAGACCTCTCATCTAATAGTGGCCACCTTTATAGCAGACCACATATAAAACATCTTTACGTTCCCTTGATGCTGATTTATGCTGTTTATAGGGATGGGGGTGGAACAAGTTGATAAAGATGAAATTGAAAGCTCCCCTAACTGCTATATTATCCACCTGGCATTCTCCAAATGCTACTCATTAATTACTAATGCCTCAAAAATCAGAGCAGTAATCCAATTCAAATTATTTTGTATCTCTCAGCGAGAGCATTTCCATTATCTTATCATTTCCCATTCAAACAATTGTTCTCTGCAGTTGTCAAAGGCTCAGACTCCATTCTGTTTCCTCTCATTTGAACCTGTTATCCATGCAAGGGTATTTCTACTCCATGCCTGTCCTGTCTTCATACTGGGGAAAGTTAGTGTGGGTTTACATTGTAATTATTACAGACTTACCAGTCTGCCCCTCCAGCTTCCCACAGAACTACATGTGTGCATCTGATGGCAGAATGTGGCCAGTTTATGCCATAACTTTCTTTTTCAGTTGGTGATCAAGTACTGAGGGAACCTGGTTTAGGACCTAGTCTGCCCTTGCAATCCTTATACCTGCAGACCTTTCTGTGGTCTGAGCAGGACAGTTCACAGTCACAGTCATACCAAGCCCCAGAGCCAAGCTCTCAACAGAAGTAATTCCCTTAAGACATCAGCAATAACTTGGCCCCATGGTGGCAAGGCAGGCTGTGTTTCTGGAATCACCAACAATGCTGGTCCTACATGAGCTGTATATTCAGGAATGATGGGGCTTATTTCTTGGCACATTTGTTCTTCACTTAAGTATATATTCATGCCTACCAGCACTCTGAAATGTAGACATGGAGTGTTGGGGGCAGGCTGGATGCAGTTTTTCATGCTGCTGACATTAATTGGATGAACAGGCCTTCTCAGAAGGGGCAGTGTAGGAAATGTGTATGGGAAAATGACAAAATAAGGAGTTTCACAGCTAAATAAAGACAAGCGGCTGAAAATGGTTTTTATGGTTTTGGCTTTCATATGTTTCATTTGGGAATCTAAATTATTTTGCACAACAAGTACCAAATTAAAATTCACAACACCTTTCTGAAGATAATTGGTCCTGTCTTGCAGATGGAGGAACAGAGGTACTGAGGCTATCACTTGAAAATACATCACCTGCTTTCAAGTCCCCAGATTGAGATGCACTTAAACCTAATTCTCAGAAGCATTAAACGCCTCCATTTATATTCATTCATTTGACATTGTTTGTATTTAGTATCTGGAAATCAGATGCATTGTCTCCTAACTTCAGGGGTCAAAATAACTGAAGTGACATGGCAAAGATCACAGATAACTGTAAGGCCAGAGTGGGATTGGGACCCATGTCCCCTTGTGCCGCATCCCTTTTTCACTCACTATCTGTCTTGGATTCCCGGACAAAAGGAAAAGCACATTCTGCTTACTCAGTTTTCCTCTGCCCTCTCGAACAATTGGACATTTTAGAGATGATATCGTTTGGGTTATTGATCAGCTTTATAGAGTCATTTTACCTTGTCCTTCTAACCATAAAGAATTGTCTTCAGACTTCTGTGATTAAGTTTCTTATTATAGAATTGAAATGGAAATGCAGTGAGAACCATTTGTATCACCTGTTTTCCCCCAATGTTTTGGTTTTTTTCCAGCACACAACAGTTTTGCCCTTTGTATTAATCGAGATGAGAACAACACATCATCAGTATCCCAGCAGGAGCTGTGGACTGGCTGCAGTGTGCACCTTCGCTGTTGGCTATATTTTATGGTAAGGGCTGTACATGCTGTGTTTTCACATTGTATTGGGGGTTTTGTACTGCTAAATTTGGGCACATATTTCATTATGGATATAATCACTAACAGATTCACGCTGCATGCCTCGTTTGGTCCAAGACCTGGGCTTTGTCTGGTTTCCCCAGATGCTTATATTTTTAGAAAGTATATGCCAAACCTCACACAACAGGAATTTGTTGAACAATCCCATGTAAGCAGTGGTCTTTCCAAGGGTACATTTTTCAACCTTTTTTCAGGCTAAATGTTTTTCTTGGACCTTAGTTTTATTGCTTAGGGTTTTTGTTCTATCACATAAAATTGAGAATAGGCAAATGATTTCCTGCATCAGTATTTAAGCATCAACAGAAAAGATAGAACACTCTTTTTTCTTTACTAGTTCATAAATTCTTTCTGTAAAATTGATTACAGAATAAGTCAGTAATCCAAACACTCTAAAATTTGTTTTAAGAAAAGAAAATATTTGTGAAAAATTAAACTAAAACAGAAATTATCTTTCTTATACAACATTAAATTAAGTCTTTTGGCACTTTCTAATCAAGCATCTGTCTTGCATGACAGAGTTAATATACTTTGGTGATCCTAGCATTTTATTTTTCACTAAACCTTTGTTTTATTTACATTGCTCCTTTGATGTGATCCATCCTTTATCCTTTCTGCAAATATTCATGACCCCCCTTTACTTCTCATGTTCTTTCTTCTCACCTCATAACAGCCCTCTCAGCTAAGAAGATATTTTCCAAAATTTCCACCAATCAAGTGAGATAAAACTAGAGTGAGAGGAACATGGGCTCAAGGCAGTACTATCATATTGCTTCAACTATGCACTTTGTCCCTTCAGTCCAGAGAGAGAGAGATCATTATTCATAGACATCCATGCACACCGAGTGATCATAAAATGCTAGTAATCCAGCTGAAGTGGGATGTCGTGTCTCAGGACAACAGTCACATTCTGCCATTTGCTTTTACAAACTTACATACCCTTCTTAAAAAAGAATAATATTTGTAATTGGAAGATAAGGGCAGCCTCATGCAAAAAGGCACATTATTATTCCTGCAGGAAAAAGTTATTACGTTTTTAACCCATATGTAGTAATGTTTAGCTGTGATATTTCTCGACCTTCCTCTGATGGTGCCTGGAGACAGGTTGGCAGAGTTACTGTACCTGTGATCTGATCTCCTATGGCAACTCCTTTTAGATGATTTCTCAAAATCATCTAAATAGACACATGAAATAGTATTTAATAAGAATATAAAATTGAAACAATCCAGTTCTACAAGTGAAATAAAACCAGAGGTGTCTTAAAATATTTTAAGAATCTGTTACAGTATCAGTGTGGTGCTCATGTAGCTTGATCCTGCCTACTACAGTGTATCTGCATCCTGCAGCTACAAGGTAAAAGGAAATTGTAGGACTAGTAAAGCAGGAGAAGATGATTCTGCATTCAGAAATAAACTACTACGCAGATACCCAATCACAGCCTATGATCCTTTGCTTTTGCTGTTTATTGGTTTTGCTTACACAAGTACTATTTTCAAAATAGATAGGGCTACTTTCAAGTAATTCATCTTTTTGTGATTTCTCTAAGTTGTGTGTCTCTGAGGCAATTGCTTATTCAGCCTAAAGGTTATCCTGCTAAATTCTTCACTTACAACCCATTTCTCCTTCGACTGTTAAGAAAGGAGGTATTTGGGGGAGAGCGAAGGCAGACACAAGCTACACTGTGCCATCATTTGCAAGTTCTGTGTGAATTCAGCCTGCAGGTGCAGAAGACTCTATCTTCTATCTGCAAACCAAACCTTCGCTTGATTATATGAATATGTTATATCACATTCACAGGTCGGAAAAATCTACCAGAAAGTATGAAGAGTAAGGGAGTTTTTATCCCTCTCACTCAGGGTGTGCCTACCTTTCACAGCTGTAGTTCACTGTCTTTCTGCTGCCAAGTGACCAGATTGAAGTAGAGACCTTAATCACTAAGAGGGCTTGGAATTGCTTAATTCAGATTTGCTTCCCTTGTTGGCAGAACCCTCAAGGTTAGCTCAAGGGTATTAAAATGAGACTACACCTGCAAATGACATAGTTATGTACAGCCTGGTAGAACTTCCTTCCTTTGTACCTATGGTTGTCCAGGGGTCCTCTGCTGGGGCTTAATTCTCGGTTTATGTTGTTTTAACTAGAAGTTAGGGATCTGCCACTTGAGAATTTGTCTTTTTCCCTGTGTCATTTTTTCCCTCAGCAGAAGTGTTTTCACTGCAACTCTCAGCAAAAGACTATTGCTAATCAGATATCCTCTATGTTTTGCTCTTGAGTTTTGAACTCTCTTCCCACCTCAGCTGAAACCTTCTTACCATGCTACGTTTTATGTATCGTGTTGCATTTTGTACTGTAAAGGAACATACAGCAGGATATTGTTTTGGATTGATTCTGTGAATGCATTTTTTTCAACTCCAAGTAGAGCAGAGCTTGTTATTTCATATGTGACTGAATCTTTCTCGTATGAAAAAGGCGGTGGAATAGCAAGCTTTTTTATATATATTTGGTAAACAAGAAAACAGGCAAACAATTCTGAATAGAAACACTGAAACTGGAAGAACATAGCTAAATAACTTAGCATCTCCTGAGCATGATTCAGAGACTTGTTATCTGAGAAACATCCTTTCTTGAACAGTAAAACCTTTTCCTGTTTTTCTTTCTAATTTTTTGCAGTCAGAGAGTATTTGAGCGCACTTAGCTCATGCACTCTCTGTGAGGGGGAGCTCTCCCATGCTCTTAAGGAGCTGTGCTCAGGCCATGCATTCACAGACATGCATTGCCTGTTGCAGACCATACATGGACTTTCAGGATTAAGGCCATGGGACAAGATAGGAAAGGCCTATTGGCTTTATTTAGCATGGCTTGAAAAAGTCACAGCTTGTATTGAATTGTTAAATCTAGACAGTGCTAAGAAAACCGAAGCGCTTGCCAATACTACCAGAAAATACTGCCAGTGGATGTATGGAGTGGTTGTCAAGGAACAGAAAAGAGCCAGAAATGTATTGCTCCTTGTAACAAGAATGACCTCATGGTAACTAATATCAGAGCCTAATATGTCCCTAAAATAAACTGAGACAAATACGTTTATTTAAGATGTTTTTCCCTCTGCTTTTGAACACTTTAGGATGTCAAAAGAACAGACCCTAAGATCCTGACTCCGCCACTCTAGTTGTGCTGAGCTATATGTTTGGGAGCAAAAGACTTGTTCTGCTCTCTTGTTGCTAACTCAAATCCACTAGGATATGCCTGCACATGTGCCAAGCTTGGACTTGATTAATTCTTTCATTCTTTGATAAATCTATTTAAAGATATTTTAAACTTTCATCTGAATATAAAGTTTCTCTTGAAGCGACTTCAAGAGAGTTTTCTAGATTTGCTGAGGGAGAAGATTTAGATGAGGTAATTTGCTGAGTTCTTTTTGAACAAATTTAAGAAAGGAATATATGCTGAGGATTTGGAGTGAATTTGAGATTGATTCTGCTAGCCTTGCTGTAGGATTTCCACTAGCAATTCTCCATAGAAGGGAGAGGAAGATCAGAAAGAGCAGCTGTTGGCGCAGATTGCTAGGACAAACCTTGACATTCAGAAGAGAGGGACGGAAAGTTAGAGAGTGAAGCTGGTGAGAATTGACAGTCATATTGATAAAAGAAGAGCATGATTGAGAAACCAGAGGATTTTTGAGGTTGCTGGTGCTGATGGTGCAGGAGAGACATAACATGGCTTTGCTAAGGTCTGCATGTAGGGAGAGGGTCATGCATGCTTTTGGAAGTGAGCACTGAGAACAGAAGTTCAATAGAGATTAGAGAATCAATGATTAGAGAAAAAAACAATAAAAAGTCCTGGGGCCAAGTAAAAGCGATGAACTAGAATTATGGGTTAAACAAGAAATGAGTAAGGAATGTGCAGCTCACAGGTCAGCGACTTCAAAGTTGAGATCATGCAAGTAAGTGGGAAATGCTGAGAGAGGGAGAGAGGGACAGACTTTGAAATCAAAGTGGAAGGCTGATGTAGAGGTGGGTGATAGATGAGACAATGCAGAGGAGGAGAAAAGAGTTGGAGCCAGAGCTGCCCAGAACAGGAAAGAGTAGGAAGAAACAGAAGCAACAGAAATAGGCCAGGAAAAGATAAGTGTCCTCTGTAGCTGACCCAGAAGGAGGGTGGGAGTACAGAAATGATTTCTTCCGTGAGAAAAGGCTGTATGGACCTGTTAGGTCTGATATAGCCGTTATGGACTGTTACTTTCTGGCTCCGCTTCACCTCCACATCCTCAAATGTTTCAGTCAAAGCAACAGTACAATCACAGATGACATGCATGGGTAATATGTTCTCAGTTGTGCAGCTCCTTAAAATATACCTCAAGAAGGCATAGCAACCATTACTATATTTAAAATGAAAAATTATTTATCAAAATAGATGACTTCCAGAGATGACAACGCTTTGCAGTGAATCTGCTAAGTTTCTGTCATTCTAGCTACCTGTACATAAACACAAATTTCTGCTAAGCTTTTTTCTTCCCAGAGGATGCCAGCACCATGTCATGCCAAGTATGTTTCTCACGTGACATTATTTTAACTGCAGTTTTCCAGGGCTTGTCTTCTTCTGACTGCATAAGCCACTCCAAAGTAGTAGCACAGTTGTATGACCATGTATTGTTCAGCACCACTCAGATCAATGGTGAAGGATTCGGCGTTAAGAAAATGGAAGAAGAGGGGATGATTGTTGTTATTTCCTATGTGATGACTGTATATTGAACTTATTTTTTAGTCTTTAAAATTTCTAAGCTATGTAAATTCCTGGTGTAGGTGATTTAGGCCTGGCTGGCCATTGTTACAAGAAGCCCAGAATCTTAATGTGGCTGAGATCTTAAGAATTCTGATTAGATGCAGAACAAGCTACCCTGTGTTTTTGTGGGGGTTTATGAAAATGTGCCTCACATCAATCAGTATTAGAAACCAAAAACAGAACAAATTTGGTGTGGGTCATTGTGCTCCAGTCCTTGAAAGCGCAGGATTGGTCCTACTGTGTAACCACAAATGATTTGTTTGTTCAAGTTTTGAGTGACTCAGCTGCTGTAAGCCCATCAACTCCTTTGGAAGGCATTCCACAGTTTAATAGCTCCCGGTAAAGTTCTCACTTTTTGTGGAGAAGGAAAAGAATTATGCTAGAAAAGATCATGGAATAAAGGTGTATAAAATGCCCATATTCTGTTGTTTGCTAAAGAGTAGCCACAATGAGAACTGGGTCCAAAGATTCAGCCTTCCTTTGTGCCAGTCGCTGGAAATATGAAGAGCACTGAAAATCTGGAAAAGGATTTGCTGCTGCAAGAAGTAACCAGAAAGGAACTGCCATAGTAAATCACAGTAGTCATGTATCCAGGCTCCAGCTATAGCTAATGTCAGATGCTTCAGGAGATTTTAGCAGGCCATTATGAAACAACCAGCCTGCAAGGGAAGTTTTCTTCCAAAACTTATGTCAAAAAGTAGATGCTTGGATCCTTTAGTCTTGGTGGTTTATATACTTCATAGGCTTTGAACTCTAGGCATAACTGTACATGTTCTTATTGCTTGTACAGTTTCCAGACTTCTGACACTTGCTAGAGTTGCATGATGTGGCCTAGAGCAAAGAAGTGGACTAAGTAGAATTCCAGACTTGTATACCTCAAAACTATTTTGAATGTCTTTATTTCAGTGATGTCTCTCTGAAAGACAGGTTAGAGCATTCCAGAGGTATTATTCCAGAGCATTCCAGGTATCATTCAGAGAGATATTTCCATTATCATATTTGAATTTCTTGTCTCTGAGTTCTGTTGAGAGGATTCTTCTGTTACGAGGAAGAGAATTGGCAGCTCTTCAGACATTTTATGTCATGCATTATTATTCTGTGTCCTCTCATCAATTGCTCTTGAAAAGTTACACAGCTCCTTATCTGATAGTCCTTGTTTCCAGAACACATAGTACTGATTGTTGGTGGCTGCAGATTATGATGAAGGACTCAAATTGGGCAGGAAATGGTTGGACACTCTCTTATAGTCCAGACAACAAAATGCTGACAAGCTGCGATGCCTGAGAGCAACCATCATGAAGGGGCAACCATTTTCTGCAACATGTGTCCTATTGCAAAATCTATGGGGTGTCATGATTATCTGCCTTTATATCCACATGGTGAACTTCATTCTACCAGGACTAAGGTTTTACACATGCTGTTGTAACAGCTGCATTACTTAAAGTGACAGGTAGAGTAGTTTTCTTCATTAACAAAAGAGCTATAGCCAGAGAAGAAATGTATATGTATCTTCTCTGCATAGTTTTAATTTTCTCCTGATTGCTTTGATAGGAGAGATATACAACATCTTACTGTATAGTAAGTGAAAACCAGCTACAAAGTCAGATTTTTTGACAGATTTGTTAAAAAGAAGCAATATTGTGCATTTTCAAATAGCTTTTTCTGATTTCTACACCAACTGGTTGGAAATTTCTGAAAACTACCACTTTTTTTAACAGGCATTTTAATTTGAATACAATGTGTGAATATTTCCATTCCTTCTCCTTTTACTGTTTCTACCAAATCTCTGAATGAGCTCGATGACCTGTAACATGTTCATCTTTGGAAACACACGGTTATGTCTACATGGGCTGCTACAGTAGCAAATCAGAGGGAGGTTCAAGTTAATTTTATCTTCTCAAAAGTAGCTAGTCCAGTTTTTGCTTAAACTTTTGCTCCTCACTCTATTTTTACCTAAACGGTCCATTTTTTATATGTGTTCGATAACAAGGTCTTCAAGTGGATCTAGATTTGCACTCCTAAGTAAATCTTAATGCATGCTTCCCTGTGTTTAACTAATGAGGGTGGACAGGAATAATGACTACTAGAATTGCAACATTGAAGGCATTCATTAACATTAGTAATCAGCAATCTTGTGTGGAAGCTTTAGGCAAATGGTTGATCAGCCCTTTATTGTGCAGCCTTGAGATGGCTTGTATTCTAGCAGGAACTAAGAAAGGCCATCAGGTGAGGTTTCCATGGCAGCAGTCCTCCCTTTACTGCTCTCATTTGTAGTATAGACAATGCAGGAGTAGTCAGTGTGTCACTGCTCAGTGGAGAGAAGATAATATTACTCCATCCCAATGTAGGGAGCGGCATGTTGCAGTTCATTTTAGGAAAGATCAGGTGGCTGATCAGGTGGTTTTGTGACTATTGTCTCCAAAGTGATGCTTGGTACCTCCTGTACTCAAAGCAGGAGTTCCTACAGTGTGACTGCACCAGGGACAGGCATACAATAGCAACACTGTACTCAGGAGCATTGTCACCACGCAGGAAAGGGGCTCCTGTGCTGAGCAGCAGGGAGCAGAGTGCATGAGCTGTACTTAAAAGCTCTGAACTAACCAAAGATTGCTGACATTCAGGAGCTCATCAGTGACTCATTGGTTGGATTTAGAAAAGATTTCCTCTTTCGAGCATAAATGCGTTCTAGTAAATGCCACTTCTACTTGTTTTGTGAAGTTGGCTATATACCTGCAATTTAGAAGGTCCTTTGAAAAGTCTCTCTGTAAAGGTGCTTAATAGCACTGGGCAGTTTCATCACACCAGAGAAAATAAGTGAAAAACAAGACCAGCTCTTTTTCAGTCTTTGTCTTTGGAGCTTGTTTTTCACAGAATGATCATAAAACAAAAGCAAATGAAACTGGAAACTGTTAGGTGATAATAGACATTTCCCCGCTAAGCCAGCCTCGTAGTAGGGGACAGCTCATTGCCCTCTACCCAACTGTCTCATCTTTTTCTTTGATCATGGAACATGGTGTCCCCTGTTACACTTTATTTTTTCGTAGATAACCTTAATCTTGTTGGGTTAATTCTGTCACAGAAGAATATTGGGGAAAATAACTGTAAAGTACAGAGATAATTTTCCATATGTGAACTGATTTGGAGAAAGGGGGTTTAATTTGCATTTAGATCGTGCAGATTAATTTACTGACACGTAATTTCCTATGTGAAGTGTCTAGCTGTTAAGGATTTGGCTGTAATAAAAGCTTTTTCAAAGAGGAGGGAAGCTATGACAAGCATGTACATTTCAAGGGTGATGGAGAATCCTTTTACAGGAATTCTGTACTCTCTATGTGACAGAATTTTATTTCAGTTTTGAGTGGACCTCTGTATCTCTGCCCTTTAGGAGCCTACGACTGCTGATCTAGTGATCAAAAATTTTTCTTAAACAAATAGAAATACCAGCAAGTGAAGCAAATCATAGGGACATGGAAATCCCCTTCTATAATGGGGATTGCAGCTGCTCCAGCTGTGCTTCACTGCGAGCTTCTCTCTCAAATTTCCAGGTCAGAAAGGAAGAGATTTGCATTCTTGAAGAGAGCCCAGCAGAGCCCCAGCCTGTCTCCACTGAGCACTTTACCCAGCTAGCTTCTGTGATGTTTGCTCAGTTGTTTGCCAGTGTTTACTTTTCTTAACTTCCACCTACTGAAACATATGGACTCACTCTGCTCCCTCTGACTTCATCACTCACCATGTCAGATCTCAACACAAAAGCTACTACATCAGAGGGTACAGGTGTTCACTACAGTCACAGCAAAACCACATACCTGAAGTGCTGCTTCAGGCTGCACTGCAGTAAAGCTGACAGTGTCTATTGGATTAGTGTACCAACAATCTTCTCTGTAGCTGAATGCTAAAAATCTGTGTCACCGGCAAACTCCCATCAATACTTTTTCTTTACTGTGGAATAATTGATTCTGGAGCTGGGCACTACTTTTGAGGTGGGTTTTGGTTTGGTTTTTTAAAAAAATGTTTATCCTACCTAGAGAAAAATTATTAGATTCCAAATGGTACCAGGTAACTGAAAGAGGAGCAATCTAAAAGACATTTGCTAAAGAAATTATTCTCTCAAAGAGAAGCTGCACCACATATTTCTTGCAAACCCCAAAACTGATGCGTTTGCCATGTGTAGTGAGGAGAAGCATCAGAAACATATAAATGTTTGTGAAATGAAAATAGGCTGCTGCCGAAAGTAGGGAGTGTTGATCTGTGTAGGAGAGCTTGAAGAACCCTGAATGTTCTTAGGATAAAGAACCTACCTGGAACAGAGGCTGCTGCAGTTTCCGGCTTTGGCTCAAAACAGGGGTTTCCTCGCAAATATAAATGCAGGAAGGAAATACCTGCCTACATCAGAAATAAAAACTGGCCAACTGCTCATAATAAATTTAAAGCAAAGCAGTAAGGATGTGGGAAATCAGTCATAGTTTCATCATCTGTGATGTCTGTTCTGGGTAGATGTCATCCAGATGCTCCAGTTCAGTTGGAACTTGCAGGCCTTTCAAATAATTGCTATTTGCGTTAGAGTAGCTAAGCCTATAGGGCAAGGTACTTTTGAAAAACAAGGCTGTAAGAGTCTGTGCTTGTTATTTTTGTTTTGTTTCAGGGTGTGCTGGATTCACCATGTTACAGGAGTGTGGGTGTACCCGCTTCTTGAGCACCTCAGCCCAGGTGTCAAAATAATCTTTTTTGCAGCTGTAACCATAATTATTAATATATTCTACTTGGTGGGAGAGGTCCTGAACAGCTACATCTGGGATACACAAAAATGTGAGTATTGTTTTAGGAATATTATCTCATGAAGTACATGGTCAGGACTTGAGGATGCTTCTCTGAAAATCTAGAAGGTTTTAAGCTGGCTAAAACAAAGGAGAATGACAGAAGTTCCACTGAAACATCTTAGTTGGCTTGCCCTTAAAAGCAGGCGGATTAAGAGAATGGCTGCTGAAAAGCCTGGTGAGCTCTGAATATGTATTCTTTTTTATAACTTAAAACTAATTTAAGAGCTCTTGGCAATTACCTGGGAGGTTTACAACCCACTTACTCGCTGATGAACCCATTAAATGCAACTAGAATAAAGTATCATTCTGTGTGAATGTTGTTAATGGCAAGCTTAGACTTAGAAATAAAAATATACTTTTTTGGTATTTTCAGGTAGAAGGTGTTTTCTGCTTATAAATTTACTCAGGGAAAATGAACATGTTCTTGTCAGTAAAATAATAGGAATGAAAGATCACCTTAGTACAGGGTAAACTTAACTGTGCAGACTCTCCATCATCCTGCCTAGGCCACCCATTGCAGAGGAAAGGAAAAGGGAAAATAAGACAAACACAAGATTAAAAGTAGGTTCCTTTAATCTAGGAAAGATGTTTCTCATTTATCAAATTGCCTGAAATAAGCAAATAGCATTCATAATCACTGCTCTGACAAATCACAACTAGAGTGAAATAAATGCACATGAGAGTTGATTGCACATACAAATCTTGTTTAGCAACTCCTTCAGTATGAGGTAGAATCTAATGGCAGAAGCTCAAAGCAGTTTTACTTGCCATTTGTTTGTATTAGCACCCAGGTGTAAAGCGTCTTTTTCTATTTGCTCTAGAACCAGCTATCCTAATGGTTACAGTCTTCAAGACTGGTATTCAGTCCACAGTTTGATGTCACATTCACATTTATCTAACTTCTATGAGTTAATTTGGGAAAGGTATTTCTAAAAAAGGCAGCTGCGAGGAATTATTGACCTAAGTCCTGTATGAAGGATAATAATGTGGTAAAGAATCACATGTTTTTAGCAAGTCCATGAATAAGCAGATGTTGGAAAATCTCCTGTGCTATTCCAAACTATGCAAAATCCCTCGTTCTTGTGGCCCACCACCCTAGAGGAGCTAACATCAATTGGATTGTTCCTCCAACCTCTTTCAAGGTTCACCATGGCCTTATTGTCCTCTCCCTCATTCCTTCCTTGGGATAAAGAATATTGATCCAGAGTCCTTTGAGGCTCAAACACTTGCAAAATGGAAAATGTCATGAGTCACCTGCTGTTTTGCTGTGCTTGAAACACTTTGCACGAACCTAACCTGAAGTGTGTGGCAGGCACACCACTAACAGCAGATGTAAAATGATGCCAGTCTGTCACTGTGTGACACTTGGGAAAATATTATTTGAAAACTGTACATTTAAAAGAGGCTTTTGAGCAGTAAGCCTGCAAATCAAAACAGTCTGCTATGAGAAAATTTCTGGGGTGAGAAGGGGTTGGTTTGGGTTTGGAGTTTTTTTTTATTTTCCTCTGGAGATGCATTAAATAAAACCTCACTACTGACAAAATGATTTGCAGTTAGTTTTTCCAAGTTAAACCACAAACATGGTAGGGAAGGAAAAATTTGCCCTTTGTACAAGCCAGTGTCTGTCCGCAGTTTTGAGGGTATCTGCATTCTTGCCAAAGTATTTGATGCATCTGCAGTAGAGTGCTTCAGAAGAAAGGAAAGAGGCGTTTTCAAAAAAGCAAATAAAACAGCTTTTAAAACTGTTGGGAAAGTTCCTTCCAGCAGAAAGCAGAAGACTCAAGATTGGCTCTGGAGCAGCCTTGTAAAGCCACTGTAATCTTTTGGCCCTGCCTCTTGTTTTGGTTGTTAAACCTTCAACTGTGGCTCTCCCATTACATTAGTTTGCCAGCAACACCGAGGGCCATTATATTTGGGCTGCTGGAAACATGCAGACCCATTTGTTTCCGTGCTATTTCTTTCAACAAGGCAGCTCTGCTGTTGTGCTTTCTAACTGCAGATGGGTCTTATTGTTTCCTGTATTGGAGTTAATTATCTATGTTTTTAAAGTGATTTTTTTTTTGTACTTACCACCTGTGTGTATTTTGCACTAGCAGGTGATCTTACTTGTGACTGGATTTTCCTCTCAGCATTCTCAAATGTTGCTTCTCTTTTGCTTTCAGTCCTTAGAATTCTTTCTTTTCCAGCATGCAGCAGGCCCGAAAACCTCCAAAAGAAATATTTGTATTTGAGATGTCTGGCAGAGAGGGCTTAGTCAGAAGAACAATACTTTTGTCAGATACCAATAGTAATTCATTGTCCAGGAACAGGCATATGAAATAGCTGAATGCTTTCATTGCCAGAAAAAACACAATCTTCTGCCCAGCCCGGACTTTGCTCAGCATAGCAAAGAGACAAGTCCTGCAGCTAGGCTAAGTTCTTTAAGAAGCCCTAGACTCAGCTCAGCTCTCCTGATATTACTGAAAGTCACGGCCATTACGAGAAGAGAGAGGCACCCTCTCAGCAGTAATTGTTCTCTTGAACTCTCAAAAAAAGGAGATAAACTTGCAAATATTTAAAAAAACAATGTTGAAATGGAGGGGGGCTTAAAATTACTGAATTCTGAAACACAGCTATTAAAACTTTTCTTCAAACTAAGTTTGCTGCTTAGCTTCAGCTATAGTAGCATCTACTTTAATTTGCTTGTAGGTAAGCAGTGGAGGTGAGGGAACTAACTGTTCCCAGACCCCTGCAGCCGTCAAAAGCTGAGCCTGCAGCAGGGGGTTAGGTGGATTGATTTGAGAATGGGAGGCAGGGAGGGAGGAAGGGAGGGAGGACTGTGCAGTTTATTACTGGACAACCACTGCCATCAGGTGTGCAGATGCTCTTTTTGTTCACAGCAGGTGAAGTAACACATGCAAGAGCGCATGAGCAAGTACAGGAGAATCAATGTCAAGAAAGGGAAAAGAAAGACTAATGCATTAAAAGAACCTCTCAAAGTAAACCCTTCATTCATTGAGAGATTTTTAAAAGCTGTTCTCCCTATGTTTTCAGGTATCGAAGAAGGAAAAGAAAAGCCAAAATTGGAGTGAACAACAAGAGGCAACACAGAGGATTGTTTATGGCTCCATGGAAGATTTCTCATCCCCAACAGAGGTCACCATGGAGAGGAATCTTTGGAAAGGAGGAAGTTTAATGGGCCTTCTGCTCAGTGCAAGGATATTTTTGGATTTTATATGGAGGGAAAATGATTTTAGCTAAAAATAATAATATCGTTTCAACCTTCATTCCTATTTCTCCATGCTTGCCTGTGACATACACATATAAGATGTATATTTATCTCCATGGCATTCTCAATGTGCATTTCTTGAATCAAATAAGTCATTAAATCATTAAATCATTAGATCACTTCTGCCAAGAAGAACGAGTCCATTCTCTGTATTGTTTGAGAAAAGCTTAACCAGATAGGTATAATGCAGGGAAACAAAACAATTCTACATATTTCAAAGTACAGCATACAAGTTAATTGCATGAATGTATCTAAAGAACAGTTCGGTTTGACTGAAATATCAATGTAACAGCTGCCTTAAATTTGTGATGTTAATAATTTTATCAGTCTAGTAAAATCTTATTTGCGGTGTTAGAATATCTTCTTAAATAGGCCTAAATAAAGAACAAATTATCCTTGCATTTCTGTTTCTTCATGCTGATTCTTGAAATTCTAGATGGATTGATGACATTTGAATGATATATTTTCAGGTTTTCCAGTGTCAGCTGTAGATTATATCAATTCTACATAAGGATTTTTCTTATTATCATAGTACAGCACGTGATTCTGCATTTTCAAGTTGTTAAGTTCTCAATAGATGGGCTGAGCTGCTAGTGTTGTACCAGAGAGAACATTTAAGCCTTACTTCAGGAAGGCAAGTAAGCAAATGTTTAAAGAAAAACATATGCCTGTTTGATTTAGGAATTCAGTTGCAAAATACTAGTGATTGTTTAAATTTTATGTGATTCTGCTTAATTATTAGACAATCAAGAAGGAACTCTAGAAGGCACAAAAAAATTGAAATAGAACTAAAATAAAGTGAAAGAATAATTTTCAGCAAGATGTTATTTGTTAAAAAAGTAGCTTTAAGATCCAAATATCAGTATTCATATTGCATATTTGTTCATTAGTGTATTTAGATATATTTATTTTAATACATGTAGAGCACTTCAAATATGGATAATGTTAATGTATTATATTTAGTAACAGGATTTCTGCAGAGTTTTAATCTGATTCAATGATGTTTCTGCTCTGCAGTAGCTCTGGGAAAGATGGATCTCATGCAACTCATTACCTACCTCCACAGTATTTTTTAAATGTACTTGTATTTATTTACAAACTACCATAGGAAACAGGATAAGTTCAACAGTATGCTTTTTGGTTTGTTTCCTTCAAAAGTAAGACTTTTTGATATTATTGTGATGATATTGTCTTTGTCTGTCTGTCATCTCGCTAATTTTTAACTTGTTGATCAAAGTTGCAAAGATTTCAAAGCTAAGCAGATTACTAGAAAGTTCATGGAAATAAGGGGCCAGATAAAGAAGGAGCTTCTCTGATGGTCCTACAGAGGGAGACGACAGGACACATAAAACCAGCAGAATTTGGGAGCAAATTTGCTGTAGCCATGTGGTCTTGCATCAGGGATGTTATGTTCTGCTATTCCTGAGCTGTGCATTACATATGCACAGTAATACTGCAGCATGATTGCTCGGTCCACAGATAATTGGTTGGAGGCGGTAAGATGTCTGTTATTTGCAACAGGCTTTTAAAACTCAGGAAGGAAAGAAGGCATGGATTCAGTCATGTTTAGTGAGCTAGGAACTGTTTAAAGTCACTGCCTCTGAAAGCTGTGGTAGCACATGAAAGTAGTGGTGGACAATGAATGTTCTAGGGGATCTGGCTGTACTTTCCAGCAGCAGTAACTATCTCAAACCATGACAGTAGCTTAGGGTGGGAAGCCCAAGGCACAAACCCTGTTGACTTTTTTGTCATATGAGGAATTTGCATAACGTATGTTCTGCTGTTAATCTGGGACATTTTTATTTTTCAAATTTTATTTCAGGGAAATTGTTTCCTTCACAGAATACAAGAATTCATTCTAGTGGAAAGAATGTGTTAAATAAAAATCAGAAGTGCCAAAATGCCACACAGCTGTACACATTCTTCTAGAGCACACTCTGATCATGTCTGCTGTATATATTTTACCACTGAATACTGAATGTCTGAGCCCTCAAAAACTGACGTTTATGGAAAGATTCCTCTTTCTCGGCAAGTTTTGCACCTTTTCAAGGTAGATTTTTTTTCTAATACCATGTCATTTTATGCAATATTGTAAATGTCATAAGAATATAAAGAGAACAGAAGTGTCAGAGATCAGAATTGCCTAGATGAATCCATAGGTAGGGGTCCAAGTGAAGGTACCCTTTCAGAGGTACAGCATAGGGACACTTAAAGTTGTTATCCTTCGTATCTGTGAATTTGTGAGTACTCAGCACCTCAAAAAATAGACTACCAACTCACTTAAGCCCCTGATGTTAGCCAAAGGCAATATATGCAACACAAAATGTGGTGGGTTTCATTTGGTTTAAAGAAATGTATAGTATTCCAAGAAGGTTCAAATTCAGTTTGTCTTCTAAAATCTCAAAAAGTTCTCTACCTCCTGTGAGCTTTAAGCTTAAAGTCAAAAACATTTTAAAACATTAAATCCAGCCTCTGATGTATGAACCATGATATAAATAACTTGAGGGCCTGTGTACCCAGAGAGCACTCTTCTAGACTGTGTTC
Source organism: Corapipo altera (assembly GCF_003945725.1). Classification (NCBI taxonomy): domain Eukaryota; kingdom Metazoa; phylum Chordata; class Aves; order Passeriformes; family Pipridae; genus Corapipo; species Corapipo altera. Next base: position 23,915,257 of record NW_020884874.1, read on the forward strand.
ATTCCCTTTAGGATTACACAATCCATCATTCTTAAGAAAGATGATGGATGAATGATGACTAAAGTAAAAGTCACTTGTAAACTTAACAAATTTCAACCATCTTGGCTGAAATTGTCCCTGAAAGGTATTTCTCCTGGGGGAGCTATTTTTTTGGTGGAAAACTTTTTGTCAGAACAAGTCATCTATTTCCAAGTGCAAGTCTATGAAAAAAAAAAGTCTGAAAGACTTTTCTCTACTTTTGCTGTGGAACTGAGTCTTTGGAAGAAGGACAGCATTTATGTTAGTAGCGTTTCTGAACTTACGGGGAATATATGTTCATCTTTGTCCAAATTTTAGGGGAAAAAAACCCCACAAACTTGCATTTCCCTGTATTGCACAGGTAATTCTCTAGAGTGTTTATCAACTTCAAGAATGATCTGTCTTGTCACTGAATAGGATTTTCCCTACCATCCCTGATCTGTTGACTCTCTCCATGCCTGACTACCCAACACACATACCAAAATGGGGACCCCAACTTTGCTTCCCATGTACTGTTAATACCTCCGCAAAGCTGATGCAGATAAAGCTGCCTCGACCAAATATGAGGGAAGCAAAGCTTTGATGAAAACCTGAGCAATGAGAATAGGTTTTAGATGGATAAACTAAGTGAAAAACTCTAGCTTTTCCCTTGAGAACTACAATAAAATTAATAGAAAACTGTGCAAAGGAATCATTGGTTTTGTTGTCAGAGAAGAGCATAACGTGCAGTAAATAAGGCAGGCTGCCACACCTTGAACCACAAGGAAAAGACAAAATACAGTTTCATCGTTCAGTGAGCACCATCCGTCATGAATGAGGAACAGGAAAAAATATTGTGGGATCATGTAATTAAAGGCAATGTCATTATTCATACTCAAAAGGGGCCAAATTAAGGTTGAACAGACAGCTCAAATGCTGACATTACCTCACTCTTCAGTGCCCAGCTTTCCAGTCTTAATAATATTCTGTTGACTTAGTAACAGAACGCAAAAAGGGGAGGGGCGGGGAAGGATTTTTTTTAAGGCTGGTTAGAAAGTCTAGCCACCCAGTTGTCATAAATTTCAGTATGACTGTGTCCCCTATTGGGCTTTAGAAGGTCATTCATACTTTCTACCTGCCTGTAGCTGCCCCAAAACATGTAACTCTGTTACAAAGAGGTTGCCATAATTTGCAAACTTGTGCCACGATTTCAAAATTAAATTGTTTTAGTCTGGGATTTGGCTTGTGTAGGCTAAAACTAGTTTGCTGTCTTTCTGTAGCAACCATTCCCTTATTTTAAAGGAAAATGACAAATATTTTCCCTAATTTTTAGTTGATTCTTTGCTTCTCTGCCCACAGGAGTAATATTAGCTAAATTATCTCCAGGGCACATCAAAGACATTTGGATACTGTGAGCGGACTGACAAATGGCAAGCCATTCTGCAGGCTCCCAGGTGGCAGTTTGTGGTGACAGTATATAAGGCAGGCACTTCTTGGTTCATTTTTCTTATTGGATTTATTTCAAATCCTAACAATTTATTCTTCGCCTTTTATTTTCTGTAAAGATTGGTCATTCTGCTCCGATATATACTTCAGTAGCCTGTGAAGACTAGGATATTGTTAGACTGAACACTGAAAAGATTTATAATCTGAAACTCGAGTGGATGTATAGTCCTGAAGAGACCATCATCCCAAGGTTAACATCACAGAGGCGTGTTTGATGTTCCTACCCTGGGCATAAAGGAAAAAGCAATAGGAGATATGTAGGTGAGGTCGCCTCTGAATGCAGCCTTGGAGAAGTTATGCTATTAATCCTATCTTTTAATGCTCCTATTTTCATGTAAATAGGGTCAAACGTTGGTGACAGGTATTTTGCATCTGCAGCAGCGAAAGAAATCTCCTAATCAAAGCATAGTGCATATTAGTAGACAAGGTCATCTCCACTAGGGTATCCCAGCTGCTCTGCTCCTATGGTTCAAAGCTTCATGTGCCACTGTAACCAGGTGCTTAAACTGGGATCGCAGGTGTTGCAGAGAAGGGAAGAAACCTGGAAGTTTTATTATATATATGGGCCCTTCTGTTCAGCCCCACATGTTCATATGTGCTGTAAAAGTGCCATTGTCTTCAGTATGTCTGACTGCAGTATTAAAACTGGGGTCTAACTATTGCCAAAGTCATAGGAAAAAAAAGCACCTGAAAGTTTGACTGATCAGTTCTCTACGTGCTCATTATCTCTCCTCTTTCTGAAGCAAGAACAAAGGGAAAATGAAACTAACCTGGAAAGTAAAAAGATCTAGCTGTTGACATCTGTTGAGAAAAGTCCTTGGTCAAGTGCTGAGCTCAAAGCACATGGCACAGGGTACTTCTGATTCCAGGGGCTTTGTTGAATGAGGGAGCAAGTGGACTTGCAGGTTGGGCACTTTCTGTAGTGCTTCTAATGGTGTAATGAAAGGAGTTTGGGCTTAGATTGAAAATAGGTCTTTTCAGCATAGTGACTTCCCCTTACTTGTATTATTTAAGTAACTAAGAAGAACAGAACTGTCCGATTTGCAGACCACAAATATCAAATATATTCAGCGTATATTCTCCAAAATGAGCAATTTTATTTTTATCAAAAATGCACTCTGTTTTGTTCAAGTAACTGATGGAAATCAATGGATTTTAATGTAACCCAGAAGAGCAAGTTGTAGTCTTATTCCCTTAAGTGCCCTTTTGTTGTTCAGACCACAGTTGTAAAGGAATTTGAACCTCAACACAATAAATGCCTGTACGGAAATTTGAGAGATAGGCCACAGACTTTGTGGCCCACTGGAGAAGGTATCTGCTGTTCCTTAGAGTTGTGTAAAATAAGACAGAAATGAAATAGCATCTTTTTCATGCAATTCTTATTGTAGCTAGTTACGGTGTTCAAGTTCAGCATTTTATATATAGCTTGTGTATTAAAAAGTAAACATCTACCATTAGGCTGGAGAAGTATCTCCACAGTGTGTGTTCTAAATATAGAGATTGCTATGGTACAGACAGTACTAGGAAATAATACCTCTTTACTTTTTAATGTTCAGATAGTCCCTTCTTTATGTGTAGATAAAAGTTAAGCACACACGTGCATACAAATATACATACACACATACACATATACAAGCGTGATCTTCTATAGAAACAAATAATGACAGTCAGATGTTAAATGGCAGTTACTTACTTAACATGAAAAGAAATCAGGCACTGTGAAAGGTATCATTCTTGACATGGGCAGTAATTCCACCATAAATCCAAGCTGACAGCCCCCTGTGTTCCTAATTTTCTCCTGGGAATAAGGCCGGTGAGCTGCTGGCCATCCTACCTGTAGCAATAGGGACAGTTTGCGGCTGCAATACTCTGCAATATTGCATTTCTGAGCGGTTAATTTTACAGGCAGAGCAGTGCCTGGATAGCTGCCTACTTATGATCATCTTCGCTATTTGCTATGTAAAATAAGTTGTTCTTATTTAATAGTGATTCTCAGTTTAGGTCCTAAGTTTACACCTGGCAGATGTAATGGGATAAAAGAGGGGGAGGTCACCCCTCTTCTGTGACTGGTATTAAGCTGCAAAACCATTCTCTCTAGAGGTGGCTTAACAGAAGTGCTATTAGTCATAGAGTAGAAAGAGGCAGTTAAGCACACTATACTTAGAGAGGCACCACAATTTATGATAATGGAGGTCTACTGTTTAAACTACCTGTTTATAGTTTGGCCAAGAGTTACCATGAGACAAGATACAAAGAAGGAATTTCTTGAATAATCATTTCTTGGAATGGGCAGCTATGGAGTACACCAAGGCAGTGTGAGGGCACTCAAACATAGGTGAAGCTCAGGAGATCACTGGAGGTGTAATCCCAGCTGAACTATTAAGCAATTCTGACCAGAACATTACATTCACCCTGCCAGGAGTATGATAACTTCCTGATCCTTTTGGTACCAGATAAGGTACCAAAGCTTTGTACAGAGACCCTAAACATTGGAGAGGGGTTATGGAGAGGACAGGAATGTGGTCTGAGGAAAAAGTACGTAGGCACGTGACAGTATATTGTGGTACTTTTAATGTCAGAGCCATTGGTGGGATAGCCATAGTTAGAGATGTGTGTATGTGTGTGTGTATGTATATAGTAGTAGTAGTAGTATATTCCAACTGTTTCTAGTGTTACGGGGTTTTTGAAAGGACCCACAATATTGACTAGGTGGTAAGTTTAGAAAGGGATCCACTGGGTGGACCTGTCATACAATTGAATCAAGAACACTTGTAAAGTGAAGTACCTGGCTGCCACTGCTGTCAGGGTTACAGACATGATTTTGTTGCACAGTGTTGCAGCATTCCATTTGTACTGGCCCACAGCTTAGCCCTGTGTAATGGTGCAGTGCTTTTCCTACAGCGGGAACTCCACATAATCCAAGCCATCCCAGGGGTTAGCTAGACCTTGGCTGCAAACATGTATTCTGCTTTGCTTGTGAACTCAGCTCCCACAAAGGGTGTCATATATACTGGCATGTGCCATAGGTATTGTTGGTGTGTGTGTCTGGAGACTAATTCAAATAAAAAAACCAAACAAAACCAAACAAAAACCTCAAACAAACAAACAAACAAACAGACATAACAAAGAAAATATGTAAGGCTTTGTTTAATAGAGCATAAATTATGCACATTCTGGAAGATTTCTAGTTCCTTTCAGCGCTCAGAATTTAGATTCTGCTGGGTATACTTAATTTTTTAAAGCCCTCTACATTTTGCAGTTTACACATTTGCATAGCGTAGGACTACTGTCAGGAACATATATCTACAGATCTGGGGCAGGAGCTGTTCTCATCATTTCACTGGGATGGAAAAGAGAAAACAGTTCAGAGGAGGAAGATGGGGGAAGGGGAGCATTTCCATATATTTTTTAAAGGAATCATAAAGACACACAGGCAAGTGTGTCAATCATGAGACATAGTTTTCTCTTTAATATTGTCAGGAACACAAAAGTTCACAGAGCACATGTGTGAGAGGGTGCTGCGCTGCCTTGAGTACATGATCTGCATGATACATGTCAGAAGATGGGAATGTTGCTATGGCAATTCTTCCCTCTGCTGAATACTAAGTTATCAAAGAAGCAACAGTCAAGCAGCTTCACTTATGAACTTGCCTGCTTGAAGATGCTAAATACTATTTATAGTTTCTCCTGCAAGGAAACAACATTGTTTTCTGCTCTGGTCTTTTAAGACCCTGTGCCCCAGCCCTCCAGTATTCCTAAGGTTTCTGTGATTTGGAAGCTGCTGAAGGCAAAGATTTGACTGAATTTTGTGCTGAAGAATGTAGGGGTTTTCCCTCAGCTTATACAGTGTCCTTCTATTTTCAACTTGGTGAGAACACAGCAGGTGGGTCTTTCTGCATTTCCAGAAGTCATCTTGTTTATAAAATTCTGGATTGAGTAATTCATAAATCTTTACTTTTAATCTGCAGAGAAGTAGTCTGTTGTGATTTACACTTTCCTCTGGCAGGACAGCAAGCGAGGGACTGGAAGCCTGTTCATTCCCCCACCAGCTTCCTTGGTGGGTGACCCTGAAAGCCCATCCTGTCCTTGCTTGTAGTACCGAGCCATTCCCACTGTGCTGTGTGGGAACTGCGATGGAAAAGTGATGCCTTTACTACCAGCTCTCCTAATTGCACCACTGATTTCCCTTAGAAATAGTACTCTGTTTTGCTTACTTCCCTAAAAATCTGTATAGCACTGCTTTGTGTAACCAAAACAGTGGCAAACTTCAGTAGATTCATGCATTACGGTGTTTTACGTTGTCCAGGTTGTATCATATTTTCAATTTTCCTTTTACCTGATTTTCATTTTGTAGATTGGAATATTCTCTGCTAGGAAAATTCTACATGTCTGATTCAGGCTAAATTTTCTAAGGTGGCTCAGGCACTCCAAAAGTGAAGATAAGGAAAAACAGACTGTATTGTCCATATTTAAAAAGTTCCTTTAAATAAATTTATCACATTGGTTTTATTTTGGGCTTTTTTTTTTTTTTTTTTTGTCAGGATGGATAGTGCTCTAGGGAACTGTTCAGAGAGGGAGGATGTAAAAGCCTGATCTGATGTGCTGTAAATGAGGGAGGATAGCATAGGAAGAGAAAAAGGGGAAATCTGCAGGTCATTCTGCAGAAGTGGCTGCTCTGCTTACCTATGTGATGCTGGGTAAGTTATTTAATTTTACTGCTTCACAGTTGGCCAGTAACTTTTTTTATAGTTTGTAATGTTTATTTAGCACCTCCCATGGGCTCTAAATGTTCTAAAACAAATGAGTTCTGCAAGAGCAAATGAACAAGGCAAAAAGTACCATTGAAAACTACGGTAATCTATATATTGAAGCACTCCAATACCCACCTCAAAGAGAAAATGTACCCAGCATATGGATTTATATGATCCTTCAGTATCCAGTTATAGAGTATCAAAGCCAACAGAAAATATAACAATCTTTCATGGGGAGAAACATGACTAAAAGAGCAATAAAAGAGAAATTTTATGTCGAATTCCAATAAGACCAACAAAACTCTCTCAGACAAGTCACAGGTTGGTGTACATGAAGAGGCATCTGCAAATACAGGACATCTTTGGAAACTGCAGGAGCAGGTGCTCTCCAGAAAAATGTGTCTTTCTGATGTAGCATTCATTTGTACTCTGTAGGAACAACAAAAAAGTAGAAGAATTTCAAAATCAAACCTTGACTCTGTAATGTGTATGCAGGCATAATTTAGATCTTCCCCAAATGTCAATGGCTTAATAATTTATTTTATGTCTATTTTCTGCTGTGCTCATCAAGAGAACATTGCTTAGTCCAGCTGGTCTGAGGTTTTGATATCCATGTGACTCAGAGGCAGGGATTCAAACCACAGTGGCCAGTACAGAGACGTCAAAAGTTTCCACAGTGCAAAGGACACAGAAGTGAAAAACATTGACTGGTTTAAAGGGATTAACACAGAGAGGTCAATTAGCAGTTTGCAGCCACCCAGATCTAGGATTCTTAAATTATGGTCTTTCTTTTCCATCTGAGCTCATTTTGTTTCCAGAGATTTAAAGGGCGAACTTGAGAAGCCACCCTTGCTGCAGGTACTTTCCATGTTTCTGAATGAGCAGGCCAAGAAAAACAGCAAAGATAATTTTCCTACAGTGTTCTGCACCAGCTAGAGAAGGATGATGAACTGCAGGAGAAGATTTGCTGACAGTGCAGCTCACCCTGCTGAAGGGGGGCCACCATACGCTGCTTTCTTCGAGGCAGTATCACCATGCCCCCAGGTCACAATGTTGTGCATGCTGCAGCTTACCCAGAGCCAGTGTGGATGTTGTGTCTGGAAGACTGAAAAGTTTAGATTTCCCTGGTCAAAGAGCAGCTTTTACCTTGTGCTGCCAGAAGTTGTCCATGATCATGATACATCGTCTGGGGTGTGATCATGAGAGCTTCCTCAGCCATGCTGTTTGCAGGCTGCCTGCCTCTGATGACCACAGCATGATCTCTTTGCTTTCCCTACTGAAGCTGAGAGTCACTTGCCCATCCCTGGAAGAGCTCCTCAGCATTCACAGCCATAAGAAACCACAAGAGCTGGAGTAAAACAGGATTTATTCAGAAAGAGGGTGTGAATCCAATTAGAGCAAAATAAATAGTCTACATGACACATTTCTTTCTCACCTCTGCAGAAGCTAATCTAACTAATCCCTTTGTGTTGTAACAGGAAAATAACTGATACCTTACAGCTCTACAGCAAGTATTGGAGGACACAGGCAGCAAACACCAGCTGTCTGGGCCTGCAGCCCATCCAGCTCTGTGTTTGTTACTGTCAGCCAGCAGCTGCCTCTGGTGTATCCTCAAGCTTTCTGCCACAGTGCCTACAGGCAGGCACTGACTTGGGACCATATCTCATTTTCTTATTCCCAAATAAGCATCCTGCTTTGCTGCTGTGATGCAAGTTTCCTAAATAAGATGTTCTGGGAAAGAGGTCTTCCTGTGTGCTCTTAAGAGGAGACAGTCATTTCTTTCAGCAGGCTTAGTGTTCTCACAGGCTGCACTGACATCCTGTGGCATGACTTCCCCACCTGAAAAGAGCATGAAGGGACAGCTTTGCCCCTGTTGCCAGTCTCCTCCATGTCCCCTCTCTGCTCACTGTGGGTCACTCATGCCTCATCTAAACCCTTTGGGAGGCGAAGGGGCACCTGCCCCATTGCTGGATCCAGCACTGTCTCCTGCCCACTGTGCCAGGCTGGCAGACACAGGACCTGACGTCACTGCAGCCACCACTTGTCCAGACACCACCAGACTGGGGAGTGAGTGACCATCCCTCCACCCTTTTTGGCGTCTTCTGAATCACTGCCCACAGCAGCAGGGCTGTGTGAAGATGAGTTGTGGTGACCCTTCACTGGGCGGGGTGTTGCTGGATGGGTGGGGGCTTTTTTAACGGAAAACTTATGAACGTCCCTCACACACACACCAAGCTCTGCCCACAGGGCACCTAGCCCTGCCATGGGGTGCCCAGGATCTGCAGCAAGTTGCATCCCTCAGCCTGGACTCAGGCACTGTGCACAATAGCACCCAGCCCCATAGGAAGTCGAGTTTAATTTTACTTCCCCATGGGGAATAGCATTAATCTGTAACTTTTTAGGCATCATTCGAACAGCTGAATTACAGCTATTAGCTTTGGACTCTAGGCATTTTTATGAGATATTAGTTCCAGGGCTTGTGGTTTGGCATAGAAAGCATATTATTCACACACAAAACAACTGCATTAAAATAACATTAGGAATCTGGCTGAAACTGACAAAACCTAGGAAACTCAGAATTAAGGCCTAAAGTATGTCCTTAACTCACCCACCACGTGCCCGATATGGTTGCTCGGGCAGTATGTTGGCCCCTGCTGCCTCCAGCTGAGCCACACTCTCCTCCCTGCAGCTCGACTGCAGTCCCACCACCCCCAGGGAGCCACAATCCATCTTTGTGCCTTGAAGTCCTTGTCCAGTCAGACAAGGTTTAGAACTTATGTCTAATACAACTTTTTTTCTGTGCATCACTACTTAGAGACACAGGTTTTTTCCCGTCACCAACATCACTGTGATCATAGCAAAAACTGCACTCAGCTGTGGAGACTGGATGAAGGCAATGCCAGTTTGAAGAGAAACAGATGGGCCTTTCTGAAATCTGCCGGGGGAAAATCCTTGGCCCAGAAAACACCTTCTAATGTTCACTTTGTGGATCACCTTACTGCAAGGGAACTGAGGCCAAGAAGTAGTGTGAGGACACAAGTTGCTGTCACGAGCTGAGGGGGAGTGGGGAGAACTTGTGCAGAAGTTGTGCCTAAGGGTTTTTGGTCAGGGGAAGCCATACTGCATATCCAGAAATTTATGCCATAGCATCCAGTGGATGAAAAATGAAGGAGAGTCCCCAAAATGGTCATCCAGTAGGTCAAAAAGCAGCAGGGCTGGGTGGATTCCTGGTCCAAACATCTGCTGTGCTCCAGTTTTTCTTCCAAAGCCCTGCCCTTGGTCACAGGACACAAATATCAAAATGCTCATCTGGTCCCTGACTTTCTGGAAGGTGCATCTGAGCTTTGGAGAAGGTGATCTCAGCTGCAGCATGTTCGCTGCAAAAGCAAGCAAACAAAAGCAGCAGCCTCAGCAGAATCACAGTTCACATCCTCCAAGAAAAGAATTACTACAGACTGTGTCTGGGGGGCATCAGGCAAAGCATCGCCAGCCGGACAAGGGAGGGGATTGTCCTGCTCTACTCTGCGCTGGTGTGGCCTCACATTGAATATTGCGTGCAGTTTTGGGCACCTCAGTATAAGAAAGATAAAAAGTTATTAGAGAGTGTCCAAAGGAGGGCAACAAAGATGATGAAGGGCCTTGAGGGTAAACTGTATGAGGAGCAACTGTGGTGACTCAGTCTGTTCAGCTGGAGAAGAGGAGACTGAGGGGGGACTTCATTGCAGTCTACAACTTCCTCGTGAGGGGAAGAGGACGGGCAGGCACTGATCTCTTCTCTGTGGTGATCAGTGACAGGACCCAAGGGAATGGCCTGAAGTTGTGAAGGGAAGGTTTAGTTTAGTTACTAGGAAAAGCTTCTTCATAGCATCAAGCCTGACAGAGTTCAAGAAGCATTTGGACAACACTCATGGGTGTGATTATTGGCGTGACTGTTGGGAATGGTCCTGTGCAGAACCAAGAGTTGGACTCGATGATCCTTGTGGGTCCCTTCCAGCTCGGCATATTCTATGATTCTGTGATTCTGTGACCAATTTGCCCACTCTGGAGCATGGCTCATTTTAAGATGTTTTTCCTCCATGGCCAAATACTTGCCTCCAGATTGCAGTAAAATCAGCTCCTCTAAAGGCGTGTTTGAAACGAGCTTCACTTCTGCTCTACCCATTTCTTTTATTTAGGAGCTATGCTATTTTGTAGGAAACAGCCCAAGATGTTCATGCGTGAGGCATCTCTCGAGGATAAACCACATTACAGAGAAAAAAACCAGAAGGCAGCAGCTAAAAAAAAAAAAAAAGAAAAAAATAATTGTGTTCAAGTTGCAAGGTTGTCACGTTGCTCAGTAAAAGGGGGTGCACCTTGACCATATTGGGTGTGATTTTTTCCTCTCAGTGAGGTGAGAAATACATTTGCTATTGCCATCTTGGAAGCAAAACAAATAGAATAATTATTTCCTTTCCCAACAAAGGCAAATGCAGCTGAACTTAGCTCTGTGTGTTTTTACTTTTGTGCCTTAAATGAACATTCCCTTGTGGACTGGCTTTTGCAACAGACCACAAACACAGTACTACACCTGGCACCAAATTTGTGTTTCAGGTCAGAATTGAGATGTTCTGGTGATAAATGAGGGATGCTTGTTCTGTGGACATTCTGTCCCAGAAACGCTGTAGCTAAATTTACTGTAGAACACTTCCAGTTTAATTCTTCCTTAGGAAGTCTTTTAATGAAAAATAAATGCTTCGTTTGTTCTAGAACCATTCTCTAAACACAGTTTGGGACCTAAGTATCAGGCCTCCTTGGACTTCTTTTAAAGTTACTGAGTTTCTCTGTGTCTCTCACTATAGACAATGACACAGATACTCACTGCTTCTGAAATGAGTGGGCACTGCATGACATAGGGTCTGTATCCCAATAAGCAAGTGGCAAGTGAATAAACCCTAATCTGCTGCTGTGTTTCCTAAAGAAAAAAGCTGAGCCTGGAAACAGCAAACAGCATAATCTCCTGCTTTTAGGCCCACCGTGTGCCATAGAGCCAAACTGACCTGTTACAGAGCAAACACGGGTGCCTCCCACTTCTCACAGTTGCAGGGTGCTGTACAACATGATGCCTTCCCAGCACATGAGCACGCGCTTGTCCTTTGGATTTCATGAGACAGACACTCAGAGCTGTGCCAGTAGGTGTCTGCAGGATGGACAGTACACATATATGCCGTGCGTTTACAGAAAGTGATACAATATAGGCCAGGATGGGCTTTCAGGTACCACTTGGAAGGATCTCTTATCTTGCTCGTGCACATATGCAACCCCCGCAAATGATTTTTTACTAGAAAATGAATAGAGGTTGAGACTGCAGGTGTGTGCATCTTATTAAGCACACTGTGTCCCTTGCAAAAGGTGGTTGAAATGGCAGATGATTGTTTCCATATTAAGGAAGGCTTAAGAATGACTGACAAGATCCGCTTTTGCAGTTCTTATTTCTGCCAATCAAATTACTGAGGACAACAGCGAATAGTGCATATTTAGAAAATGTATTTTTAAAGTTGTGCTTTGACTGAACAGTTAACTTCATGAGAAAGCGAAACCTTCTTTTCTTAACTATATGTAACTGAAATACAACAAGCAAAAGAGAGAAAAAAAGGGGGGGAAAAGGTATAATAAATAAGCAAAACTATAGAACAAAAAGGCAGTCTTGCCAAATGGGCACAAGCACCCTATGCCCTCTTCTCAGGCTTGGGATCAAAGCTGGGTTCTCATGTCTGAGGGCAGTGGTCAGAAGGAATAGGCAAGGAAGGAGAGGCAGTGGGGTACCAGTATATCTTAGAGAGTGTTTTGATTATCTGAAGTTTAATGATGGTAACATTGAATGTTTATGGGTAAGAATCAGGGGAAAGGTCAAGAAAGCACTGGACTTTTGGAAGGCAGACTTTGTCCCTCCTAGGAGACTGGTTGACAGAATCCCTTGGGAGTCAGTCCTGAAGGGCAAAGGAGTCCATGAAGGCTGGACATTCTTCAAGAAGGAAATCCTAAAGGCAGAGAAGTAGGCTGTCCCAGTGTACTGAAAGATGAACCGGGGGGGAAGAAGACCAGCTTGGCTGAACAGAGCACTTTGGCTCGAATTCAGGGATAAAAAGAGAGTTTATGACCTTTGGAAGAAGGAACAGAGGATTACAAGGATGATGTGAGATTATGCAGGGAGAAAATTAGAAGAACTGAGACCCAAATAGGACTTACTCTGGGTACTGCCATAAAAGACAATAAAAAATGTTTCTATAAATACATCATCAACAATAGGAAGGCTAAGGAAAATCCCCACTCTTTATTGGTTGTGGGGGAAACATAGTGACAAAGGATGAAGAAAGGATTGAAGTACCTAATACCTCTTTTGCCTAAGCTTTAATAGTAGGACCAGTTGTTCTAGACATACCCAGTGCCCTGAGCTGGAAGACAGGGATGGGGAGCAGAATGAAGCCCCCATAATCCAAGGGGAAGTGGTCAGTGACCTGCAACACCACTTAGACACACACAAATATATGGGGCTGGATGAGACCCACCAAGGGTGCTGAGGGAGGTAGTAAAAGTGCCCACCTAGCCACTCTCCATCTTTTACAAGCAGTCCTGGCTCACTGGGGATGTCCCAGTTGACTGAAGGTTACCAAAAGTGACTCTCATCTACTAGAAGGGAAGAAAGGAGGAGGCGGGGAACTAGAGGCTGGTAAGCCTGACCTTGGACTAGAGAAGGTTATGGAGCAGATTATCTCGAGTGCCATCACATGGCACATACAGGACAATTGGGAAATCAGGCCGAGCCAAGGGTGGGTTAATGAAAGGCAGGTCCTGCTTGGCCAACCTGATCTCCAACTACGACAAAGTGGCCTACTTAGTGGATGAGGGAAAACGTGTGTATGTAGTCCACCTGGACTTTGGTAAAGACTTTGACACCATTTCCTACAGCATTCTCCTGGAGAAACTGGCTGCTCCTGGCTTGGACAGGTACCCTGTTCTCTGGGTAAAAAAACTGGCTGGATGGCTGGGCCCAGAACATGGTGGTGAATGGAGTTACATCCAGCTGGCAGCTGGTCATGAGTGGTGTTCCCCAGGGATCAGTACTGTTGCCAGTTTAATCAATAATCTGGATGAGGGGATTGAGACACCAAACTGGGCAGGAGTGTTGATCTGCTGAAGGGCAAGAAGGCTCTACAAAGGGATCTGGACAGGCTGGATTGATGGGCTGAGGCCAATTGTATGAGGTTCATCAACCACAAGTGCTGGGTCCTCCCCTTGGGTCACAACAACCCCATGCAGTGCTACAGGGTTTGAGAAAGAATGGCTAGAAAGCCGCCCAGTGGAAAAGGACCTGGAGGTGCTGGTCAACAGTGACTGTACATGAGCCAGCAGTGTGCCCAGGTGGCCAAGAAGGCCAATGGCATCCTGGCCTATATCAGCAATAGGCAGGATCAGGGAAGTGACTGTCCCTCTGTACTCAACACTGGTGAGGCTGCACCTTGAATCCTGTGTTCGATTTTGGGCCCCTCGCTACAAGAAAGACATTGAGGTGTTGGAGAATGTCCAGAGAAGGGCAATGAATGGTCTGGAGCACAAGTCCTATGAGGAGTGGCAGAGGGAGCTGGGGGTGTTTAGCCTGAAGAGAAGGAGGCTCAGGGGAGATCTTGTCACTCTCTACAACTACCTGAAAGGAGGTTGTAGCAAGGTGAGGGTTGTTCTCTTCTTTCAGGTAACAAGGGACAGGACAAGAGGACATAGCCCCAAGTTGCACCTGGAGAGGTTTAGGTTGGATATTAAGAAAAAATTCTGACTAAAATGGTAGTCAAACATTGGGACGGGCTGCCCAGGGAAGTGGTTGAGTCTCCATCCCTGGGGGTATTTAAAAGACCTGTAGATGTGGCACTTGGGAACATGGTTTAGTGGTGGACTTGGCAGTGCTGTGTTAACTTGATGATCTCAGAGATCTTTTCTAACATAAAGAATTCTGTGATTCTAATTCTTTCCTCCAACCTGGCTACCACCCACATCTCAACTCTTCATCTGCTTTTGCTGCCAGGTGGTCTGGCATTCCCTTATCACAGCCTCAAAGGACTCTGCAGTGTGGGGGATTGGAAAGACAAACCAAATTCTTCTCCTGAGACAGACAGGTAGGTCCCCAGGTGCTTGTCCTCATTACAGATATTGCTTTGGGAGCTGGATCCAGCTGGCAAAAGTTTCTCATTAAGATGGCAAGACTGAAAATGTGAACCTGGAGGGAAAATATGTAGCTGTGGAGTAGAGGTGGCCTTGAGATTAGGGTTAAAGAGGTGATAAGACAGTTTTTTATTCTATTTTTAGTTTAGCTTAGCATTGTGGAATTCTGTTAGTTATGGAACTGGCAGCATGTTTTGGGTGTGTTCAGATTTATTTGGATTTCCCTCCCCTACCTCCTCTGCTCTAAAGATGTTATGATCTTGCAAGTGTTAAATTTTGACTAGTTCTAGCATAGACTTGGGATGGGAAAAAGCCTGTTTTAGGATTACTTGAGTCTGGATCTTGTGCAGTGTGTGGGTGTTGTGCTTCAGCTATTTTTCTGGTAAGTATTTGAGGAAAGGCAGTGAGAGTAGGCAGAGCTCACACTCTGCTTATTTTTGTGCTAGCAAACAGCATAGTTCTGGCAGAGAAAAAAGGATTTAAAGTGTTGATCTGACATGCTAAAGCTATGGGCAGCTCCTGACAGCATCTTCCGGCATATGAGGTGATCAAGAACGTGGGCTGCTACTGCAGCTTTTGACTGGAAAAGAGTAGATAGCAAGAGAATACAAATAGAAGAAAGAAATTAGATGCAGGGCAATTGTGGAAGCTTTAGGAGTCTCAAGTCCTTCTGTTTGAGATCTGCCAGCCCCGCAGAAGCCCTGCCTCTTTTGTGTGTGCCTAGCCAGTCCCCTACATGACAGCCCACCTGTGTGGCTGCTAAGAAGCTTTTACAAAACACATTTTATGTGTCTGGTTATAAGCTTTGCAGTGCAGCACTCGCTCATTGGAATTGTTGGGCCAGCCGAACCATTATGGATACAGCCACATGCCTTCCCAGAAATGGGTAAGGCATGTGTTTGCATGTTCAAGGAAGCTTTGCTTGGAGTGCAGCTCTCTCTGTGATTGTTTCAGTGGCTTTTCTCCTCCTTGATTTTGTGTACAGAAGGAAAGGTGTTCTGAGTAAGCCAAAATCCTCCAAAGTCTGCTCTACATAAGTTTTGAAGGATCAGTGTCTCTAACAGCTGCACTTACTCAGTGATAAATGGTGATAAACACTAGCTGAGGTACCTATTGTCTGCTAAGACAACATCCCTGTATCTGTGGACTCCTGTTGGCTCTTATTCTGCTCTTTACACTGATGGCATCTGCCACATCCAGTGTTGTCTGTGTGCCAGCTGACTTCATGATCCAGCCATCCAATTGCTTTTTAGTGATAAATTGCTACAGCTGCTGCTGGCTGCATATGGTAGTTCAGAATTGCCTGGTTACATGTGGTGAATCTGCATTGCAGTTAGTGTTTGCTAAGGAGTGTACCTGAAAAGAGAAGATTTAAGAAAAAAGAGAGGCAGGACCCACACGCAAGTGAAATAATATTGGGGAAAAACTAGAGGAGTCTTTCTGTCCTTAGCTCTGTAGCCTAGTTCAGCTGAGGGCATAGGAAAGCTGGACAAACACAAATGAACAGCCTAACTTTGAAAGTAGCCCACCTCATCCATTCCTATTTCCTTCCATTGCAGGGAGGTTGAAAATCTCCGTGAAGAAAAATTAAAATCATTGAGTCACTCCAATAGCAGTGATCTGGCTGTCTGCCCCTGCCAGCCTGCTACACAACTTGTATGCTAATGTTTGGATTTTAGTGGTGGGAAACTAATGTCAGGCTGTACTCTCTTCATGCACCACTGGGCTGTGCTTATGGTCGCTCTTGGCAGCACCAAATGATTAAACAGATAAAACCATCAGTCTTGTTATTTCCAAACATTAACCTAACTGCTAATAAAGCACAGCCCGTGTCATCCTTATGGACTCTGCAGAGCTGAGTCACATTAAAAACAGGATCTGAATGCTGGAAAAAGCTTCATACTTCTTTCCTGTGCCGAGAGCCAATACCTGTCTGTGAGCAGAACTTGCCTTGGAGAGCTTTCCTGTGGGGAAATCAGCTGAGCTGGACTGGGCAATGAGCGCCAAGGAAAGCAAGGAGGTTGTGACCCCCACACCTCAGTGTGGGGACTGTGGGCTGCTGTGATGGTGGGATGGATGGATGGATGGATGGATGGATGGATAGATAGCAGTGTCCCTATCCCTTCTCCTTTTCTTTCCAGTGCTCAACAAGAATGTCCTCTCAGGCTCTGAGGTGGATGGGGAGTGTTTGTCAGGCCCTGAGGCAGAGGAAATAAAGTGATTCTCCCTCTTAGTAGACTTTGCCCTTGGTGGCTGAAGATATTTTTTCCCAAATATCCCCAGTAACATTGGAGGGCTTTTGTAAATTCATTATGTCACTGAGGAATCCGTTTAATCAGCTGCCTTTCGCTGGAGGCACTTTACACTTAATGAGAGACATGATGGAAGGAATCAAACAAGATTCAGAATTGGTTTACAAGAGTTTAGCCTCAAACCCCTCAGTTGATTTTACTATTACTGAGCGTGTTGTAATTTAGAGGAGCAAATGAAGACACTGAGTAGTTCTCACCCTGTCCAAGAGGGTCTGTGGCAGAGGCAAAACTTGAAGCCTTGAGCTCTGTATCGCATCATTCTTTTCCTAGTTGTTATCACAATGAATAGCAAAAGCCTCCATATTACCAGGAGCCTGATCCATGCTCCTGGTACACTCTTATTCCCCACTGTGTTTTTCCAGTTATACAGTAAGGCATAGCCTAATTTAGCTTTTTTATATAAGAAGATACTAATTAAAAAAGCAACCAAATGCATATATGTGAACTAGAAAAATAGATAAATAGATAAATAATGAGACCATAGAGATGGAATATGGAGTAGTTTCAACTTTAGTTTCAAAAACCATTTTGCAGATACACTTAACATGAAAAGGAAGGGCAGTTGTTTTCTCTGCATTCTTGCTTTCCCCTGTGCTCATGCTGTGCTTAGTCTTTTCAATTAACTTATACCCTCCTTCTTAGTGTGATGGGACAGGCTGATGGAACAGCATCTTTCCCACTATGAAGTTATGTGAACAGGTGCAAGGTCCTTAGGAAATCTTGCTCTGGAAGATTCTCTGTGGACCTGTGTATAATGCTGTGCCCTTAGAAACATGGAAAGTATTTTATTACTGTAAAATAATTCCCCTGTCAGTATCTCATGAGTCTTCACCTTTTAGCTTTTTTTATATTTTCTTCTGTGTAAATAAAGACTAAATTATTTGGAACAAGATTTTTCTGCAGCATAATTGTTGTGCTAGCAACAGCCAAGCGCTTTCCACAGAGAATGAGAGAAATATACTTTGCCAGGAGGGGAGGGTCATTTCGCAGAACCATAGAATGGTTTGGGTTGCAAGGGACCTTTAAAGATCATCTAGTTTCAACCCTCCTGCCATAGACAGAGACACCTTCCACTACACCAGATTGCTCAGAGCTCCATCCAGCCTGACCTTGAACACTTCCAGGGCCGGGGTTCCCACAGCTTCTCTAGACAACCTGTTCCAGTACCTCACCACCCTCGAAGTAAAGAATTTCTTCCTAGTATTTGATCTAGACCTACCCTAAGCCACTCCCCTTTGTCCAATCACTACATGCCCTTATAAAAAATCCCTCTCCAGCAGTCTTATAAGCTCTCTTTAGGTACTGGAAGGCTGCTATAAGGTCTTCCCAGAGCCTTCTCTTTCTTTTCCAGACTGAATAACCCAAATTCTCTCACCCTGTTTTTACAGCAGAGATGCCCAGCTCTCTGATGACCCTCCTCTTCATGACACTCTTCTGAAGTCACTCCAACAGGTCCATGTCCTTCTTATGCTGGGGATGCCAGGTGGGGTTTCACAAGAATAGAGCAGAGGTGGGGAATCACCTCCCTCAACCTGCTGGCCATGCTCCTTTTGATGCAGCCCAGGACACGACTGACTTTCTGGGATGAGAGTGCACATTGCCGGATCATGTTGAGCTTCTCATCCAGCAACACCTCCAATTCCTTCTCCTCAGGGCTGCTCTCAGTCCATTACCTGTTCAGCCTGTACTTGTGCTTGGGATTACTCTGACCCAAGGGCAGTACCTTGCACTTGGTCTTGTTGAACTTCATGAGGTTGGCAGAGACCTACCTCTCAAGCCTGTCCAGGTCCCTCTGGATGGCATCCTTTCCCTCCAGCATGTTGACTGCACTGCTCAGCTTGGTGTCATTGGCAAACTTGCTGAGGGTGCATTTGATCCCATTCTCCATGTCACTGACAAAGATTTTACCCAGATGTTTATTTGGTTCTCTCAAGCAATGGCTGCCAGAGCCAGCAGTCACTGCAGAGACGGGCTCTTCGTGACAACACCCCAGGAGCTGGAAGGGATCAGCACCTTTTGCCCCTCAAGCAGTTATTGAAAAGATAGCCAACAGTGAAAACCTTTGAACTGTCTGACTGGTTTCGTACCCACTCTGGGTCCCAGTGATCTTAATGTTGAGCTATCCTAGACACACTGTCCAAAATCACACCCCAGAGGCTCACCTTTATTGAAAGAAGTGCAATTTTGCGAGGACGAATCTATCAATTTACCTGCCAAAGTATGATAAATAGAATTCCACTGAGAAAAGGCCTAAAACTAGTGGGTTTTACTCATTTATGTATAGTTTACAATACACTTATGTGGAATTGTGCATGTTTTGGATGTAGGTATTTAGATTTTGATATGGCTAAAGCATATAGTTTGTTTGTGTTAACTTTGTAAGGTATATAGCTTGGAATAAGAATAGCATTTTCTCACAAAGATGAAATGTAATGAATAGTAAGGCAGATATACCTTCATTACTTTTTTGTACTTTCATAGTCTATATAGTGTACATATATGAGGTTTTTTAATATAAATATGGGTTTGTGAGAGTGCCACTTACCATCAGTCTGTAACACGTTATTTAGAGACTATTTATGGGCTGTTGGTATCCTTCCCACTTTTTTTTGGTTGTTTGTTTTAAGAGGACTGAAGGGGAAAACACAGTTTAGCATGGAATTGATTTTACATCAGCTGGTTTTACATGAAATAATATTACAGTATTAAAGAATTGCATTGTCATCTCTTGCTGCCAAGTTGCATTATGTTCTGTAGCCTTGGCTCACTTATTAATCCTTCAGTAGCACACACTTAATTGTTCAGCAAATGACACAACATGTGAAGAAATAATACCAACAACGTGATTTTTATCTCTTCAGGCAAAGACATTGCAAACTGGATCATCTGCCTTTGCTTATTACACTGCAACACAGGAACAGCCTAATCTGAAAACTGTGGCCAGGTAGGACACACTGAAAATACCTACCCCGGAAACAAAAGGTATGACTGTTCTATCAGTCAGGCACAAGTCTGAATTGCTCTTAAAACTAACCACACGCGTGGTAGTCAGAACCTTTTAAGCTCTGAGCTTGTGTATGCAGGGCAGAACAAGTGCAATGTGACCACCAAAAGCCCAGCCTGAATGCTATGCACTCACCGGAGGGAGCTGGGGGGTGCAACCAAATAAATACATCTGACCCCAGTGGGATATAAATACATTGAGCCAGCAGGACTTCTAGGGAGAGAGAGAAGGGGAGGGTGGGCAGAGAGAAGTGATTTTTATAGCTGGTGGGTTTTCCTATTATGAGTCCCCCTGGACTAGTGAAGCGACTTACCAGCACAAACATCAGTTCACCATTTTCTAGGCAGTGGCTAGAAGTGGTGGAGAGCAGAGTCTACTTGAAATAGGCATTAACAGCTAGCTCTCCACAGCAGAAAGATTGCATCTAGTCCCAACCTTTGGCATGCCAGGCTTCGAGTCTCCCAAATAGAGCATGTTTTAAAGATCAAGTAAAAAACCTGGGGTGTGTAGATTGTGTGGCTCATTATATTTGCATCTCCTTCTGTCTTGCTCTGTACCTTGAAGGACAAAGGGTGCAGATCTTCTGATGCAACAGCTATGAAGGGAAGAACTAGTTCAGTCCATTTGTTCTCCTTCAGCCTCCAGAAATAGCTGAAGAGCAGAAACCCAGTCTCCAACATGTTCTGTGGGTGCCTTGTTAATTTTTTTTTTAATTAGTATTTATTTTTCCTCCAAGTCCACTGCACACATTTCTCTTTCCTTTTCCCAAAGTAATTAATTTAAAAACAAACATGTTTTTAGTGAAAGGAAGTTAGAAAATAAATGTATTGGAAGCAGGACTGTTTTCTTTCCTTGTAAGTAAAACAGGCTCCCATGTGTGTCCTACACATTCCACAGATCAAAGCTTCAGTGATGTTGCATATTAGCATTTTACGTTTGTGGCATTCGGACTTGCCATAGCTTTTGTGTTTATTTGAATTTTTCCATTCTGTCTTTTTTTTTTCTTATTCCTTCTATTTCTGATCCTTTTATTTTGTCAGGCAGAAAATAAGCACACTCTACAGGCCAAAAAGAAATATCACTTGGATTTTATGAAATCCCCGGAGAGCACTAATTAAAAAGAGTTAAGGCAATGGTAGCCCAGTTCAGCCAAACTGCTAAGAGGCAGAGTCCTATCTGTCTATCAGAGGGGTCTTGACTTCATTCATGTTCAAACTTTATGTGCCATATGCACAGCTTGTGGCACCTACACTGCACAGCTTCAGGCAGTGTTCTGGAGATCTCTCAAAGGAAGTTCAGGCATGCTTGTCACCATAGTGTGTGTTCAAGACTGTCTGGATGAGTCAGGCACAATCAGAATATATTTCAGCCCACTAGTAGGTGCAGCAAGGCCTGCTCTTCCTCTGAAGCATGTGGATGGCCCAAAGTACCGAGAAGATACTCAGTGAAGTTGGAAGATGGTGGGGTAAATAGAAGGCTGCAGAGGTGGATCACGGAAATTTCACCTCATGGTACTTTTGGACATAACAGCGCTTAAAAACCTTTCCAGGCTTCTTGCTTCAGTTTGGGAGAGTGTCTGAACCCCACTGAGGATCCTCTATGCTGCTGATTTTGTTGATTAATCTGCTCAGGTTCTAAAAGTTTCTTTTCTAAATTTTCAAACTGCATGGTTATGAAGAAGTCATAGAGTGAGGGTCTCTTGCTCAATGGGACTCAGATAATTACTTACATTTCTATGGGAATCAAAAATGGAGAATCTTTTGCTTAGAAAATAGTGGAAAAAAAGAAAATAAGAGCCATGAGGAAAGGTCTGTGAACTGCTGGCTGTACTGTTCATGAAGGAAAGCAAGCACAGTATGTTATGTTATTCCTGTGATGGTCATCTGTCATACAAGCTACAACCACTGTGGACCTGAAGGACATCTCTTTTGAGTTCTAAAATCCTTAACTAATCTGAGTCATTTGCAATGCTGAGCAGACTGAAGGTCTCTGAAGTAAATTTGAAATACCTATAATTCTGCAGGAAATTAGGGAACAGTTAGGTAGTCCCAAAGCAGAGGAAGAAATAAAAAGGAGTCATAAAACCTCTGGTCTCTGGGAAAGCTCTGGGTGAAGATCACTTTCTAATAGAATTTTCTAAGCTCTTTCAGTCTCACTTGGCTCCTGCCATATGGAAAATTTTTTGAAAGGCCAAAGCAAAAGGGTTCCATTTCAGCATTAATTGCAGTGTTGGGGTTTTTTAACTCTCTTTCCTGGGAAATAAGTCACTGATGCACCATTTTCAATAATTAAATTACAGACCCATTCTTTTGACTAATGTGACTCAGAAGACACACGTTAAATAGCATCTAGAAAATGTCTGAACAGCATACCTTATGGACAAGAACTTAGCATGTAACTTGAGGTTCACATTAATCAGAAAGCTGCTACAGAGTCTTGTAGGCCTGTTATTATAATTTTCTATTTTTAAAATTCTCTGAAGTAATCAGAAAATCAACCAGCTCAACATCCCCAAAGAGAGCTGCTTCCCACCCACCAGCAGTGGCTGACTTCACTGTTGACATAAAAACCATGAAGATCTCAGTCTAGTATTCTGCCATGTAATTGTATCCTTAATTTTGGCCTTGTTAAAAGTCTGCTCAAAACTGAGCTTGTGTGTCCTCATTAGAAGCAATTCATATGTAAATCATTTAAGATTTTTTTTTTAACTTAAAGAAAGAAAATGTTCCTGTGACTCAAACATTCTGCAGGCTCTTGCTCCTCTTGTGGCTCCTGTGGGGCTGTGACTCCTGGCAAACCTGTGCCTCATGGCAAATCACAGTGAGAGGGTTGCTGACCATGCTCTTGCCTTCTCTTACCTTAGCTGGTGGAGAAAGCATTTGTCAAGAGACTTTACCATTTTCCAACTTTGGTTCAGTCACTGAAGGAACATGAGACGAAGCTATGCTATATTCTACGCTTTTGTGCCTGGCATACACCCATGGAAGATGCTTCACTCCCTTCAGTCATTAGTAGCCATTTTGTTACCAATTTTTCCGCATATTGGAAGGCTTAATTTTTGCCCTTTTATGTGCAAAAATAAGTAGATGTCATAGCAGTGGAATGACCTCCTAGTGTTAAAATTGAATGATTTTGAAAACACATTAAATAAACAAGTCAAATGACTTCTCTGGGCCTTTATCAATAAAACTGATGAAGCAGCATATGAGGTAACAGCCAAGTACTTGTCTAAAACCCTTTGATAAAGTTTGGGCACCTTATTCTTCTGAGTATTTCTGGAGTTGGAAATGGAAGTTATCATGAAAGTGTTGACAGCAATTTGAAGGTGTAAAGGAATATTGCATCTTCACCATGATTTCTATGCTTTTGAATTGGATGAGCTGGGTCCCTTCACACTTTTAACTGTTCCTAAAATATAATGTCTGAGGTATTTGTCTCCAAGAAAGATGAGGTTTTGTTGCTTATGAATAAATTTTGAACTATTGCTGAAGGTGTTTGGAACTTTCCTTTGGCACCTTGTTATTGTAGATACATAAAAATGTAAACGAGTGGGACTAAGTAGCAGATGATGAAATTTCAGTTGATTAAAAACTGTTTGTCAAAACCTATGTTTTTTCCCAAGTATAAGGGATTCTACATGAAAAGTAGCAGGGGAAAAATAAAGGTAGCGTTCAAGGTAATCGGGAGGGTAGATAATTCCTTATTGTTCATTAATTGTCCAGTTCATCGCAAAAAAAGTCTTATAGCTGCTAGGAATCTGACCTCATGCCCAGAAATGTGTAAAAGCACAGCTGGACCTGTCTGGGCTGCAAATCAGCTTTAACACTAATGGCAAAGACTATATTTCAAGACAGTATTTAGCTTCAAAAAATGAATAGGGGCTGCATGTTCCAAATGTCATCTGTCAATTTAACAAATGGCAACTATATACACATCTTGATGCCAGATTGCTGTTTCATTAGGCTCCTTGTTGGTTATTCCTTCTTGGTAGCTGGCATTATTCTAGCTGAAGCAGCAGCAGGAGGGCAGAGGCTTCTCACCGCTGCTGCTTCTCAGCTACACTGTGCAGCTGCTGCTGCTCTTGAGGGCAGCAGGAGAGAAAAGAGGGTGCAAAATGAAAATATGCTCGGCACACAGGCAAGTGCTGCTGGCTGCTGAGTAGCACTGCCTCAGGGTGGTCTGAAATCTGAAATGAATAGGCAGGTGGTTCCAAATCGGAGCACTCTGTAACTCTGCCACAGAGTATAAAGGAAGATCAAAGGCTCACAGGAATGAACAGAATAAACTTTCAGTACAATATGTGAAAGTGAGTGAGTGCTGAAGAAGCATCCATGGCAGAGTGTAAGGTAAAGAGGGACAATAGTCTGAGCCATTCCACTTTGCCAGCCCCAACCCACTGTAATGCCATTCCCTAATTGTCCTCTGTGGCACAGCAGCACTGCAAGGACCCTGTACATCTATAGGTAAATCCATAGGTTGAATCTCCCTGAGCAGCAGTTGCCCACACTGAAGTCGTCAGATTTTCTCTGTGGTGGAAATGCTTCTGAAATATCCTGTGTTGTAAGTAATCAAGGTTTTGTGGCTGAGAGTAATCATGGCTGAGAGCTTTCAGCCTTGTCCCTGGCAGCTTGAGCATCCTGATGGAGCACCCTGACGGGATTAACACAGTTAGATATTTAAAAGTGCACTAAAGAGGTATCGTTTTGAATTATTCATTCAGGCTGCTGCTTGTACAAGTGCTGCACAGCATGACTGCAAAAAAGTTGCAGAGGCAAGAAAATTAATTTCTTTAAGAAGGAAGTATTTGCTGTCTCCAGGGACAGATTTAGTAATATACGAGTGAGGCCGTAGCACAGAAGGGCAGCCAGGTAACTTTGTTCACAGGATAAACTGACTTCATTTGCTTGTACCACAGCATTCAGGGCACTTCATCCTGGGATTCCTAAACCACAGGTACTGTGAACCACTCTTGCTGTCCCACAGCACCCCCCCCCCCAATAGGAACCTGCTTCTCCTCAGCAGAGTATCCCTGCTCTAGGGTGAGGGGGTCAGTAAATGAGCTGCTGCATTCAGCACCTTGCTAGGAAGCTTTCGAGAAGGGAAAATTGCATTGGGTTCTCACAAAGTGCTGGCGTACATGCTGACACATCTGTACAGAGACACTGGAGGGTTCTGCTGGAGAGTTAGAAGCAGAGTTTACATGAGTCCAGTCTCCTAACAAACCTCTTCTCCTGCTCAAACCAGCGGATAGTCAAACCTGTCCTTTTTTTTCCTCCAAGAAAAGCAGGTTTTGCGAGGAGTTACTAATAGTACTAATAGTTACTAATCTTTGTTTTACTTTCATTAAGTGTGTGGAAAAAGCTGGTAAGCTTTTGAACTCAGCGTCCCTACAGCTGGTTGCTGAAAAGCTTGCCTGTTTTTTTCCAATTGTCATTTGGCTTAATAAGATATTGCCTCTCCCTACAAACCTGGTTTCTCTTGCGCAGTGTGGTCATACAGATAATGGCTGTTGTTTATATCCTCACAAATTAATATGAGTGTGATGGCTACCTCTAAGGCTTGAAAGGAGAAAGTAGGAATCAAAGTCACAGGAAGCATTAATTTTTATTGCACTGCCTCTTGCATGTAGAGAAAGCTCTGAAGGTTAGAGAAGTGCCACAGCAAACCTTCCTCCACAGGTAAATGTGAAATCCTGACACCACAAAAATCAGTGCCTAAACAGTTGCCCCTCCTAGAGCACTACATTCATTGAGATATATCTTAATTTCAGAAGCTGTCCCTGCCTTATCCAGCAAGACAAGCACCACAGCAACTGAGGCTGATGTGTGCGACTGTAGCTGAGGACAGTGCATCACTGTTCATGCAGAAATCAGTCTCTGCCCCTGGTGGAGCCCTTCATATTATTTTACCCTCACACCCCACCCCCCTTTTCTTTTTTTAAATCACTTAGATTTTTAAAAGACAAAAGGAAGGCACCATGTAAAAACATCACTATGGAAACATCACAGGCTCACTTGTCCTTGCCTGCCAAGCAACTACCTAACTGAAGTTTTACATCCTATTGGATCACTCTTGGCCATCTGCTCTCCTTCAAACTTCTCTGAATTCCATATTTCCCTGAAAAGTTCATTTTTAGAAAGGAGGGAGGAGGAGGCAAAGGGAGAATCCAGTATTCTTGGCTAGTGCAAAGCTATTGTGAAAAAGGAAGATAAACCCCTTTGGGGCAGCCCCTTAAAAAGACAAAGATCCATGTTTTGCAAAGTAATTTCATAGAAAATACCTTGTCTCTAGATGCACTTTAATGATAAGAGTACATACTGGCAGTCACAAAGCAAAACAAACAGCTGCTTCTAGTACTCTTGCACTAATTCTCTTCTTCTCCCCTTCTCTCATTTAGCCTCAAATGTATTTTCTTCTAAAATGTAACAGTCACTGCCTACACTGGAGTTGTTGGCTGCAGGCTCCCGAGCCTTGCTCCAAATAAAACACAGAAATAGATTTCCTGCCAAGCACCGAGAAAGTTTGAAGACTTTAGTTTTTAAAAATATAATCTTTTTATCAGTGCCCTAAGCCTGCCAAAGGTAATTATGGGCCATGGTGCATTTACATTAATGCATAGGACCTACAGACATTTCAAAAGCTTAATGGAGAAACTCCATAAATGTACATATCGAAAAATAAATTAATTAAATTAAACTGTCATGTAAAGAGATCATTTAATTTTGCAGAGCGGAAGGCGCTCTTAATGGGAATGGAATGGATCAGTGAGCATTTCAAAACCCAAAGCTATAATTTAAATTCAGGCTCTCCTCTAATGTGCAAGTCACAAGATGTATTTATTATAGCCTTAGATTGTCAATTGTAATCGGTTTAGCAGAGACAAAGACATGTTGTTTTGCTTCCTGCCCTCCTAGCTAGTTCAATATATTTTGATGTCAAGCTATTGACAAGCAAACCAAAGGCTGAAATAAAATCAGGTTTACCTGTGATGAACTGGCAAAAATGCAGTCCAAGGTAAATGTAACCCTGAAGCCTGTTTATTTATCAAGCAGTAAAGGAAAAATGGTGAAGAATTTAAACTTCTTTAAATAAACCAGTTGAATACTGCTGCTCTTGATGCCTGCTATGTGGCAACCTAGAAACAAATAGATAAAAATAGGTAAAAGCACTGTGAAATGAAAAGCGTTATTTATAAGCTGCTGCTCTGACTTTTCCAGGTGTCAGGAACAATTAAAGTTGTTGCTCTTGACACTCTTCCAGGGCTAGAGCCAAAACCTGACACTAGGTCCCCAGCAAACAGACAGCAACGCTTCTTCCAGGCTGTGTAACCCAGTTTGCTGCAGGATTTTACTTGGTAGCAGCAGTTACAAACCAAGCCTATGTTTCCACAGCCATAAGCAAGCATCTTCTCACTGAATAAGCTTCCAAGAATGGTTCAGTTCTTTTTCTGACATTCTTCTTTCTGTATTCTCTAATTCTCTTGATTTTTAAGTTCATTTTCTGACCTGGAGCACTGAAACCAGTTGACTCATCAGGTTATAATTGTTGTGGCTGCCTCCTGCCTTCTTCCAGTCCCTGCATTGAGCTTAGTCATGGAGAGGTTTCTCTGAGACTGAACTTACAGAGATTCTACCCAGAATCTCTGTAAATTCTTGTGGAACACTCAGGTTTTTCAATCTGACTGTAAAAAACGCTGACAAACTCAAACCTCATGGTTAGGAAGAGCTGTGGCACATCAGACTGCGACACCTGCTTGAGGCACATGTCTGAGGGCAGTGGCACAAGACTAGTCTCCATGGGCTCCTGCTACTGTGGTGGGATGGCCATTTACAGGCAGGAAGGAGAGCACTGACTGAGGGGAGTGAGGAGGAGACAGCTGCACCCCTCATAGTTGTCAAGACATCATGCCATGGCTCTGATGAGCAGCTTGTGTTCACAAGAAGAGTTGATTTATTTCTTTTATAAAAATATCTGCATTTGTTCTTACTCGCATACATAATAGGATTTTCAGGTGAATGGGTTACATTTTTGTTTTCAGGGTAATCTTTCAGCAGTTTGTTCCCTAAGCTAATTATTATACTCAACCCCCGCCCCCTCAAAACCCCAAAACCAAAAAAAACCCAAACAAACAACCCCCCCCAAAAAACCAAACCCACCAAACAACAACAAAAAAACCCAACCAACCAAACCAAAAAAACCCAGTTCTATACATCCAAATTTGCCTCTTAATATTAGACCATTGTGGTTTTTTGCTTACACATTACAGTAAACAGAAGTATCTTTTATAACCTTTCTGTAAAACAACAGCTTTTATCTTGCTATGCTATTCATCTGTCATGCCTCTGTTCCAAGATGCACATTACTATCCTTGATCACTCTTAAGAGAAATTTTTATTTTTGTCACCCTCTTCAGTCTCTTCATTTTGTGCAAGACTTGAACTTCTTTTTAAGTGACAGGTTACCACTGACTGCTATTACAAAAAAATTCTGTTCCAATTTAAGGGTTGAAAAATTGGACACAGCTTTTAAAGTGTGTTTTGTCCCACTACCAGTAATCTTTCTACTTATTTACATGGCTCCTACTGTCACACTATCCAAATGCTAACAACATCCTTCTTTGAAAGAAGGCAGCGGGAAAGAAAAGTGTTCTTAGCCCCTCTGAAGAAGTGTTGAGATTTAGGTCCTAGTCCAAAACAGTATGAAGGCTCCAATTCCTACTGTCACTAATGTCAGTAAGAAGCCACAAGCCTAATGCCTTCCTTTAATTTGGACTTCAATGACTTGAAGGTATAAGAAAATTAGGGTCCGGTTGAGAACTGAATGCTATCTTCTATCACAGCCAAATACTGCAAGCACAGGCATGCCCATTCCTTTTCAATAAAGCCATCATAGTCATTAAAAATAGTCTTTTCCTAAACAGTTTTTCCAGCTTAGCTGTCTGGTTCATGAGGCCTTGGAGCTCTGAAGCAGATGAAATCTACAAACACAGTCATAACTTATTTTGTTTATGGAAAGGGAAAGACTCAAAGAGTGCTGTAAGTAATGGTCAGGAGAATAGGATAGGCCACTGATGTCAGTTAAAGGGCTCAAGTTAAAGGAATATTATTTTTAAACTCTGAGAATAGCTACTATTGTAAAAACATTTCTTTCCCCATGTTACTTTGTAAACAATAAGTAAATACACAAAATACAAATTGTAAGTTATTAGCAATAATAATGTGACAAGGTAATGCTTTTAATATTTAAAAAAAAAACTTTTGAAAGTATTTATTTGAAATATCTAAAAGGTTTAATTGTATTCACTTCTTATAATAATAAAATTTTAGCCACCCTTTTGCATTCAAAATAAAAGCTAGGGCATTTCTCAAATTTCTGAATAACAGCCAAATAAACTACAAACAGTTTCATGCTTAATATAATTATCCACTAAGAGGTACAAAATCAAGATTGAACCGTACTTATATTCTTAATTCATTAGTGGAACTTGAAGGCCCTCTTCTGGATTATAAATTACTGCACTGCTAAGGAATGTACACGGAAATGACAAAGCCAACCAACACCACGAAAAGATAATCATCTTAAATATTTTTTATTCGTGCTATTGCCAATTTCCTGGTTTTCATTTGTATCTGCCTGTCTCAATTACTATAATTTAGTAGCTGACAACAGCTTCAACTTCTTAGTGGATTGTTAAAAATAAAGCATTTCTTAAACCAATATTCACAATCAGAGTGGACAGTCTAAAGAGAGTTGTAGAGAGTTTCTCCACAACTCTGTATGAAGATGCTGTGGAGCCAAGTGATGTTTGCTCACCTTATTAAGCAACAGCACACACAGAGACATGTGATTGTCCATATGTACCTGTCTGCATAGGTATGTGACTTTCAGAAATCATGTCTGAAAATCTGGCTTGTGCTAGAGGGGGTGTAAAAAACAACGAAGAAACATTTACAGTGGTCTTATCTCAAGTCTTCAAGGACTGTACAATTCCTTTATATGCCTCTTGATTCAATACACACACATGGATTATAAAGGTAACCTTCCAAGAGATTTAAAGAGATTTACTTACTTGCCTAAGCAAACGTGCTCTACAAAATGCCATCATTTTAATGGATCCATCTGTCTGTAAACAAGTGAACTTGAACCACAAATTTTCCTCTTTCTAAAAAACAGCCATTTATTCTTTTTTTTGGTCATTACGATAGCAAGAAATCACATACATAGAAACACAGGAAGAAGTAGTAAGTATCCTATTAGTAAAAACTCTGTACAGAAAACCAGATATAGTTTGATTGAACTGTACATTTTAAACAAGGATGCTGAAGAAACCTTCATATGTAATTTTTTGGTAAGTTTCTTTCTCCCTCCCATGTATGGCTACTTACGACGATCCTTTTTCCTTACTTTTGATTTTGGTGCTGCCAATAAGAAACAGAAAGGGAGAAAAATTATCAGAAGTGAATTACAGTAATACCAGTGCCATCATTCTTTTAAATTAGGTAGGGATCAAAACGGATACAAAATTAATGTAAAACCTACCATTGGGATTTTCTTGTCTGTAGAAAGCTCTTAACAACTCTACCGCTTCTTCGGCACGATAGCCAGAAGTGCACTGTTCAAATGAGAATGATGTTAGTGAGCATATCTGAGAATAACATATTCCATACTTCACAATAATGCCTCAAGTACACAATAATTTTAAGCAACTGTACTGTCAACTTACGGGTCAGAAAAATCTCCTTTTCAGGTTAAATACCTCATATGTTTGAAAAATATGAAGTTGAGGCTTAGCAGAGTAAATAATTTCCCTAAAACAAACTTTCTTAGTAACTTATATAAAATTTTTATGCAATCTACAATTTCTTTCTTATTAATGTATTTCAAACATATACTCCTCAGGCACTTGGAAATAAGAGACATACAGCTAGGTATTTGTAAATGAGATTCCTGCCAGAAAACATTCATCCACACACCTATTCTTTACCAAACAGTCATCTCTCAGACCTTTTTGGTCCTGCCAAAATACTTTTCCAGGCCACGAACACTAATGACAAAGCATTTAAATGTCATTCACACTAAACAAATCTTCACCGGCACAGAAAGTAATTAGTTACTCCCATACATTCCACTGCAGTTGCCTACAGAAACAAAGGAAGGATTTGTAGCAGCAAGAACCTTCTCCTTTCTTTCTTCTGAACATATAAAAAAATTAAATACCACATGCCAGTGTTAGCAAATGAACACTCTTCCAGTACTGACTATACAAATTAATTCAGATGCTAGTCTCACTAACACCCCGACGGAAAGACGCCTAATATGTGTACACTGGAGTGCCAAACAGTATTGTCTGGCTGAATTAAACTCTTTTGAGCCTTCAGTTTTCAGTGCTTACTTAAAATGCTGAAATATGTTACTTACTTTTACATTCATTAAATCATAAATATGAAGTGTGGAAAACAACTCCAAGAACCCTAATCAGTATCATTGTATAAGGCAGGATCATCAACAACTGTAATAAAGATAATGCTATAAATACTCTCTATATGTATGTGTGGGTATATAGGTATAGTAGTACAATGCCATAAAGCATCTAGATTTATGTATACTATACGTCCACTGAATGCTTGTCCAGCCTTTCTTACATGACAAAGATGCCTCCTTCTTCCCAGACTGTTCCAGTCCTCCAGTATCCTTACTGTTCAGAAAGTTTCCTGATACCTAACCTAAATCTCCTCTGCTACTTGTGCAGTCCAGATTTATTCTGGGATTTAAACTATATGAAGTAAGTCTAGGCTAATGCATTTTACCTCATATATAGACAAACTGTAAGCAAAAACACAATCAATTCCAATGGCTCAGCTAAAAAACAGTAACTTGGTAAGTTGCTGTTACTTGATCTTTATTGATTATGTGTTTATACATTCTGTATTTTAAAACAATTTTCCCTCCTCTCTTCCTGCAGCCTACACTTACTGTTCTAAGTATTACACATATTTTAGATTATTTCATTCTTACCTTGTTCCACGAATATAATTCCCTTCCCCTTTCATACATTCTTTTTAATAATTTAAGACTGTCATCAGGCTTTTCTTTTATATAGGGACCTAATGTTTTTTACATTATTTTCTTATTAAGTCAAGTTTACTTGACTTTGATCATCTTCCATCTGAGTCCTCTTAACATGACGCATACCATTCTCAAAGCCTAATAACAAAGCCAGACACAGCACCCTAGCTGAAAAACAAAGGGAAACACTTCACAGCTTACTTCAAATGGGTCTCCTGTGTTCACCATATCATCAGATGAGATGCTCAAAACTGAGCCACAGCCTCCAAATCGCTCATTTCGACAACCATATACAACCCGTGGAATTTATGGGAATGAGTCAAGGTATTAAGTTAAAGTGAAAAGCAAGTAGGAAGTACAGTAGCCTGATTTAAGTAGTCATTAAATTTCACTAAGATGTGCTTGTACTTTTCAAACTAAATTAGTTTGAGCTGCAATTCTTGCCTCATAAAATCAGAACTTACTTCTAAGTAATGTAAGATGTATTGCTGAAGGTGCACACCCAGCCTTCCCTGGAAAAGGAGAAGCATGAATCACAAAGCAGAGGCATAAAAATACACAGTTTACCAATTGTTAACATTAAAAACTGGACACTGAACTGAGCATCGCTCATTTTACCTACTAATAGATATCTCTAAAACATATTTTTAATCTCCAAGAGAAACAGTTGTTTGTCGTAATTGCACCATTTCTCTTTCATTCTTGAGTCTCCCGCTATTCACCATGCAGTAAATGGAGGTGGGTGCAGACCCTCAGACCACCCCTTTTGGCTTTCCCTGATAGCGTCAAGCCCTTCTCTGTGGGCTCACTGCCAAAAGAGTAATGCCTTGGTTTCCCAGTGTGAATAAGCATGAAAGGATACTCATCAAGCGCACAGCAGCTGCACACATGATACAGGGCTCTACAGTTACATACAATACCAATTGTGGAAACACTTCTGTATAATCTCTGCTGTGTTGCTTGCACCAGTCAAGGACCTGATCGATCGCTACCATTTCTGCATGTCGAGTAGCCTAGGAGATAAAAATAAATCTTTTCTGAAAGTTTGCATTTATTCACTTTTGTTATAGAAGTAACGTAATGCTCTTTGCTGGTTCAAGTTGCAAAAGAAATTTCATGCTGCCCAAACTGCAGAAGAAATACTCAGCCCGAGAAAGAACATATCCAGCCTCAACCTCAGTTGCTGGTGTGCAGCACACAAGATCCACAAGTGCAAACCGTTTTTTTCTTCTACCTGTTCCTAGGCAGAGTAACCTGCTCAGAAGTTCTCCTCTCCCAGTCATACAAAGCCCACTAGAACACCTGATCTAGTCCATAGTCCAATTGTGCTTTCAAGAGCAAGAATGTAGACTGGGTTACTTTCTCTGGAGATGTTAGAAAAGTGCTCCTAGCTGGTACCTTTTCCTCCCTCTGACAATGTTACTGTGCCCTCACGGACTGAACGCACTGTGAATATGCAATAACTTCAGTATGTTTCTGGAAAAGCTTGGCATGCTGTGTAGACACAGCATTTTCAGTTTGCATCAGGTTTACCGCTGCCTGGGAATACATACAAGTACAGTAAGCCCCTCAAGAGAGGGACTGAGCATATGCCCGATTACAAAAAGGCAGAATAATATTAATTTCTCTTTTTTTAATCTAAGATAACTGAATGATTAGTATCTCAGTACCTATGGCACAAAAACCAAAACAGAAGTGTCGACTTTAATTGCAGAGAGACAAAAACAATTAGTAACCTCCCAGTATTGCTCTGAAATGTCTGCAGCACTGTGTTATGCCAATCAAACATCACAGTAAAAATACCACAAAGTACTAGTTATAAAGGGACTCTCCAGTTACAGAGCCTGATGCTTATTTGAATTGACTGCTAGTGTTTTCCTTCTTTTTTTCTATTCTGAAAAAAGGATGTTTTCGACACAGGCATTAGACTAATATTTAATCAATCTCAATTATACTTGTACCTCTGGTTCATGTGACCTTAGATAACTTTCCCTTAATATGTAAACTTAGGTTAACGTTTTAGCACTGTGAAGATCTGTAGTGATAACAGTGAGATGCTCTACAATAAATGGCAGAGGACTTGTAACTTATTGCTAAGTTTAATACTGTTTAAAAATGTTTTAAAACTTCTACAGAGATCTATGTTGCCTATGCCTACATTAACAAACAGTGCAGTGCCAAGAGGAGTGTATCTGTACAGCAAAACACTGCTGAGGACTCAGCACCAATTCAGGGATGTTCACAGTGGCCTACATCCAGTTTAGTCCCACGGACGGTGTATTTTTGGCAACAGCTGGAGTGCATTAGGGATGCTCCCCCAGTGCATCTTCTCAGTATAATTTCATCTGCCAGGAAGACAGCTTGCCATCTCCGAGACACAAACCAAAGCAGGAAGCACAAACGGTAAGCAGACACAATCAAGAAATTTATTCTGGGAGTGCACTTGTAATTTGAACTAACTTAGTAATGAACCCACTCAGAGTAAGAACACGGATCTGAATCAATATGCAGACATGATCTTTCCATACCTACTAGTGAAATGTTGCCATGAAGGTTCCCTAGTTGAATAAATGAGATCACATCAGCTGGAATCTCAGTGTATACACTTTATGGAGACACAAAGCACAATGTCCTCCAGAAGATACCTCAGAACTACCACTGCTACTGTAACTCAAACGTTACAGTTAAGTGGTGGCTATTCTATTTTTGTGCCCCTCAGATTAAAAGAGACATGAACACCACATTGGCTTTTCACCTCCTGAGAACCAACTGAAAATCTGTAAGCAATAAGCCTTCTTTACCAGAGGAAAACATGCCTCTATCCTCAGACACTGCTTTACACTGCATACACCTAGCAGCTTTCAGGCCTCTGCTGATCTTGGGAGTACGAGTTAAGAAAAGCCATGCTGCAGGTCATATCAGCTTCTGTAGTAATACAAGACAGCTCCACAAAAGAGATTACCTTAATATGGAATATTATTACATCCTACTGCACCCAGATTTTAAGTAATACACCCTGGTTTGGTCATCTCCCATTATGAAGACATGGGAACACCAGGACAAATTCACCTCACAGTGAGAAAGGATTATCCAAGTTACAGAACAGTAAAGAGACTGTTCAGAGACTAATTAGACTATGGCTCTTAACTCACCAGATACAGTAATTAGTTTTCCAAGTTAAGAGGACTACAGTAGAGGTTTTTAAAAAATCAAGAAAAATGTGGAAAATCACAGTTATAATTGTGATTTATTACTTCTCATAACAAGCGGGCACCCAATGAAATTATCAGGCAGCAGATATAAAACAAACCAAAGGAAGTACTCTTTCACAAAGCACATAATTAAATTGTGAAACTCGGTGCCACAGGATGCTATGGAAGCCAAAAACATAAATGAGTTCAAGAAAGGTTTAGACAAATTCATGGAGGATATGTGCACAGACAGCTATCAGAAAAAACGATCCAGCTATAGTCTTGGGCTCTGGAAGTCCCTAACCTATTCACTTTCAGAACTGGAAAGGATATGCAAGGGGAAGGTTTACACTACTCTCTTCTTGTTTCTTGAGCTCCTTCCTTACATGACTGTTGAAGATACCCCTTAAAGACAAAATATGGGGAAAAACCACCTTCTAGGTCTGTCTTAAGATTTTATTTTTTATTAAGCTATGACTAGATAGCCTTTTTTTATTGACTAAGGAACTAAGACAGAGAGCATTCTACTGGGAAGTGAATGATTGCATCACACATGGGAATAAAGATGCCAAAAAAATGTTTCTAGCTGGGAAGGGTCACATATGCTATAAAGAAGAAAATTTTCAGGTTGGTCTGAGGGAAGACTGTGAACAAGCAAGTGTGGGAGCTGCCAGAGGGAACACAGTACTGGCACAAGCCCCTGAATGAATCGCCAGGCTGTTGAAAACCACTGTCTTACACAGGCATTTGTTACACTATTGCCCAATGAAGACAAGCAATGGCACGCCAAACTATTTTGAAATGCTGATGCCACAGCCATGCTCTTTAAAAATAAAATAAAACAAACACACCTGTATATAAACTCCCTTCTTCCAAAAGCAACTTTTCCCAGAAGAAAGGGATGATCAATAATTTTGCAAATAACTTCCACAGAGTAAGTGGCAGTACCTCTGACATTAACATGTCCTACTATGGATATACAGGGCAGAAAGAAAGTATGCAGGGTGAAAGGAGACAGCCTGAAAATAATGGAGAGTTTTCAGTAACTAAATCTTCTTACCAAAATGAGCATTTTAGAAACAGAATGAAAGAGGGCATAAAGAAGACGCTATCTGCTCCTAACTTCAGTCTGTTAGATCAGAGGATGCAGGGACCTACTTAAGGAGAAGGCAGATTTTATTTGACACAAGGGCTAGAGGCAAGTTGATTCCTGAGCAAAGGCAGAATTGTAGGGAAGGACTGCAGATCTAACTGGATAAATGATCATTTTTTAAAATCAGGAAGAAAGTTTTCAATAAATTAAAAAAGTCAATATATTATAAAGCTACATTTTGGAGGTCAGAAAGAAAAGACTAAAAGAAAAATCACTTGAGAGAAGTAAAATTACCTTGAGAGAAAACATGTCAAAAAGGAGTTAGCACTACTACAGTAACCTTGAGATGAGGCTCAAATATAATTATAGTACTACTCCAAAACAAAATGAATAATTTGCGTTTTCAATAAAAATGATGCAGAGAATGTGGTCAGAAGGCAGAATAAGAGTATGAAAGCACAAATTACAGTGTATGAGACACAGAATTAGGTCTTTAAAATTAAGAAATTGCCTAGGGCATAGAATAGGGATGAGGAGCAAACCCCCAAGTTGATAAAGCACTGCCATCAAAAAATGCTCAGGAACTTGTGCATGAGGCTGCCAGTATCACAGCAATGTTTTAATACATCAAGGGAGAGTATTGCATGGCTGAAACCTGTCAAAGCAAACAGAGTCACTGTATTGAAAAATAAGAAGGATGCACAGTCCTGACACCTGGAGATCCAGGAGAGACTCAATAGCAAAACAGGCAAGATAACAAACTTTGAACAACAAGCTAACAAACTAATCCTTATAAAAGGCAAATGAAACAAAAAAATCAGTAAGATACCTGACACTAAACTGACCTAGTACTTTCTTTGACAAATGTTTTCTCTAGGCAAGAGAAACAGCAGTCTCACCTCTCTGGACTTCTACAATGCATCTGGTACAACCTGTGAAATTATTGTGAGTTTGGGGAAAACGGCCTAGTGCAAGAAAGGTAAGGTGAGCAAGAAGAGATGTTGCATTGACAGGGAAAATATTTGTCCAGAGGGAACCAATTAGCGAAGACACTCAAAGATAATTTTGCTTAAATGTTTTGAGTTGTGACATCGGCATTAACTGGAGAAACACCTACAGCTGACTATGTGATGTCTTTCATATGATGAGACGCTTCACGAGAAGTGACAGGGTCAGATGTCACTCAAGAGCTGAATGGTCTTCTGGACAGGAGTAAAAAAAGAGTCAAGGTAACAAATGAAGAATAACAAACCAGCAACATAAAAGATCAAAGAAGCTCTGGACAAGATCAGTGGACTTTCTTCCAGGGAGAATGGGAGGTATTATTGTCATCAAACAAAGTACAAGAGAAACTCCATCTGGAATAAAGTATAGA
The DNA here is from genome assembly GCF_003945725.1 of Corapipo altera. Taxonomy (NCBI): domain Eukaryota; kingdom Metazoa; phylum Chordata; class Aves; order Passeriformes; family Pipridae; genus Corapipo; species Corapipo altera. The sequence goes on from NW_020884874.1 coordinate 23,952,742, forward strand.
GTTCTGGTTAAGTGAATTCAAGAAAGATGAATCAAAGCTGGAATGGCTATATAAAAGCATTATTAAAATGAACACAGAAAGAAAGCCTGTCTTCTGAAAGGAAATTAAACAGTTGGCTTGGGAAAAACAAAAGCCAAAGGGGAATAAGACTTTAAATACATCCAAGCTATGTAAAATAATGGATGATGCTGGCACAAGAACAGAGAGCTATAAACAGAACATAAAAAGTTTAAAACTGGAAATCAGATGTTTTTTACCCATCTGAGGAATGATGTTCTGGAGAAATCCTTCAATATAAGGTGGGACAAGAAATTAGTTTTAAAACAAACCTTGACATTTATGATGTCTGCTGGAACTGCCTCAATGGTTCAAGAGGGTTGTTTTTTCCCAAGGATTGTCCCTAAATAATGCCAGAAACCGTTAGAAGAAAACTGAAAACAATTTTCTGCATTCACATTTCCTAGCAAGTACTTCTTGCAAGCTTATATTTTCTTTTAGACTATATGGAGCAATTAAGTATCTGATAAAAAATTTAGAAGCACTAAGTACCCAGCATTTCCATTCACTGTAATATAAACATTTATGAAAATGAAGCCACAAAAGAACTGAAACTTGAGCTAAACAGCAGTTCAATAAAGGCTTGGCTTTCAAAGATATTAGCAGATTACTGTTTCCAAAATGCAGCTGAATGTTTTAAAATCAGGCTACTTGCATTTTAGTATGTATTCAGTACATATTCGGACAATCCTGATATCAAAAAATCCTGAAAGTTTCCTGGTATTTTTAAATTGATTATGATTTTGTTAGCAGTGTTGTCAGTTATGTTCTATTAACATATGAGTTTTACACAGTATTAATATCTCAGGTATGATTTTTCCCACAAAGTGTCTGCTTCCCACAGTGTTTACAACAGTGTAACATGAGATACCTAGCTTCTCAGTTATCTGGCTTTCTTAAGTAGTATTAGAATCATCTTAATACAATTGTCCTGTATCACAAATTAGTATAATGATTCATCTTTACTGTTACATTTTTGAGCTTAAAAGACTAATTTTCACTTTACATTATATTTTAAGATTTGAGACATCTAATATAAATTACGGCCAGATCCTAAAATCAGATTCATTTATACAAAACTTCCAGTTGTACAAAATCCCTGTTGGCTTTAATGGGTCTCTCAGCAGGTATAAGATCTAATTTGATGCTTAAAGTTGCAACATGTCTAAAATTTACAGGCAATATCTTTTAGAAAGCAGAATTTGGTCAAAAGGAAGAATTTTTGTAAACTAAATGTGACATTTGGTTACTCTACGTATTCTGTAAGTCTACACAACTTCCCAACTGCTTGTCTTCCTCTGCATCTTCATTACTTATTCCTTTATTTGTATGGAATTTTTCCCAGAAAAGCAAGAGAGTTGGGTTTCCAATTTAGAGTTTGGTACTTTTCAAACAGCCGCACCACATCACATGAAAACATCAGTCTACTAACAAAATGATCTGTTTCTGGAGCGCCTATGGAAAGAAGTTCAGCAGAAAAGGCTGCACGAGTCACGCTTTTCTCACTCTTAACCCCCGGGTGACCTTAAAGGCCTCCAGAGAGCACGTCTGAGACTCAGTAAAGGGACAAGAGCATGGCAGGGCAGGGCAGGGCGGGACAGCAATGCCCAAGACACGGCGTCCCCGGGGGGACCTCAACTCACGTTCTTCGTCTCGTTGACTTCGTTCCTACCCCTGCCTATGACCTCGCCGTCGTACACCAGCAGGCAGCCCACGGGAACCTCCCCTTTCTCCAGCGCCTCTTTAGCCTGCGGGACAGACAGACAGACACGCGGGGAGCACGGGATCGCGTTACCGCGGCGGGGGGCACGGACGGGCTTTCGCCGGCCCCCGTTCTCCCGCCCCCTCCCCGCTGCCCGGACAGAGGGAGCCCCCGCCCGCACTGACCACGTCGAGCGCCTGGTCCATCCAGGCCAGCGCGGCCGCCTCCTCCTCTCCCTGTCCCAGTCCCTGCCCCAGTCCCTCCTCCGCCATGCCGGGCCCGGGTGGTGTTTCCGGGGCACCGCAGGCGGTGCCGCTGCCGCCCCCGCCCCTTCCGCCGCCGCCGCGGGAGCCGACGGGCGGCCGGGCCGGGCGCGCAGGATGCTCCGGTCCCTCTGGAGTTTCCTGAAGCGGCACAAGAAGAAATGCCTCGTCCTCGGCACCTTCCTCGGCGGTGAGTGCCCGGCAGCCGGGCCGAGGGGCGGCGGCGATAACGCGTGCGGGGGGGAGGCGGGCGCGGGGCGCCGGCCTTGGGGACGTGGGGCCTCCCCGCTGAGCGCTCCCGGATCCCGCCGGGGAGGCCCGCTCGGAGCCTGTGCTGGGCCCGGCGACCCCCCCGTGGCCAGGCGGGTTCCCCGCTGGCTGGAAAGGCTCTGTGCCCCCGGGCCACGGGAGCAGGGAGCTCTGAGGGGCGCTGTGACACAAAAACGCTCCCACCGACCGCCGTGGGGAGAGCCCGGGGGGCAGCAGGACTTTCCCCCCCCAGGTAGAGAGGGGAATCAGCACGTCATCACTTAAGCCCCAAAAGACGGGGCTCGGGCTGCCTGGGCGCTCTTATGGCGGGTGATCGCGTTGCTTTGAAACAGCGATTAACCACGCAAAGCGTGGGTGACATTTGTGTTGCTTACTGTGTTACTTGTGCTTTTAGGATGGAGGCTGAAAGTCTCAACTTTCGTATGTGACTTGTGCGTTGAGATGAATTGTTAAAATGTCACAGATTCACAGAATCGATTAGGTTGGAAAAGATCTCTTGACACCACCATGTCAACTAGACCATGGCACTCAGCGCCATATCCAGTCTTTCCTTAAACACCTCCAGTGACAGTGACTCCACCACCTCCCTGGGCAGGCCGTTCCAATGTTTAATGACTCCTTCTGTGAAGAAATTCCTCCTAATGTCTAACCTAGACCTCCCTGGCACAGCTTATGACCATGTCCTCTTGTCTTATTGCTGATTCCTTGGGAGAAGAGGCCAATCCCCATCTGGCTACAACCTCCTTTCAGGTAGTTGTAGAGAGCGATAAGGTCTTCCCTGAGCCTCCTTAGGCTAAACAACCCCAGCTCCCTCAACTGCTCCTTGTAGAACATACACTCCAAACCCGTCATCAGCTTTGTTGCCCCTCTCTGGACAAATGTAGACTGGCTGCAGACACAAAACTTTCGTGGAGAGGATTTGCGTTAATTTTTCAAGCAGTTTTTTCTCCCTTAAGGCTTTTGTCTAACCCATAGTGTCGTCCTGATCTAGTAAGCTTCACCTTTCCTTGGAGTTATTATGGGATTGGTTTTAGTTGGATTTAAAAGAGCACATTGGATTTTTCTGTTAATGATAAAGTGCATAGCTGTACAGCTGGAGATTAGATGCTTCTCAAAAGGTACAGCCATGTCTTTGCACACTCAGTCATCAGATGTACTTGTATCTGACATAAATGACACAGAATTACATTTTACAGAGATGCTAAGGAAAGTTTGTGTTTGTTTATACCCACTAGAACTTGCCTGAACAGTTAAATATTCTGAGAGCTGTGGGGTTTTTGTAATATGTTTTGTCATATATTCAGATGTCTGGCTTGCCTTGGTTCTTATGTCCTCTGCATCCTTTCATCATTAATTCCTTCTGTGTTTTTCCAAAGACTGACAATTAATACATGATAATAGGTTAGATGATGGTTACTACAGTACTGGTCAGACTGCTTCTCCAGTTCACCCCATCACCTGCAGGTTTTGTGACTCCTCAAGTACAGCACACCACTGCACTTACAGCCCACCATGTTAATAAACAGATTTACTTAAATACACCTGGCTGTAACCCAAAACCTGTTCCCCCTGTCTTTAACTGTCTGCGTAAGAGCGGTGGGTGGACAGATGGGAGTAGTAAAACATCAGTTGTCCCAGTTTCAGTTAGTAAACATGGATTAATGTCCAAGAGGTAAGCAGGTATTGGGGAGCTTGTGGCTCTTAGTAGTCCTGAAAATAGTAGCCTGAAATCCTAAATTCCTCATGTATAAACAGACTTCTGCCAGCCTGCAAAACAACCTAAAATCCCTGAATTTGCAGCTTTTCCCTAATGTTTGGTGTTGTTTATGTATAGTTCAGTGTCACTTTCACTAAAGTGCTGCTGATTGGATGGAGTGCACTTAAAAAAATAATAATCATGGACTAAAATAAAGTCATTTAAAGAATGACCAATCCATAAACCCCCAAGATGCTCCTCCCCTAACAAGCATTTCAGCTTCTGACTGAAAATACTGAACTATGCTGTCATTTTCTGCAGCATGGATCAAGTACCTATTTCCTCAGGCCGTGTAGTATTTGAGGACTCTGTAGAGAATTGCTTTTTCTGTATTTGAGACTGAAGTAAATCGGGGCTTCTGCAAGCAGGTGAACATTAGCTGCCAGCAGCTGCAACTTGCACCATGGTACATTAAGGCATCCTGGGAGATGGTGTGATGTCCTGCAGAGTGCTGCGTTACAGTTGCTCAGCAGCTGAATCTAGAGTGCTTTGGCCACCTACCTATTAGTTATGGATCAGACCTTAAAATAACTCCAGGAGCTATGGTAATGCCACCACCAATAGTCAGAACTCTGAGATCTGCAGTGGACTCTCCTCCAGAAAACATTGCCAAATCTTGAAAGGTAGAATGCAACTTTACATGCTGCTTTGACTTGAGGACAGAATACTGGGAAGTGGCTCACTGGTTTAAGAAAAGCATCCAGATCTGCTGATTTAATACCAGAGCCTGGAATCTACAGCTGTCTGGTGTTTGGGTTTTTTTGAGAGCTGCAAGGTGCATTATCTGGGAAGGAGGATGTAACAAGGAAAATGGGACATCAGAAGATTTAATGATTTTAAGTCTTTAGCTGTCACATGGTCAGAGATTAATGTGAATATTTAATGATTCATTGGACACTACAGCAGAGTCTCTGTGTTATTACTGATACAGAGTTGTATCAGTGTTGTATTACTGAAGCATTGTTGCACCAAAGTCTGGTTGGTTGGTTGGAAGCTTTTCCTCTTTTTACCGAGGTGAATTCCTTATGTGTTATCAGTGGCTGTCATTCTTAGTGTAATCCCAGCACAACAACTACAGCTGTCAATCCCAACACTACAACAGATTCTTCTGCTTATGAAGATGCAAACCTCACAAAATAAGAGCTCAAATTGAGGAGGAAAAGCAACTGAAAAATAGGTGTAACTTTTCCTTAATCATAGAGTGGGGTTGAAAAGACCTCAATTTAGCAAAGACTCTGTACAAACCCTTTCTTCAGAAGTTGTTCTTTTAACAATATAAAATAAATTGCACACTAGAAAGACTTTAGTCTTGGAATCAAACCCACTAGAAATATGTAAAGTAGAGAGTGAGTGAGCTAGCATGATGGAGCCACAAGGACACATTCGTTACAGTAGTTCTTGTTGGATGGGTAGGTTAAAGTAGTTTTTATCTTGATGCTCAGAATTCAAGGTAGATTTCAGTGGATATTACAAAATGATTCACCATTGAAATTCTATTGCTGCAGTAGAAGAACAAGTTTAGGGTGTGTCTGCAATGTATGGTTCAGATTTCAGTGGTGAATTAATTATCGCTGAATTTCATGTGTTGCAACCTTTGGGTTGCAGAAGGAGCATTTCAGTTCAGAAGTCTGTCTGCTTAGCAGAGAAAGTTGGCTTGGTTTGTGAGTGAGTACAGAGGCATTAAATATGTTTTGGTGGGACTCAGTGCTGCCAAGAGAATAAGGCTTTAGTGCCTGCATATTTTAAAGATGGTTTTCAACCATAAGGGGACAGTTGTATGTCAGTTGATGCACAGCTTCCTTGAACATAAGGATAAACCACGACTTACGGAGCTGTCCGTGTCCTGGAAGGGGAGGGAAGTCATAACTTAGGTGATGTGAGAAATATCTTTGAGGCTACCAGCAGAAACATGTAAGAGCCTGCAGATTTTGTAAACTACTTCTGTTACTTACATTTAGATGGGAAGAGACTGTACAGTGCTACAGCCAAAGAGCGCTACAGAGACAAATTAGGCCACATTTATCTGAAATCTAAGTGTTGCTTCCATAGGATATAGGTACTGTAGACCCCAGGGTACTCCCAGTGTTGTAGGACAGTGTTGTGGTTTAACCCCAGCCGGCAACTAAAGCACCACAGAGCCACTTGCTCACCCCCTCCACAACCTTCCCAGTGGGATGAGGGAGAGAATCAGAACTGACCGATGCCCAACAGTCCCTGGGCAGTGCCTTCCCCCTTAGCCTTCCCCCTTGTTTTATTGCTGAACAGGACATCCTGTGATGTAGGGTATCCCTTTGATCTGCTAGGATCAGTTGTGTCCCTCCCAACTCCTTGTGCACCCCCAGCCTGCACCCTGGTGGGGCAGTGTGAGAGGCAGAAAAGGCCTTGACACTGTGGAAGTGCTGCTCATCAATAATGGAAACGTTCTCTATTATCAACACTGTTCCCAGCACAAATCCAGAACACAACCCTGTACCAGCTACTATGGAGAAAATTAATTCCATCCTAATCAAATCCAACACAGACAGCCAGTATAAATGTAAATAAATTTCACTTTGTAGATCAGTTTTAAAGCAGTATAAATTGTAGTTTGAGATCCTTACTGAGGGTCCTGTACTTAACATCAGGTGATGTAATCCTAGTTTGTACCACTCATCTGTTTCTGAACTCTCCAAATCAGAAGCATTGGCAGTATAGTCTTTTGTATAGTTCCCATTTTGATGAAGGTAGAAAATGGTTTACGGAGGAGTGATCTTTGGGCAGTCTCATTATTTCTGAATTTTCTTAATTCCTGGTTTTGTATGAAACATATGGGAAAGAGTCAATATGACGTTCCATGTATACAACAATTTAGCTAATTATAAATCTTGTTGCTGCCACTTTTTGCAGACCTCCTATCCCATACCAAGAGGTAAAACCAAGTTATATTAGCTGTTGTAAAAAGCTGGTGTTCGCTTTGCTTGTTTATGACAAGAGAGACTTTCAGCATGTCAGTTTAGTTTCTGACAGGTTTGTTAGCTGATTTGACATTATGGCAGTTCTTGGGATGGGGCTTTCTCTGGTCCTGCTTCCAACTCCAAGTGATGATGTTTTCATGTGATGTGTTCATTCTGGACTTCTTAGAAGTCTGTGTTATTTTGTTATTTTCAAGTCTTCCAGATAATTGCTACATGTATGAACATAGATGCACATGGTTGTTTTAAAGTAAATTGTGAACACACATGAGACCAATGGCCAGGTTGGCAGCTTCTTGAAATATCCCATAACTCAGAGATTTGCAGAGGCTCCACTGCTGTTTTCAGGCACGAGCGACTAGTGGGCAAAGGTCATTGTCATAACTGAGACTTGAATTTCCCAAGTGAGGTGCTGTGTCCTCCAGGCAACTTAGAGGCACCTACAAGCCATGCAGGTAACAGAGTCTGTCAGTCTGCTGCTGACGACCAAACTCCAAACATATTATTGTTGTTGGTTTTGCTTCAGCTGTGTGGATGGTGCAACTTTTACCTTGGTTAACCTTTAATGCATTGCATTCCCAAAGATGAGGATGATACCAGATGAGCAACATGTGTTAGCAGTGGGTTAAAGTTATGTCTTAGTTCAGGGGAGGGAGGGAGAAATAAGATGATTAGTAGCTGGTGTTGCATTGTTTTAGACAAGTGTTTTTTTCTGGAAGCTCCTTTAAACCTGGATGACTGTTACTGCAACTTTGTACCCTCACGAGTCACAGCAGTTCTTAGTACAGAGTAGTCACTCAGCTTTAACAATCAAGCATTAAGAAATTAGCTGTCTAAATCTTAAAGCTACTGCTCCAGCATATCACTCAAGGGTATGCATATGATTCTTCTTGAACTGTTTGCATGTCTACCTATGTCCTGTCTATATTCAGGAAGGGTCTTTTTTCATACTTCTGACTTTTCTGGCACAAAACCTGGAGGTAAAAGGATTTGTTTTGGGGTGGGGGAAAGTAAGCAAAAGTAGTCATTTAAACAGATGACTCTGTGTTAATATAATGTGAAAAATGTGGTGGGGTAAAATGATTGGAAAAATCGTGTGTTCAAAAATCATTAGCTAATGCTAAAAAATTGTTTCTATTTCAGTATATTAGCTGAAAAAAAAATCAGTACCCTGGCAGTTGTGTTCTAAATAGATATTCTTGGCAGGAATTGGTAATTTTTTAGAGAAAAATAATCTGGTTGTTATTTATGAAGTCTCATATTGGTTAACAATTTACTGCTCAAATAGCACTTTTTGTAAATGGACCCATAATATTAAAGTTTGCATCTGATGGAGTGAATATCCCATGTGACAAATGGTCAGTCTGCCTAAACACTGAAGCAAGAGAGAGACTTATCAGTTTCTATTTTATGAGGCTTTTGGGAAATAAATGGAAATGACTGTGGTTGTTCTAAACTGGTCTGGCTTGTAATTTCCTATTAGGAAACATAATGCCAGTATGAGTAGCTGGATTTTTTTGCAACCGTGAACATTGGAGGGCAAAGTTGAAAAGCCTTTTGAAATACTGATGATAGTTTTGGAGAACATTTTGAAAGGTTTTGATGACCTAAAAAATGTAGCTGAATTCAAAATCTTGGGGAGTTTGGGCTTGGGTTTGTTTGTTTGTTTGTTTTTTATTATTTTTTTTAGGTTTTGTAGGTTTGGTTTATAAAATTAATTTTGAACCTTTTAGTATTCAACTGTTTGAATGTTCAAATATTAACTTCTAAATGTGAAAACTGAAGAAAACTTTGTGACTGTGTGTTTAGAAAGTACTTTGTGGAAAAAAAATAAGTAAAGACTGGATTTGTTATTCGAGTTTCTTCTGTGTATCATTATTGACCTGACAGATTTGGAGCTGACTCTCTGTAGAGGAGTTTCAGTACTTAAGAGAATTGCTATAAAGCAGACAGAAGATGATCAACTTGTACAGTAGTCTTTTCTGCTTGTGTTGGTTCCTCCCTTATCTCTGTCCCCCCTCCAATTCTCTCATGAGAGACCATGGGAAGCACTTTTTACACCTAAATAGGTAACTGCTGCTGCCAGTGCATACAGGAGGCAGCAGATGAACTGGATACACAGAAGGTGTTGTAAGAAGCCCCGGGGGGAGGGTCAGAAATCAATGCAAAGCAGCTTACAGTGGGCAAAGGTGCTGAGGATAAGCCTGGAAGATGTAGTGGTATCTTGAGAAATGGCTTGGAAAGTGGGGCAAAGATGAGGAAGGATGAGAAGAGGGCTGTGGGCAGCCTGGACAGATCTCCGAACCTCTGGTGGTGTGGGACAAGTAGTTGGGGAAAAACTTCAAGGGGATGTATGTTGGGAGAGGAGATAATGTAGAGTGAAAATTTTTGGTTGGTCTTTGTGGAAGTGGAGATTTATAGTGAAAGTGATAAGGGATGGTCAGGTCCTCAAGAACTGAAGTTGGAAACTAGGAACTTAGTAAAAAAGAAGAGCAAAACTGAAGCCCCATGAGCTAAGGTGCTTCCTACGGAAGTTTCAGGACCAGATGAAGAAAGTGTTGGTCTGTAGCATTTTTCTCCTCTGTGATTCTTAAGAGTTGAGTTTTATCTCTCCCTCGTGGTAATTTTTAATCTCCAGACCTTTGCATTCTTGTTTTTTCCTCTATTCTTTTTTTGTTACTCTACATTTTTTTTTCTTTTTTGTTTCAGTCTCTGCAGTACAGTTGTTCACGTTGCAGTAGTACCAGAAATGTCTTCTGTGAATGGCAAGATATCTCTTCTTGGCAAAGTTTCTTATACTGCTTCAAGTCATTACCCCTGAAATTTTAATTAATTTTGAAAACATTATTTCTGATATTACTTTGTCAATCATTATTAAAAATACCCAAGACCCACATATCCAAAAAAAACCCCACTATGCACTCTTATGGTTTAAAATCAAAGAAAAGGGCTGAAGGGGCCTTTCTCACTTTTTTAAAGCACCTTTTAATATGAATATTTCTCTGTAGGAGTCTATTTACTGGGAAAATATGGGCAGAAGAAAATCAGAGAAATCCAAGAACGAGAGGCAGCTGAATACATTGCCCAAGCACGAAGGCAATATCATTTTGAAAGTAATCAGAGGACATGCAATATGACAGGTAAGAAAAGGAAACAGCTGCTGTTCTTGATAGGTAGGATTACTTGGGCGTACATACTACATATTGTCAGGATAGAAGAAAATTAGAAATGTAGGTGAATTCAAAATCTTCAGTAGTGCTGCATAAATAGAGTTGTTTTGCATAATAAAAAGACTGAAGAACAGAGGATTGAAGGGGTTTTGGGGGACATCTGAACCCTTATCCATCTATAATCATACAACTATACATGCAGGTTACAATTTTTTTTCATGTCAAGATCCTTTTTCCTTAAACTGCATGTGGTGCTGAGGTATGAAACAACATCCAGATTCAAACAATACTGAATTTACAGCAGGATGATTGCATTCATTATAGCACATTGTTATAGCACATTATAGCTGCATAGAGAACTTGTGGGTAAATGTTATTTACAAATAAGAGGCACATCAGCCCATTAGTTTCCTACACAGTTAAAAGGTACCTGACTAAGTGGGGAGCAAAAAACAAAAGTATTTTTCTTACAGCACCAGTCTTAGGATTTTTGGAGAGGAGATGGCAGAGTGGAGTATAGCAAGGTCCCTGTCGTTCTTGTAAGTGCAGGCTATTTTTATAAAACAAATTGGACAGCATTTTCTTTTTCTGTTGAAATTTTTAATGGCTTCTTGGGTGGCTGTAAGTGCTTTCTGTGCACTTTGTTTACCCTGACCAGTTGGTATTTCATTTTCATCTTTTTTGGTTTGTACTGCTGGGATTGATTTTGCTGCAAGAGCTAAGTTTTGCTATGCCCTTCTTTGTACGAAGTATCTTCTCTCTGGCAGCATGCATTCCTGACGAGATGTTTCATACTTTGTTCTTAGTGTCTATTATGTTTTCTGTTTCCTGTTCCCATCATATAACAGCAGATCGGACATTGCTCTGAAAGTAAAGGATTTTTTTCACATCAGGTTTCTTTCATTTGAAACATACCTTTCTCTGGTTCTCTTGTTGGAAAAAAACAAACCTCAGATACTTTTCTTCTCGCTTGCAGAAATGCAGCAGTGTAGATTTTCACCAGATTTTCTTTAGGGGAGTTGGAGGCAGGATGATGTATATGTAGGATGTGAGTGGACATTTGCAGCTAGAGCCAATAGAAACGTGTAGTGACAATAAGGGCAACATTGTCCCTGAGCTCCCAAGAGGCACACAGGTTATTGCACCTCTGAGTACTCCCAGGGTTTCCTAGTTTGCTTGTCCTCCCAGCTTTGCCTGTTGAGCAATGGGACATACATTGTATAGCACCTATTGAGTGTGAGGTGGGGATAGGTTTATGATGTTCGGAGTTTTTTTATCTTGATGGGTTTTGTTTGTTTGCTTTTTTTTTTCTTTTAACAACAGTACTGTCAATGCTTCCAACACTGAGGGATGCCTTAATGCATCAGTTAAATTCTGAGAGTCTCACATCTCTTCTTAAAAACAGGTAAGACTATTTTAATTGTGTTAAACTGCATTTGTTTTGATCACAAGTTTTTGTCAAATTTTATTATGTAGAGAGCATGCAGGATTTTGGTTCTCTGCCCCATGAAGTCACTAGTCTTAAAGTATTTAAAAATCACTGTGTAAATATTCTGCGTTGCGTTAGATGTGTTTTGATAGGTATGGCTGGCGTTTTGCAAACATTACAAGAATTTATTATTCCTTTAAGATGTTGCAGTGAGAGGCATGTTTTTTGTTGGAATGCTTTTAAGACACATAGATAAAAATACTTAGAGGATCTAGTCTTCTCTCAAACAGGACAGAATATCTTGAGTGAATTGTTGATGTTGTGTTTGTAAAGATGTTTTTGTAATCTTATCAAGTTCAGAAGTGAGTAGAAGTGGAAAGTATCCAAGATGAGATTGGAAATGGATGTAAGCAAAGAGAAGTAATTTTCTTCCCTCCTTTTTATTTTTTGAAGAAGAACAAATTGGGGCACGTCATACATTAAGAGAAATACTGCCCTGTCAGAAAACCCCCCCTGGATTTCCTTATTACTGCAGGAATAAATTGCCTATTTTTAAATACATAAAGGGCATAATAGCATACCTTAAATGTAAACTGCTTGTCATCTGGCACAGAGTAAAAGTGTTATGTAGGCAGTTAACAGAGGGCTTCTGACTCACTCGAGACTGTCTTTCTAGTTTACCTCCCACTAGTTTATTTACGTAGCTATAACTTCAATTGTCCAGCATTTAATAGGTTACCAATTCAATCACTTTTTTTCAGTCAAAAAACTTCCACAACAGGGCAACAGAATGAGATATTTAAAGGGGGAATTGCAGCCTGAACGATGTTTTTATAATAAATTATCTGAGAATTTGGAACTGTAATTGAATATTATTTACCCGAAACAACAAGAAATTAGGAAAAAGTAATTTTAATGGAATAAATGTGTTTATCATAATAAGAGTCTTACTCAAGGAAAAAATTAGACTGAATGAACAAAAGAGCTTGTGGATCACCAGATATGTCATCTGGACTGTGCTGCAAAATAGTCTACAACAGTTTGTAATCCTTTATTCAGTGGTGAAGAAATATAATGCCTTAGTTTGTTCTCTGTAGCAAGCATTCTTTCATCAAAATATATCTAGTTTCTCTAACTTGTTTGACTAGCTGAAGCAGTTTATGGGTACATTGACACACCTCTGAATTCCAACAATCCCAGTGAAAATAGATATTAGACTTCTTTGTTATTATGCCTTTTTGAAAACAAATATTTTTTTTAAATGCTGGTTACATGAAATATTCTGTAAGCACGGATGTTCATTTAGAGTGCATCTTAGAGTGGAGTTTGTGTCTCAATGCTTCCAATTTTGACTTACACTTCTAGTTTTAACTAGATGCTTGAACTTCCCTATGAAAACATAGGGAAGGGGTTGGGAAGCCACAGATGATGGAATCAGCCAGCAAGGCTCACTCCACTTTGAAGTGATTCTTTGAAGAAGCTCTGCATTCTTATGCTATGCATGGAGGTATAGATTTCTTCTTTCCACTTCCCTTTGAGAAGCTCAATCAAATGGCTCCAGAGCTCTGAGTGCCATTGTTGTTGAATATACAAAAGAGCAGATATGGAGATTTACCTTTCTTAATGTCCCTGAAGATGTGTTATTTTTTTCACTGTCGGAGTTTTACTCAGGCCTAATTTTTCAAACCCCCACAAAATTGCAAAAAGGTGAGAGGTTTTACACAGGCAAAACAGACTCGACATGGGGAAATAATATTAAAATTTATTGCTAACAGAATAGAAACTAAAGAGTAATATATACAGCAATTCTAACTAGTTTCTCCTATGATGACAAACCACCCCTCCTCCCCCATATCAGTCCAGGAGGAGAAGTCTCTTCTTCACTCTCAGGGCTACAGTTAAATCTCTCTTCCAATCAGGGTGTGGGGGTTCTCTCTCTGCACCCCCCACCGGTCTTCCATGGGCTGTCGGGGGACAGCCTGCATCACCATGGTCATCACCATGGGTTACAGGGAATTAAAACTCTGAGTTTTCTTCCTTGCTATGTGTGGGGTCCCTCCCTGGGGAAGCAAGCTCTTGGGGGATCCCTCTCCACAGCTTCTTCTCAAGGCCTGGCCGGCCTGCTTGCCGTGCCTCCCCCCGCAGAGGGGGGGGGAAGGCGGTGAGACCAGCCAGGAAACTCCTGGAGGAGTTTCTCTCTTGCTCTCTGGCTGCTGCATATTCCGGCCAGGGGCCCAGCTCGGCCTGGCCACTCCAATGCCGCGCCGGGCCACCACTGCCACTCCGGCGTCCTCCGCCACCCCCACTCGCAGTGGGGGAAACCCCCCAGCCCTTGGCCACAGCACCCAGTCCGGTTCTAACACCATGCTGGGCCCTCTGCAGTCCTGGCCCCCACAGGGCCCGCCAGCCCCTCTCCACCTCGTGGCTCTAATTCCTACTGCGCAATAAGTGCTTCTCTTCTGGCCCTATTAAATATGCAATTCGTAGAGGCGTTACTGCAGCTTTTGATTGGCTGTCTGCATCGGAAACCCACCTGGAGCTACCCAGCTTTCAGCTCCAGGGGGACACATAATCTGTGTCGTGGCTTAACATGTTATGGGTTTATGTTGTCATATGTTACAGATCATGTTATGGCTCAGGTAATGTCCTTTAACTTAAAATCCATTCACTTATTTAAATTTGGGTGGCCAGTGGTAGGCTGGGGGTATAAGCAGACTGAAGTCTTCAGTCTTCCAGAGAAACTTCTAAAGAGGGAGCAGCACCCAAGACTACAGATGTTCCTGCTCTGTCTGTCCTCCTCTTTTTAGAGCATGTAATTGAAAGAGATGAGATGAAGTGCCAGCTGCTGTAGCCTTGCACATGTTGCATATCTCCCACCTATTCAGCACTTAGCTTTATTCCAAACCTCTGTTTTTTGTTTGCATTGCTTTTTGTTTCTGTAGCAAGCGGTGGCTTTCCAAATCAATGAATGTGAAACGAAAGTTTACAGTAGCAGCTGAGTCTTAGTAAATTGCAGGAGTTGAAGACCAAAAAATTCATTTCCACTGTTAGGCTTAATGCTTGCAGACTTAAACTGTTATCAGGCTGCTGCCTTATGTTGTGAGGAGAAACTCTGTAAGCATGAGCTCTGAAAAATGTTTTGATGTAATAGGTGCAAATATAGTTGGCTGATGTTGATGTATTGGCTTCTCTTTATCTCTTCAGTTGGCATGAAAAACCTACCCCTCATAAGTAACAGATATGGCTTTAAGCCCTGTTATGTATTTTATCTATAGAAATATTGTTGTATTTTTTTAACAGTCCTTCCTTTGTTTTGCTTTAGAATAGCTTTAAAAAATTTGCATATAATAGCTTGCAAAAAGAGAAGCGTGTAAATTGTTTTTGTATGTGCCATGGATCGTTGTGTCTCTTCCAGCTATCATTTATATAACCTGTCTATTATTTGGAATTGTAGACTTAATAGTTTGTTATACCAATTCACCTGCATTATTTGATAGTAGTGAAATTAAAAATACATTGTTTATGTAAGTGATATAGGGGTCGAACTGATGCCAGAGTGCAGATGTTGTGCCTGTAAAGAGAAATGATTTCTGGTGAAAAGTGTATTTTTCTTTTTGTAAACTAGGTTACTGTAAAGTCTAGGTTAATTTGAACTCTCAGTCCTAAATATTTAAATGTTAATTCTGATGCTAAGAAATTATCAAATGTTTCCCTAAGTGACTTTTACAATATATATCTTCCACGATAGATACACAGTAACCATTCTTTACTGACAGTGCTTAACAGGTGAGAATGGCTGATGAGTTTGGGATGATTAGCTGACTCTTATCCCTGCTACTGCTGCTTGCTAAGATTACCTCTGGATAGTAGTTACAAATATGTCATGTACCTTAGGCAGTTCAGGTGTGTCTGCCCAATCTACAGTCCTGCTATTTTGACTGCAGAATATATAAAATTTTAGGTATTGGTCAGGTCAAAAGGTGAACCTCAACCAAAGAAAAGAGATTAGCATACGTTTGTGTGGGTGGCACAAGATTTTTTTTCCACAGATGGTCATGATCTCTTTGTTTTTTGATGATCAAATATAAACTTTAGACCCATGTCAGGCAATGGTAAATCTTTCAAGAAAATAGGGTGATCCTGCACTTATTATGCACAGGCAGATAGAGGAAGCCCTGCTGAACTGAGTTTGCTTTAAATATATAGAGAATAAAGGCCCCAGAAAAGACCACTTTGTGCCATCAGTGGGCTTTTTCTGATTGCTTATTGTAGTAGTTCAGAATTGATCATATAAGTGTGTAATTGACATGACTAAAGGCTACATTTATACATTACATTTGGGATATCTTTTTTATGTGTTGTTTATATAGTGCCTTCTTGAATGAGGCAAATGGATATAGACCTGAATTTGATCTGAATAATTGTGGTAGCTAAATGAGCTTGCCTTAGAGCACTGTTATTTCATTTAGCATATTTATTAATTTCCAAGGAAAATATACTTCTTAGTGTTTAATATTTCCATTTATTTTTCCCACAGGCCAGCAAACAAGTTAGAAATATGGGAGGATTTAAAGATAATAAGTAAGTGGAAATGAGAGATTAAATCTGCATAATTATTTAGCTTGAATTTAAAATGTCTTTCACACCATTTAAAAGGCACACTTTAAACTGGGTTGTTGTTTCAGTAGGTATGAAAACAGTGTAACACACTACATGGCAAACCTCCTCCCTGCCCCTCCTCCCAAAGGCTTCTCATGATGGAACTTTTCTTAGCCCCAAGGGAAGTTAGAAGCTTGGACACCAAGGTGAAGAATGTTATTGCCCTTCCTGTTACTCTGCTCAAGAAAACTTTGTGAGACCTTTCTGTGTCATCACAGAAAAATCAAACTAGTTTTTCTGAAATTCTACGCTGAATCTAATGGAAAATGTTAATCAGAAATGTAGGCCAGCCCTTACCTGGTCAGTGGTTTCCTCTTCTTGAGCCTGTTGGAGAGAACCACCATAGCAGTGGTCATGAACCTTTTGGTTCATCTTCTTTTTTATTGTCTGATGGAAGCAGTGGAAGGGAAGGAAAAATAGTGGGGTCAGATAATTATGCTGTGAAATACCACAGCTTTTGGTTTTGTTTCTCCTTTTCACAAGGCCTTTACGGATCCTACGGATCCTACTTTTGATCGGACTCCTTTCTTTCTGTGTCTTTGCACTCATCCATATTTATTAATGTCACTTCTTCTGCACATCCTCCTAGCCTTCTGGCTGGTAGCTGATGTTTATTTTAATTTTCTTTCACTAGATCCTAGCTGCTCCTGCCTTAGGTAACTTTTTTCTCAAGCTGCGGTTGTGCCTTCTGTGTTTAACTGCGTGATGAGGGCTACCACAGACTGTGTATTTCCTGGTCTAATGAAGAAAAATCATTAGACAGTAAATATTTTTCTTCTGAAGCAAGTTGTATAGATTTTATTTTTCTCAAAATAACTTGAGTAGTGTGCAAAATTATATTAATACAGGACTTCAAATGGGATACTCTAGATGTAGCTCCAGCACATTAGACTCATGACCATATTGGGTATGTATTGTGAAAATATGTGTTATGACAACCAGTGAGAGAAATGTGACTGTGTATTTAAAAATCATCAGCACTTCTTGAGTCTTGGAGAGCATGCTCTCTCCTTGACTCACCCTTATTTCTTTGACCTTGAAGTTACTTTGTTTTCTCTTTTCAAGGTTTCACAAGGAGCATCGTAGCTGTGTATAGTACCTGTATGCTGGTAGTTCTCTTGCGAGTCCAGTTGAATATTATTGGCGGTTACATCTACCTAGATAATGCTGCACTCTGCAAAAATGGCACAGTAAGTTTCTTGGTTTGTTTCAGAGGTATAACTTCTAGGAAGTGAAAGGATTATTTGGTGAGAGATAAAAAAGGCATAGCTTAGGAGTATCAGAATGAAACTGAGAGTTCTTACAAGAGTGGGAAATGTGGAAGCATTACTGCAAGATATATTGATGTCTTTTTAATACCCTCTAATTGGATGATTTGGTGATGCTGTTGCTTAACTGAATACTAGCCATATTGAAGAATGCTTTTTGTCTGCATTTCTCTTGCTTAATCATGTCTAAACACCAACGTGACATGGTTTCTTTGCTTTAATTTTTTTGTGGAACGGTAATACTGTATGAACAATCCAAGATATGTATGCAAATTTATATAAATGCTTAGGTCTTTCTAGCACATACATTAATTCCCCCAGTTTAATTTTTCTAGGATTAAAGAAAATAGATGTTGTCTTTGAAATTTTGACTATTTTGTTTAACTCCAAAAGGCCATCTAAATGTCTGTTGGTGGGGCCAAGCAAGGTAGAAGACTTGTTTTTTGTTTATGTAGGATATCTATCACTGCTCAATAAAAACAGATCGATCCCACAGTAAGCAAGTACGCATTGTAGAGAGTGAGATCTGCAAATTGTTGGACAACTTGTCTAAAAATAATGGATACAAACTTTGATTAGTTCTCATATGCCCCCCTGTGATAGCTCCTGCTGAGAGTCAAGGAACAGCATGTCAAGGCAGGTCTGAGAAAACCTTTCATTAGGGAGGCCAGGGTTGACTAAGGTCATGCTTCATTTTGTAAAACCTGAAAGAGCTTTTTTAGAAGGGCAAGATGAGTTTGGACTGGAAACATGTTTCCTTTCTGTTATTTTTTTCAATACAGAAGTGGGTTGACAGGGCCAATCTGAGGCACTCCACTGGAGCAAATTGAGATCCTGTCTCTCAGTTACTGAAAGCTTCTTTTCTGTCAGATAAGCTTTTGTTAGGTTTCAGCATAAATAACATACTCCACTAGTTTTGATTTCTGGGATGGTGGAGGGTCTATTTGCATGTACAATGCAGGTTTTTAAGAGACTTACCTTTATATGAATGAAAATGAAAGTTTTCTGTGCCACTGAAGATGGAAGAGAGATCTGTATAGGATTGAAGAAAATAATGCAAGAGGAGTTATGAAAGATCCAGGGGTTGACAGCAGGAACAGTCAGAAGCTACAGTTGCACCAGAATGGGGGAATCCATCTGCTGCAGGGTATTATAAAGCTTAAGGAAATCGGTGGCAGCTGGTTTGAAATGATTTCTGCATTGTTCTCTATTGACATGTTACAGAACTGTTGCTTTTTTCCCTACAGACACCATTAGCTCCCCCTGAAGTTCAGCAGCAATATTTATCGAGCATTCAGCACCTTTTAGGAGATGGTATGGTGCTTATTATGAGCTAACGACCCTTGCAAAATTCTACTTTTTTCTAGACTTGAACAAATCATTAGAATAACTTTGACACTTTCTTCCTTCTAGGACTGACTGAGTTAATAACTATTGTTAAACAAGCTGTGCATAAAGTTTTTGGAAGGTAAGAGCCTGTGTTTCTCTGTGGTTAGCTTTTAAGTTTTATTGTGATGACTGTTCCCAAAGCAATGAGTTTTATGAGAATAAATAAAAAAGGGGTTATATCGACTTTTTCAAAACCATGTTTTTATTATAGCAGGCTGTGTGTGCCACTCCAAACCAAGGCAGTAGATTGGGGTCCTGTTACTTCTGAACATGTTATTGGTAGGAAGAGAAAAAATCATTATTCATTTTGCAATCAACACTGTAGCCTTTTTCCTTTCCAGTATTTCCCTTAAGCACACCCTGTCTCTTCTGGACCTGGAACAGAAACTTAAAGATATCAGGAAAGTAGTGGAACATAAAGATTCAGATCAGATTGCATCTTACTCTCCCTTATGTCATTATCTGATGCCTGATGAAGAAAACCCCTTGGCTAGCCAGGTACTTGTTTCAGTTTCTTTCATCTACCTTTTTTTCATTCTGCATTTTTGTTTCTTTTTTGGGGTGAGGGAAGGGTGCGTAATAGTCCTCTAGTGTGCCATGGTGTCTGTGTCTTGATTTATGATGGAAGAGGTTCCACCATTTATTAAAGTGTCCTTATCTCTTTAATTTAGGCAAAGTTACATTTTCTGCAGATTTGACTGAAAACAAGTGTCACCCTCAGAAAGTCAGCTTTGTGCTCAGAAACACTGCCCAGTTACTGCTTTTAGCCTGTGGCCGAAGTTGTGTCACAGTGCAGCTTAACTCAGCCCTAAGCTACATTGTATAGCTTGCGCTGCTGTACCGGCAAAGTTCATGGAGCATTGTAGCATCTTGGCTGATGCACGGGTTGATGGTGTGCTGGGGTCCTTTGTTGCTTTGGGCTGGAAAATGAACGGGAAGCCAAGAGAAGGGTGTATCTAATCACAGCTGTAATATTAATTTCCTAAATTTTGTGAAGGTGTTTGTCTCCACTCTCACCACAGGTTGGAGAAAACTCACTCTTCAGTTGGTTTTACACTCACGTAAAGATGAGACATGGGCTTCAGCGTGTGACTGCATGTACTTACCACTTTAGGTTAAGCTGATATGCTGGGTTTATTTCAATTTTGAAGGTCAAAAGTGGAAAAATGCTTTGCCCAATTAGTCTGGTACTTCCTGCTAGTATTGTTTTTAGTTAAAATAAAATCCTACAGTGACGATTTAAAACACAAATTATAAAGAATCTGATTTATGACAATATTTTCTTTTAGATTTGACTTGTACATCTTGACTTTATTCTGTGATACACAACTTTTTTATTTCTACTCTTATCTTCATGGTTGCTGATTAAACTTACTAAACAGTGTCCGTCTTTGCTTTTTCTAGGCTTGTGGACTCACAGAAAGAGATATTGCTACAATTAAATTACTGAATGAAACTAGAGATATGCTAGAAAGGTATAGAGAAATAACCTGTATTCACATTAAACTCCTCACAACTATTGTTTATGTAAGACAATTACTTTCATATAAAAAGCTGTCAACTTTTCATTTGTGAAATGTGAGCGTTCTGCATTAAATTTTTACGTTCACTAATTGTAGGCTGGGATTTTCAAAAATCTGGGAGCTCTGAAACTTATTTGTAAGAAATAATCCTGCCTTAATGAGATAAACCAGGATGTCCTTCCCAGTCAGATCTCTTATCTGTTCCTCACCTGTTCTGTAGTTGTGCAGGAACAGAAGAGTACTTCTTTTCTGCCAAAGCAGGATAAATTGAGAGTGATTTTATTGGATTTATTTGATTTGATAAAGTGAACACCAGTATTGGCTTACTGGAATTTATTTTTAGTGCATGGTTTTGAGAGTGATTGTATGTGTACTTTTACCAGAGAAAGCTATCAAAGTGAGGCTTCTAGAATAAACACAGGATATGAGGGAATTGAGACAAATGCTAAACTATTCTTACCATTTAGCTGCTAGGGATCTGGGGCATTTTAAGGGTAAGTCCCTTCTATGTTATTACTTAGTAAGAAATAGAAGTGAGAAATGCTTTAGACTTAACTCAGTTTTAGGGTAGAGTCTGGGTTGTTGAAGGAGCTGGTCTTTGGTGAGGTGGCAATACTAATGGCATTTATCTGGGTTGTACATGCCCCCTTAGGGGAGGCACATCTGAGGCACTGAATACTTGCAAGGTTTTTTAGTTGGAAAACATAAAACCCAGGAGTCAAACCTTTTATTATTATTATTGTTGTTGTTATGATTATTATCATCATCATCGTTATTATTATTTATTTTCAGTCCGGACTTCAGTACGGTTTTGAGCACATGTTTAAACAGAGGATTCAGTCGACTGCTGGACAATATGGCAGAGTTTTTTAGACCTACTGAAAAGGACCTCTCTCAGAATGGCTCTGTAAATAGGTAAATATTTCCTTCTGTTGTGGTTCTCATGTCACTAGTGTTTTGCGTTCATAGTGAGTTCCAGAAAGCCTATTGATTTTCCTGCCTTCTTGAAGCTCTCATGCTGGAAATATTATTCTGCTTCTTGCTCTTCAAGAATCACTGCATTCTCCTGGTTTTGTTCAGGTAGACAGCTAGGAGGATTTCATGGGTGGAAAGAAACATGCAAGAGTATAGGTGAGGTATCTTTCTATCTAGAATTAGAAATCAGATGACCTATACCTTCCACTGTTTGCCTGAACACTGTACTGGCAGACTGCCTTTTGGGCTAGGTAGGGTTTACCCCACTGGTGGTGGCTACTGGCAGATGTGCTGCAGTACCTCCCTGTGAGGCCATGAGGAAGAGCCTTCCCCTGCAGCTCGCGAGCCCTGTGCGCCCCAGTCTCTGTCACTCTGGTTTTCAAGGAAGCTGGGTGGGCATTGCTGTGACCCTCCAAACACAGGGAGCCAAAGCATCCACAGAGCTCTAGGTTCTTTGCTGGTATGCTGATAAAATATAGTAACGCTCAGGATTTTCTACGTATTCCTAGAAGACAGCTTAAAAATAGCTTTTATTTCGAAGTTAGCTTTGGTTTTAAACAGTGAGGTGAGACTGTTACAAATTCAAAAGCTGAGTTCAAATCCTTGAAATATTATTTCTCAAGTATTAAAATTAAAACCTTGAATGTTTTATGTGTGTTTATTTTAGTAACTGATGGCTTTCAGAGGGTCTTATTTTTATTTAAATATATACTATTTACATCACTTAAAATACCCCAAAGAGTGTAGTTTGGCTGTCTGTCCTAAGCCTGGTTTAGTTTGAAATAGTGTGAGACTGTAGACTGGCACTTCTATCACCTGTCTACATACGCACACGTGTAAAGGTTCTGGCTAAACCATAATTTGCTTGCATGAGAAGCAAGTATGAAACGTTGTGTAATAGGAAGACCAACTGAAATGAGCATTAGTACTCCTCTATATTAAATGAAAGGCTTGACAGGGAAAAAAAACCTTTCATCTGTACGTTTTAGTTTGCAATTGTTGCAATTCTTCCTTTTTTAGTAGTAATTACCTAGAATTCTAATAATCAGAGTTTAGTGGTTTTACCAATGTCAGAGCAGTTCTAGGTCAATATTTTTTGGTTTTTTCTAGTCTTTCCAGTGTCAGTCTTCCTTTAGCCAAGATAATTCCAATAATAAATGGGCAGATCCATTCAGTATGCAGTGAAACACCCAGTCACTTTGTTCAGGTAAGGATCTTCCTTATTTACAGTATTCCAAGTAAAATTTCAAAATTAATGTTGTATATTTCTTTTTAATAAATTCATTCCTTTTACTTTCACTGGCTTTTAAAAAATGGGAAACAATTGGCATAAAAAGATTTTTGTACATTTATATCTTCTAAAAATATGCTGTTTTTCTAGAACCTCTTCCTTCTGTTGGACTGTGCAGATGCACAGACAGGTCTTTTAACTTGGTTCGACTTGCAGTTCTGCCCACAAACCTTTCTAAAGCAAGAAATTTGAGTAATGTGTCTGTGGAGGCACCAGATGTTTTTCTCATGATGAATTCTGTACTGCAGCAAAACCAGAATGGCGTTGGATGTGTTCAATTAAGCAAATTTATTTTTTACATTTCTTCCAGGACCTGTTGATGATGGAACAAGTGAAAGATTTTGCTGCTAATGTTTATGAAGCTTTTAGTACCCCCCAGCAACTGGAGAAATGACTCACACACTTTTAGGAATAGGTGGTGTATTTATAACAAATCCCTTGCAATTACTGGTGAGACTTGGATTAATTTTTTAATGGTGTAGGAGTGGCAGACCAGCAGAAAGAACACTGAGAAAAAGGGGAGTGAGCCCATATTTGTTCTAATAGAATTATGTTTCAAGCACCCATTAAAAGTATTCTTGTTGAAAGAATCATTGTATGTAAAGACTTTTCTATTAAAAAAGTCGTTAAATTCCTCTGTATTTAATTTGATTATTTTTATTGCATCTAAAAGGCATCTGGTGGCAGTATTACAGCAGGTTACTAAAAAACCCATTTGTTTGCCCTGGAGTGTGTAAGTTTTGGAAAGAACTAATGATAGTGATCTAAGAATAGCACAGAGTAGCAGAATGAAGTAATGCTTTTTGCTTCTTCTCCCCTCAAATTTTTCTTTTTATAAAGGAAATTTATTTCACTTAACTTTACAAACATTATTCCAAAGTCTCTTGTTCTTCAGAAGGCCTTTGCCAACAGATGCACGTTCCTCTTGAATGAGCTGGGGGCATGCTCTCTGTTACTTAATACTAAAGGAATGTGGGTTTTTAGATGTTCTCTTGTTTATGCTGTTCAAACAGCTACACTGTACACATTACCTTGTAAATATTTTATCTTAATTTGTATTAATTTTGAGCCCAATTGTCTGTATTGTAATAAAATATTTTAATGTAAAATTTGTGCGTGTATTAACATTACTAGTAGGAAAGGGAATAACCAAATTTGGCGCACCACTCAAAATTCTGACATAGTTGAAAGAATAAATTTAACTTACCTAGTAATAATTTTGCACTCAGCAACATTAGTCAGGAAAAATAAACCTTAAATCTCTACACTGAAGCAGAAACAATTAATGCCTTTTGTTGTGCTTTATCTCCTCCTCTTTGCAAACTTCACATTGTGTGTGAAATGGTGACACATGATGAATTTGGAAATTTTTCAAGTTGGATGCAGTCTACCCTCTGCTTAAAATGTTGTCCTTGCCAAAGTTAAAGATCCCTAGCAACTCCTGATTATTTCTCTTTTTTCAAGAGTTAAGTCATTGAAGTATATGTTTTGTTTAGTAGTCTGCAGAAGGCACCCTGGTAACTGTGTAAAAACAATGGCTGTAAACAAAAGTCAAGCTTTACCCATGTAAAATTATACAAAACAGAAAAAAAACCTTCCCAGTTTAGCTGTGTCCCAGTAATAGATAGAATTACTCAAGAGTAGGAACATGTAAAATAAATGATTTCCATGATGAGAAATGATGATGTACATATGCATTACCTCCATGCATTTGTGATGAATTCCTAACCATTACAGGCCTGTTCTTCCCAATGTTACCCTACTCAGTTGAAACTGCTAGCTATCAGTTGTTGTACACACCAGGAAAAAGTTTATTCTTTTCTCCAAAACTCAGCTTTTACTGTGCACTTTCGTGGAAGTTGGAGTTCTTGCATTAAAGAGGGTGTACAGCTGACTTACGTGCACCTGAAGACTGGCTTGAGCTTTGTTTTTTGAGCTTTGCCTGTTTCTCCCTCCACCACCCCCTTCCCCCCTCCCCATTCTTCACATAACTGGGCCAGAAACTGACTAAAACGAGTAGAGGGGTCAAGGTGGCTGCTCAGTTTTTCACACAAGTTCAGAGAAGCAAAAATATATTCAGAGGATCAGCTATCTCATGGTAGACTTCATGTGAAGTTTGTTCCATTCCTTTATAACAGCCTACCTTTCATAAAAAAAGTGAATTTATTGGTGTTTTTACAGGCAAGTAAGTTCAAAAACAGTGATGAGAAACAGCAAAACATCAGCATTCCCTGCTAGCCAGGTCTCCGGCAGAGTATCGCTCATTTTATGGCAGTCAGTTGTAAAGTCCAGCCCCACTGGCATGGCAATTGCTTAGGAGTTAATTGAGGTAGAGCTACAATCAGTCCCTTTTCTCCCAGTGCAACCCATTTCAGCAGTTCCTTGTAGCCAGCCAGCTTTACCTAAGATAGAAACATACACTATAATTAGAACAATGCCTTTTCAAAGTGCATATAATTGCAATATTAACAAAATAAATATTGATCTATAGCTACCTTTCTAACCAATTATCCTTAAATGCCACTTACCAACCAAATGAGTGATAATTATTAAAGGTAATGGAGAAATACTTGCAATGTCGAAATGGAAGTACAAGTAATAAAGCTAGTCATGTTGGGTCTTGAGAGGTACTTAGGGCTGTAGAAGGTAAACAAGCACCTTTCAGAAGTATTTGGGATGGGACTGAGGTCTAAGCAGGGATCTAGGTGCTACAGTACAGAGCTTTGTATCACCTATTTCTGAAATGCCTGCTTCCCATGGTGGAACTTGTAGTCTTGAAAGAGTATCACTGTTTCTTACAGAGTGCAGCCAGGTACCTCAAAAAAGCTGACCTGAATAACCCCCTCCCACTAAAAACACACAAACAGGTTTATGGTGACACACTGTCTAAGGCAGCTGGTGGCATCCTGGAGCAGCTGAAGCCCAGTCTCTACCACTGAGGAACAGTACTCTCTTGTGCACGTGGAGTCCAGCTGCATCTCCAAAAGTCAAGATGCATCTCCATTACTTTTCAAATTACTCTTTCTTCCTTATCACAGAGCTATCTTGGCACCTATTAGACTATTTTCACATGAAACTAGACCAGAAGCAGTTCTAAT
This sequence comes from Corapipo altera, assembly GCF_003945725.1. Taxonomy (NCBI): domain Eukaryota; kingdom Metazoa; phylum Chordata; class Aves; order Passeriformes; family Pipridae; genus Corapipo; species Corapipo altera. Next base: position 23,978,543 of record NW_020884874.1, read on the forward strand.
GCATTTCAGCAGCTAATGGACATGAAGCGCATGAGACCAGAACAGAGCTAAGCCAAAGCGAATCTCCCTCTTAAATGCATAGAGTTGATACCAACTTCTGCTTCCATTGGGCCACACTTCTTTCTAGAGTAGGTGTGGCATCAGTGTCCTCAATTTCTGACCTCCACTTGGTGGAAGACGAACATCTAGGGTCACACTGACTTACTTTTAGCCTCTCTGGCCAACAAAAAACCCTGTGTGCATTCCCTCTGTGCAAGGCTTTAACTTGAAACAACTGCGCCATTACAGCAACTCCAATATCACCAAAGTCACCAAAGTGAGGACAGCTACTTATAAAGCAAAGTCATGCCAAGCTAGAGTCTACACAGGAAACAGGAGAAGCAGCACAGTTTTTTCCCTGCTACTTGGCCTCTTCATGATTCTTAGTTTGCAAGCTAAAACATATCCCAGCAACATCTCAGTCTAACTTGGTTAGCTGGAGAAGAAACATCCCACCGGAAGCACTCACAACAAGTCGGTCTGAGAACTAAAACAAATATTTTGCTGGATCTCTTCAACATACTCTGTCCTAAGAGGTATGCATTCCTAAAGATGCCAGAAACTTAAATAAACATGATGGAACATGACAAATCCTAGAGGGAAGAGCACGTGTATGTGTGTGTGCGCTGTCTTTTACCTGTGTTTCTCCAAGCTTAGCCTGTGGCTCTCCAAGTTCCAGAATGCCAGAGACTGGCCAGTTAAGGAAGACAGCACTGACTGTCCCTTCTTTAGGGTTGAAAGTGTACCTGGTTGGAAATGGGGAACAGAAATGCATGTCAGTTTTTCCATGTAAATTTTCTGAAGTGCTACATAAGAGTGTTTCAAGATTAGAAAAACAGATTTGAAAAGTCAGCATTAGTTACATTTTCACACACATAACCATCTTTGCAGATGATTTATACCCTTTAATAAAGTACTGCTCCTTGAAAATGTGTTCCAACAAACTAGAGGTAATGAAAACTATTAACTGAATTCAGAGGTAAACATCTGTAGTAACTTTAGTACACATGTAACTCTCTGCTGCTCAGCCATATAGGAAGGAGATACTTGCAGAAGGGGAATCCTTAACAGAGAATTGTAGGTTATATTCAGAAAAACATACTAATTCACATCTATACACCAACATATGCACTACAAAAATTTAACAAGTATGTCCAACAATAGAGCTTCCACCTTGCATAGCTAGTTTTTGAAAATATTATTTTCAGCATATACTATCTGCACTATTGCCATTGGAAATCTTGTGGCATACCCCCGAAACATACCTTCCTCCTTCCTTCATTTAGTTACAACTTTTTATTGCTCTTAAAAGTGATTTTACTAAACAGTCACCAGTTCAGCATCTCCTGGCTAGAGCCAGATGGCCAAATTTTACTGGGAACAGGAGTAAAAAGGCCCACTGAGACAGAGAAGAGGGACAAGACCAAAACCCTGATGGATCATTGAAGCGTTACAGCAGCTACAAGTCACAAAGGCTGAGAGGAGTCCAGAAACCAGCTGTATTTAGTGACCAAACAATTGCTGTTATTTTCCCATGCATTTTTACCTTAAAAAAATGCAGAATATGCTAGACTGGTTTCTAGTTTCTTCCTCTCCCTTTTTTCTCTTTAAACATCAAGTATTCCTTTCTACAGATAGACACTTCATAGCAATTTTATATTTCCAGATTTGTATATTCTTTGTTTCTGTTGCCAACTACACTAAGAAGCACAAGATCACTAAGGAAACGTTTGCAGTCTTCCCTTCAGCCTCAGCATCATTCCCACACTACAGTCTCTACCTACAGCTTTATACATACTTCTGTGTGCAGTTACTTAAACTGACAAAGGGATTAATTTCTTCACCACATACAAACTAAGATGGTGACTTCTGTAGCATCAAGTCATTAAGAATTTCAAAGTTTCACATACATTGGTGCTGCTTTACATTTTGATTCGGTAACCTTACCACACTTCTGGTGTGACCGAGTCGTTCTGTGCTCTCCATGGTTTTGTTCCATAGATGGCCTCTCCATTGACCTCCAGCCAAGCACCCATCTGCCTCAGGCGCTCCTCGAATATAACAGCGATGCGACCATCGTGAGTGGGCCCGATATTCATCAAGAGATTTCCCCCACAAGACACTGTTTCTACAAGTTGCTGAAATGTTTTTCAACACACAGAGCATATGATTACGACTAATGAAATCACACATCTGAAGTACTTTCTAAAGTCTGCCATGCTGCTTCAGAACTATGAACCAAATGAATCAAAATAAAATTTAAGCTCCTGTAAAACAAAGCTCTGATGACAAGCTTTACATCAGAAAAAAAGCCCAAAATATGTTCTCGCACCAATATATCTGGCTGAATCTACATTAGAATCAGATCCTACACATTTTTAACGTTTTGACTGCTGCAAGAATGTCATGAGGGTTTTACCGATAGAACGGACAGATGATTTCTTTGCACCAAAGTAGAGTAAGGCTAACAATTGCCACTTTACTGAAGCTTAGAGAAGCAACTTCTTCTGTTCTTCCTCTGTTTGATGCTCTCCCTGTTTTACAGACACATCTGTAAAACACCAGGAAGCCTTCTACAGAGTCTGTAAAATTTGTGTTCACATCCACACTGCCCTCCACAGATCATGGACTGAGATGCACAAATCAGAGAAACACAGCTGGAGACAAGCTGCTGAATGAATTCAAACCTTTTGCTTCTGAAAAGAGGTTACTTCAGTTTGTAATTGTCTTTTGCAAGGACAGTACTAGAAACAGATTTAGATTAAGCAACAATAACAATCAATCTCCCCCTCACTAGCTGAATTTTGCAATTAAATGCATTTTTCTGAAAGGCTGATCATCTTTCTTTCATTCAGTTTTCCTAAGCTTCACATCTTTTTTAATATCTTAGACTAACAAAGGGAATCAATATTCTACTATGACCAGCTAATGTTTACCTGTATGTCTGTACAGAAAGTTTCTTGCTACAAGGTAAAATGACTATTGAGTCATAAACTAGCTGTAAAGGGGAAAAGATGTAGCCTTCAATCAGGAGTTCCTAACCAGGAGCCGTGAAACTGCAACTGTTTGCTTCTCATCAACTTAAAGGTGCAGTTACCAGAAAAACTTAGTGGAAAAGGTAATTATGAGACTGTCCAGATCAATCCTCGGCCAGTTACTCATAGGGGAAATGGCTTCTAAGAAACTCACTGAATTTCTACTAGATAAACCTTTCCCTTAGTAATTTCTATAAAATTATTAAGAATTAGAAGGACATTCCATCCTGTTAGGCTGCAAATGAACAAAATGGTTTATTATTTCATCGATTCATTATTCAATTAAAAGAATACTTTTTAGATAGAGACAAGTACACAACAGAAATGTCACACTGCTTAATATAAAAACTAGGAGAGAGAATCGGAAGTTGCGGGCAACTCCTCTGCCCCACTGTACCTTCACCAAGTCCTCGATGGTGAGGTAGTCACTGAGCTGCGCATCCCTGCGGTACCCCCAGGACCTCCTGTCGATGGTCATACAGTTCTCCCACTTGTGAGGCAGGAGGTGACCGGGGTTGTACCGGTCACTGCAGGTGTAGTAGCCGCCGTGGGTACAGATGCTGCCAACTCCCCAGCGGTCATTGGTTACAACTGTGTCTCGGACTGGGCTGGAAACAGAGAAATTTTATTATTTTTGTTCTGTAAAACGCAGTCACAGCCAGCGTAAACCCTTCCCACACACACCCCACCCAGACACTAACATTTTGGATGACTTCTGTACTACTCATTTAGAGATTAAGTGCAATGTGAGGAATTCTGTTCTCATCCTTTCCTAATAAAAGGTCCAGATGGGCATTTCTTAAGAAATATGTTCCAGACTTCTGTAGGAGCTCTGCCAGAAAACAACCTGCATTTCACATCCACTGCCAGATGTTCAGTCTACAACGAAAACAATGTACCTATATTCTCAAACTGTCCTTCTATTCTGTTTCTGTGCAGCAGAAAATATTTAGGAAAGGCTGTGATTATACAATACCACCTTAACTGATTAATTTGCAAATGTGTTCCAAAAATATGTAACAGTCTTTTTCTAAAGCAAGCTTTGATAATTCTAGGGAAGACCTGAATTCTGTGTTTCAGGAAAATGAATATTTTGTTAAGTCCTCTAAAGTAGAGGTAACAGGTTCCATAAAATAAAGTGAAACAAACTAGACAGAGAGCAGAATTTTAGATAGGGTGCTAAGGCAGTATCATTATGTACCTGTCATTATACAGCCAAGCCAAGAAACCAGTGCTGTTCCAGTAAGTATCTGGAGCATTTCCACTCCCATCAGACCAAATTATTTCTGGCTGGTACTTGGTCACAATTTCATAGAGTTCTGGTAATGATTTACTGGTTGGAAACTTTCTTGTCTTAAAGACATTGGTGGCATCCTCAAGGAAGAGAGGATTAAACCATTCAAACAGGGAATGGTATAACCCGAAATGCAAGTCAGTCCTGTTTCTAACAGATGCTGCTAGTTCAGCAACAAGATCCCGCTTCGGTCCCACATCAACAGCATTCCAGTTCCAAGAATATTTGGACCCCCACAAAGTAAAGCCTGAAAAGAGAAAAATTGAAGGATAAGAAAGAGAAGAAAAAGAGGGGAAGTTACAGTTCCTCTTTCTGGAAAGTGGTTTGGAAGTGTGTTGCAAAAAATAATAAAAATTATATTTGTAATAATATTGTTATTGTGGTGTAAACTGTCCCTATCATTGTGCATAAACAGATTATAATAGTCATAACATCAGAATACCATGCCAGATATGTTTATGTATTTTTCTATACATACACATATCCTAAGCAGTTCTGTACTGCTTAGGATAATTATTCCCTCTCTTTAGTTATTCACTTCATTCATATGTCCCAATTAAATTAACTAGATGATCTTTAAGGCCCCTTCCAACACAAACTATTCTATAATTCTATGAAATTAACCATAAATACAGCAGCTTTTGAGGCATATACGTTTTTGAAGAAAGTATCAATGTGAACTGTAAATACACAACTACTGGAAGATAAAACTCTCAGCTGCAGCAAGCACAAGCTATCATTTGCATTCAAAGACTCTCTTCTGTTTCCCTCTTATGCAAATGTTCACTTTTCATTTGTCTTGGTACTTATAGCAGCTCAATCAACTACTCAGTACATGTATATAAGCAGAGTGCAAAAACTCCTGAAACAGATTTTAAAATATCAACATTAAATATCAGGAGTCAGGAGGGATTTAACATTTCAGACATCCAGCAATCCTAGCACAAGCACTTAAAATACTACTGCACTGCAGACTCAGACCACTGCCAGACAAGCTACACTCTCACCTTCAAACTGCTTTAGACTCACTGCCTAATAAATCTTGTGACATTTTTGTGAACTGAATATACACAGTTGTATCGACTAGACAAACAAGCTAAAAATTCGTGCCCAAGGCTACAGGACAGACTAAATGAATCACTATTCTTTTGAAGATTCTTGGGAATTTCACCACAGGCATCATCAAAATCAAAATTTATGTGTATCAGAGCTGAGATAAAAATTTACAAGTCACAAGTTGCCAGTCTTGAACCCACATCTCCCCAAAGACCAAAACCATTCATTAGCTGTACTTGTCATATTGTATCCTATTATACTTTATTTGATACCAGATTTCCTTCCAGCCACTTTCTTTTTCTTTATTTTCCTCTGCAAAGCACCTTACAACTACAGTGCTAAAAATCAATTGTGCCTGTAAAGCTACAGACCCAGTTCAAGGTTTTGGTTTCTGTGAGCTACATCAGGAAAAGCTATATACCTTGTGAACCTTCCTAACTCTGAAGTTGACTCCCAGAACATACCCCTAAATTCCTTACAGAAACCTACTCGTTAAGTGCCTGCATACAGCAGCTCTCCATATGTTGAAGAGTGCAGAGTTCACTTTTATGGTTCTTTCAGCAATAAATTGCATTATGGCTACCGCAGGAAGCTCAGTTGCCACCACCACTTCAGGCTGTCTCACCTACAGCAAGAAAACAGTGGCACAATTTATTTCCTCCTATGCAAGCCCCATGACCTCAGCTTCCGTGTAAGAGTCAGGAAAACGACTGCACATTTCTTGGGTAGTTTTTTTCCTCTTTGGCTGCAGTAGGACAGGTAAGCTTGCCTGACTTTCTCTATCTATCTTAGCAAGCAGTAAAGTCACCTGCTTTTTTCTTCTGTTGACAGAAATGCAACAATTAGTAACATTCACAAAGCTTCCACTTACCTTCATGATGTTTTGAAGTTAAGACAACATATTTTGCACCCGAAGCCTTCAGAATATCTGCCCACTGGTTAGGATCAAAGAATTCTGCTGTAAACAGTGGCCCAAAATCTTCATAACGGAAGCCAGGTGGGTAATTGGCCTCCATAAATTTCACATAGGGCTCTCTCTTTTCCTTCTGCCAGTACCACCTACAAAATACAGAACAAAACATGTCTGCTAACGTATTTTTAGACAAAGAAAAGAGAGTTGAAATCATCAGCTCCTATTTGAGTTAACACTGAGAGGCAGAGGCATTGGAAGTACACGACACTAGCAATAGGACAAAATTGTTCCAGAACAGTATTAATTACCAAAGATTTGCTTTTCTCTATCCTATTTGTTCATGCTCTACATCTTTGAAGCACTCCACTTTGAAAAGGTCCCAGGATTTCATTTGAAGCAATGAAAAAAGCGGCTACACTTTGAGAATGGAAAAATGACAGTCTTGGTCAGTACCCAAATCCCAAAACCATACTAGAGAGCATGCACAGACAGTCCGTGTAAGCAGCCCATGTGGCATGAGAAATGCCCTTTTTCTGAAAAAATATGATTCATCCTCCTCAGGTCTCACACCTCAGCCAACAGGTACCTCTGCTCTGCCACCCACATTGCAATTCCTCCCACCTACAAACATGTGGACCAGCAGCTTTACCTTTCTGACAGTCCCAAGTCCTCTAAACCGAATGCAGTTGATTGACCAGATGCCCACAGTCCCAGGGCAGGAGAGAGCTGTGACCAGTGTGCTACAGCCACTGCACAGGTGAGGCTCTGAACCAAAGGCACCCTACTAGAAGCCACGTCCTGCAACAAAAACCTGACACACACTTAAAAATACACCTCTGTCACAGTCTCTAACATGCAGCACACATCTACCTACCAGGGCACTTGGATTTAGCAACTAGAAAGAAAAATAACCTCATGATCTCTTTTTGCCTTCCACCTGGCAAAAACAGGGACAGTTTCTATCCTCTGCTTCCCCAAGACAGTGACTGGTATTGTCTCTATTCCAACTGGGCTAGTCCACAGCAGGGCTTGGAGCTCTGCTCTGTGTTCAAGGTTGGTCTCTTGCCCTCATCATGAGCAGAGATCATAAATTACCAATAGAGCAATATTTATTTTCAACTTGCTCCCTTCCCTACTGAGCAATGAAAGAGGAGCTTCAGAAACACCACACAACAGTCCTTACTGCATAAACAGCCTTATTGCCAGACACCTTCTAAGAACAACATATCATGTGACTGCTAATACATACGAAGAAAAGGGTCTGGAACCATTCACCTTTCTGCGAATGAAGCCAAGCAGCAAAGATCCTGTTCTAGCAAGAACATACATGAAAACAGATAGTAAGTGAAGGAATAAAACAGGCCAGAACCTAAATGTTTGAAGTATGTTTCTCTCTCCTTTCATGAGCTGGACTCTGACCTCAGTTCTTTAAGACATAGTAACTGTCTAGATATTGTTGTAACCTTCCCAGACTTCATCATAAACTGACACAACCTCTGACAGCCAACAGGGAAAAAACTCCGAAGAAAGAGCCCAAGACAGCTTTTCTCACTGAAAGAATGGAGGGGTAAAGGGAGGGGAAGAGGGGAAGGAACACGAGGAAAAGGGAAAACAACAAAACAAAAACAAACGAACACCCCCCAAAAAAACCCAACCAACCTCTGATTTCAAAGTATGTAATTGCATAAATAAACTGTAATATCCTTGCTTCTCTTCCTTTATCATGTGGTTTGCTAACATGAGCACTTCCACGCTGACATGATTAGATTCTAGAAACACCCTTACCAATGCCATGCAGCTGCTGACAAAGGACCTCAGTCGTCTGACTGCACATGCTGCTAGAACGCCTGAAGCAGCTCTACACCCACACCTGCCTAAGGATTGGAGACTCCAAGAATATAAAAAGCAACTTCATCAACTACATTAGAGAGTTTTGAGGTCTTTTTAGAACAACAACAAAGACCAAATGCTTGATCTTGAATCTGTGCACCACTATCAGATCACAGCACTCAGACTGAGGCTTGAACCCAAACCTAGCTCTATCACCCCCCCAAAAGTAATTTCTTAGTAAATGGAGTCTGCCTTAAAAAACTGCTGAAATCCTTGAATATAACTCTGAACAACCCAAATATTGTCAGAAAACAGTTGTTTGTTTAGATCTATATTGGTTTGTTTTGTGAATATTGCATTTAAGGTTCACCACAGCTCTGCCACAGAGCTGCTATCTTCATATTTTAAATGATAACGTGACTCACTTGAAGTCACACAGGAAGTACTTGGTAGAGCGTGGAAAGATGAAGGCAGAAATATGCTTACAGCCAAAGGACCTGAACCAGTGAACACTCACAAAACAAAGGTTTTACTGAGCCTCTGAACTAAAATTACTTAAAGGATCAGAGCCTTGGACTCTTTTAAGCAGAAAGCAGTCCTGAATAATAATAATAATAAAGGAGAAGAAAACCATAAACAGCACAAAATGTGCACAAGAAAACGGCAGGCTCCTTGCTAAGTAAGGGCAGCAATGGGTTCCTGCACTCCCCGCAGTGCTCCAGCAGCTGTACCAAGCTGCTCCAGGGGATGGGAGAACCTCAACGCCTGTTCCCACAGGGGAGAACCCCTTCATCCATCCCTTCAAGGTGGTCCTGGAGAGATCTCCTGCCACTCAACCAACCACCTTTTTCACCAAGAGCAAATCACATCTCTCAGCTCTGTGAGATCTCTCCTTAATTTAGTTTCGTCAGTCAAGGTATTCAAGTTTCAGGTCTGAGCAGGCAGAAGGTCGGACACACCAGAAACACTTCAAACTGTGCTTCCTTCGAAAAGGCGCCATGGAGTCCTTGGCCTTGGCCGGACACAAACCTCTTCCCACACACCTGAGCTCCAGGGTCAGCCTGCAGAGGGGCTCTAACCCAAACCTCCGCTGTACTGGGGTGGACACACCCATCCCCGCCTGCCCTAGGAGCTGCTTTCCAAGCAAACCCCTCGGACCGCTGGCACGACCCGTCCGCGGCAGCTGTTCCGGTGCGACCGGACACCGCTCGCCGCAGCTCACCAGAACCACTCGCTGCCGAAGCTGGGCACCGAGAACACGCCCCAGTGGATGAAGACGCCGAACTTCGCCTCGTCAAACCAGGCGGGCAGCGGCCGGGCGTCCAGCGAGCCCCAGGTGGGCTCGTAGCGGGGCCGCGCCGGCAGGAGCGCGGGCAGCCCCAGCAGCAACAGCGGCGGCAGCAGCGCGGCGGGGCCGGGCACCCACGACATGGCGGAGGCGAGGCCGCGGGAAAAGGGCGGCTCCGCAGGGCGGGGGTCGCGGCGCTGCTCGGCCGGGCCGGGTCAGGCCGGTGGAAGGGGGACACGGGCGGGGCTAGGCGGGCTGTCCCCGCCCCAGCGTCCGCCCCGCCGGGCCCGCGGCCCGCCGGCCGGAGTGCAGCCGATCCGCACGGCCCCGGGTGGCGGGCCCTGGCTGTGCCCCGCCCGGCGCTCAGCCGCCACCGCTGCCCCTGTGCGCCTCCCTGCCTGCCGCCCGGGGTCTTGTCCCCGTCGGTGCCGCTTTATCTGCGTGCTCGATCACAGATTGCCCTCTGGATTTTAAGGGTTTTAAGAAAATGAAGTAATTGGCTTCTGCCTCGGCCGGCATCCCGCCGTACTTCCCTCGGGCCCCCGCGGCTCCTCCCCTGGGAGCACCGGCCTCCCCGCAGCACTCGCTCGAAAGTTCCTGCCGGGGTCTGCTGGATCTACAGCCGGATCCAGGGCTGAGCCTTGGATCTGCAGCCAGAGTCTGCTCCAGAGGCCGCCTCGGCAGCTGGCTGCTTTTGCCCTTCCCGCCTGCTTCCGTCCACGGGCTCAGCTTCCCTGCCCTTCCCAGGAAGGACAGCGTGTAGCATTCATCGCTCTGCAGCTCCTTCCAGCCGACTTGTACATGGTGGCTTCCAGGGTAGAGAGGTGCCCCAAAGCCTGTCAAGGAGATATTTCTTTGATCATTAGAATGGCCTGTGCTGAAGTGGTCTCGATTCAGTAGATGAAACTTGGCGTTTGTGATGCGGATAACGGGTGGCAGGCACGTACGTTAAAAGATGGATCATCCAGCAAATTAGTTGCCAGGGCTGGTGCTTGTCCAGTCTTCCTGATGCCCGAATTCTGTAGTTTTGCTTCAGCCCCCAGACATCATGGGACAGCCTTTGTAAAATAATTTGGTTTAATCAGCAAATACGAATGGAAATGTCTTTGGCAATGTCGTCAGAATAGCTGAAAATGAATGACGAGGCAACTGAATTAATCTCTCCCCAGCTGGGAAGGATGTATACTTTACTGCTGTTCTATGGAAACAGAGCTTCAGTTTCCAGAGCTATTAACCACAGTTGTTATATCTAATTCAAAAAATGTTTAAAGGGCTGTGAAAATAGGATGTGTATGATTTTGTAATATTTTCATTTATATACCTTGATGAATATATTAAGTTACAGGCAAGTAAAAACCATTGTGACTTCCATGGTATTATTTTTTCTGACTGACTGTTCACATTTCTCTGATTTACAAAAGCACTTTGATATTACAATAGGAGCCTCTTCATATCTCTTTTACATTCAGTGTTGACCGACTTTATGTCTTCTTTTGCCTTCACCCTTTTAGATGTCACTTTGCTCCTCAAAAGGAATCTTTAGATGCCTTGACCACTTGCTGTGGTATCTTTTCTAGTTTATCTTTCTGTTTCTTCATGTTCTCGTTTTTGATCACACCAAAGGATTGCAGACACTGAGCACCTCCTTAATGTGGGAATTTTCAAGCATACATTCTGAACAGCACAACAAAGTTACAGGTGCTCTGTGGCTCAAAATGTTTGTAAGGAAAAATGATTTATAAAAAGCTCAGGTGTCTGACCCAAAGCTCACTGACCTGCCATCAGGTTTGGAGCAGGAACTGTGTATTTCAATAATGAACTTAATCACATCTTCTAAACTTAAAAAAAAATAAATGTGGAAAACAGTAAATAGCAGTCATGAGTACACTTCTAATTAATGCTTAGACAGGTTCAGAAAATGTCATTAGCCCACATTTCCCAGTGGGGGAAAGTCTTCAGTGTACAATCACATCTGTAATGATGCAAGCTGCACAGGGTAAATAATAAAAATAGCACATTGTAAGATTTTGTGAATAACACAAGACTGGTGTCAGCAGCTGCAAAAAGCTCTCTAAGTCTGGGTACAGTGTGCCTGCCTGTGTGATGCTGAAGCCTCTGGGCTCCCATGGGAGCGTCTGTAAGCAGGGAGCTCACTGCTGTGCCCTTCCAGGGGAAGCCCCTGCCTCTCCCTCTCATAGCACAGTCCTGCTGGGAAAGTTCTGTGGCTAAGGAAGGAGCAGGCTGGTCTGTCAGCAGAGGGAAGGAGAGGGAATAATGAAGGCAATTCTCTGGGAGATGCTGTGCAGAAGAGACCTTTTGACCTGACTAATGGCTGACATACGAGACTCCTGTACTGGATCGATTGCTTGGACAAAGGATGCTTGCCTGCATCGTGTGACTGCTGGGAAGACTGCAAAACCACTGTGCCTGGGGAGCTGTGTGGGACTTGGCGTTGAGAGGAAGGCACTTGCTTGCCTGGGTGGAAGCAGAAACCAGAAACTGAATTTCACATGGACACGTTTCAGACTTGATAGATTTTGAGTCAGACACGGGGAGTGGTAGTTGGTAGTTGTGGCAGTTTAATACAGCCTGAATGCAACTTTCATGTTAGATAGCTGGATAATGCAGCACTGGACGCGTTAAAAATATGGGGTGCAGTCCTGTCTGTCTTTGCCATTGTGGCTTCAGGACAGCAAGGATTTTATTCAAGGTAGAATATAATATGATTTACCTGTAAAAAGCAGTATAAACATTAAATATCCTTTTAAAGATGCATCTTGTTGTAGAAGTGTTTCTGTAAAATACCAGAAAATGAAAGCACAGAACTTGATTTTGCTTCTGCTTAAGTCTGTGTGACTAAGGCAGGAGAGTACCTTCCTCCATGAGTTAGTGGAGTAAAGCAAAGCCTCTTGCGTGCAACCTAACCTTTAAGAAAGATAGGGGGGAGATGTTTGACTCATCGCTCTCCTCACTCTTTTGCAGGGGTGCGATGCCTTGTGCAACCTCCTGGTTTTGCGGGGGGAGGGCACCCTATTACACAAAACAGAACTGGCAGTGTGGTTTGCTTGGCTCTTTTTAACTGACTCTTTTTCTTTTTTTTTTTTTAAATGACGGGAGCGAGGAGCATGAAGCCACCCCGGGGAATGGGGGCATCCGCGCACCTACCCCTCCACTTCGCTTTGCTCCTGTGCAAAGGCAGATTTTATGTTCCCAGAGACCCAAAAGGTCGACGGCGTCCCTGCAGGGCGGTCAGAGGAGGGAGGCGGCTCTTCCTCTACAAACTTTCCCTGTCCCCTCCCTCGCCGCCTCTCTCTCTCCTCTTCTCTCCTCCCTGCAAGTCTAGGCTCCCGGTCGGCGATGGCTGAGAGGCCGGAGAGCAACGGGGCAGCACTGCTGCCCGTCTGGTCCTTGCCCGGTCCCCGCGGCCGCTCCCAAAGCGACATCTCCTCCTTCTCCTCCTCCCGGAGAACCTGTCTGCTGCGGTCCATCGTGGGCGGCTCAGGTAAGGGGGAGGGAGGGAGGGAGAGACCTCCAAGCCTAGCTGAACTAAAGAATTTGGGAAAAAACATCCTACTCCACACCCTGCCCAGCTCTCCCAGACCCAGGACACGGTGGCCAAAGTGTGTGTCTCTGGTTTACGTGCTTAATTTACTCCTTAAGATGATGTTCAGAAAGTTCCTGGCTTATCATACCCGTGTTCTCACACCTAAATGAATCCTGATAATGCCATGGGTACCCACCCGTTTGACAAAGCATCTTTGACTGCAAGGGCAGAAAAGTTCCAGGAAAGCTTCTGGGTGTATTGCCAGAACATCATAACTTCTCGTCCCACTGCTTCACACATTACACTTCAGCTGCATGTTAGAATTTTACCCCATGCACTTTTATCTGTTTCTTGATTTTCATTAGCAGGTGAGGCAAAAAAAATGGGTAAATCAATATTCCACCATCTTCCTTTGGGAGGTAACCACTGCAAGTGCCCATGGGATGATATGGGGGTGGAAGCTGGACGTTTGGGACAGAGTAGGCTTTCTGCAGGATTCAGAGTAGCTTTGCTGTGTTAAATGAGAGGAAGTGAGGACCCTAGTTCACAGTGCAGATATTTGAAAGTGGCCAAAGTCTCTGGACTGTGCTTTACTCAGTCTGTTTCCTGAGGTAAGGCATTAAGGAAAATGAAATTCTGGTCTCCACAGGGCTGAGTACATTTTGAAAATGTATACTTGCCTGGTTGCAAATCAACCCTGTATTGACTAGAACGAGGCTGTAGGCATATACATCCCTGGTGATGTAGATACTTTGAATGCATTCTCACACTACTGCACAGGACTACACCACCATCAGGGAAGCTCCAGAATGCACTGAGAGACATCTTCTGCTGCAGCACAAATAAGGCACTGCAGTGCATGTTTGAGTCTAAAATGGACCACAATGTCCTCTTATGTTTGCTCCTCAGGGAGTCTTAAGATAAAGCAGACCATGTGCTTGGGGAGGCTCAAGTATACAGGCTATGCCTGCCTGATGAGAAGAGTGGGAGTGAAAACTTGCTTAGTCACATAGGAGCAAGTAGATTCAACTTGTGGGGCCAGAGGCTGCAAGCAAAAACAACTGTATGTGCCAGTTTCTGTATAATTTTTTGCTCTGTCTTTTTCTGTGTCTACTTAAAAGTTAGTCCAGTGAAGGACATTAGGGACAGGGAGGAGGGAGGAGATTCCAGTGATTTGTCCAAATCAGAAAGGGCTACTTTTTGGTGTAAGGTGTATTTCAGCACTACCTGGAATAATATTGCATGAACAACGCCCTATGACTTGATGTGTACACCCCTGGATCCAGAGGGATTGACACAGAAGGATTGTCACAGAGGTTGGCAGGATTGAGACCATATCAATGTTATACTATGTTTTTTGTTGGCTTAACTACAAAGACTACTAACAATGAGCTGGGTTCATTATGAGAAACTGACAAATCCGATGGAAGTAAAATGATGGTGTTTTCAAAGATGTGTTGTTATTTGTAGTTTCTTACACACAACATTTAGGCCTCCCTGTTGCCCTTCTTGGTTTTTGAGGATTTGTCACTTCCTGCCAGTAAGTGACAAATGCTGTTTTCTCTGGTTTTTATTTTTTTAACGTATTTTCTTTCATTCTGTATTTTCTCCATTGCTGCTTCCTGTATCTTTTTCCAGCTGCTCATTGGATGCAGCAAAACCACATTCTGCCACACAAGTGTTGATTCCCTCTTTAAAAAGGAAAGTATGCATTAAAGATGCAAAGCTGTTTAATTTTTAATGTGGTGGTTAGAGAATTGGCTTTATACTGAGGTGCCATTAAAATAACCTGCTTTTTCATTCCCCCACTAACCTAGAGAACAGCTGTAATGGGGACGGAAATGTGAAGCATTTAGAGAAACAAAAAGAGGCAGTATTTTTTTTTCTTCTACCTTTTTCTCTAACCATACCATTTGATTAAAGCAGATCACTCATTTACATCAGATGTTACCTGTGCTCCAACTGCTGCATTTATAGAACAATTTGCATTTTAAATAACCTGCAAAATGTTTGCTTGCCGCCTGTTCCTGGGCTGAATCACTTGCAACTGTTGAAGTCACAAGCTGCAGTTTCTGTTACATATTTGTCTTCATTTTCTAGATCCTGACACCAGTTCTGCTGAGAAGACATTGTTTCCTCTCACAGCATCAGTGATAGGTTGCTACCCCATAGGTGGTTCATACTGTCATTTATTTTACCACCTCCTAATTCACCATTCTCAATGCAGGATCTGTGAAGAGGCAATATTTTTTGAGACTCTTCTAGCTAACAGAAATATAATAGATTTTTTTAAAGCAATTTTGGCAGCAGCTCATAAAATTCATCTGTTTGTTATTCTAGGTCAGTACTATATGTATCTTGATAGTGCAGTGAGGCTGGTCAGGTGGTCCCCACGTTTATGCTGTCTGTGCTTTCTTACCACCAGTTCTGCTATTACACACTGACAGAAGCAACTTCCTGATATCACTTTACAGCATCTCATTTTATTAGCTGCCATCAAGTATGTGAGAACAATATATTTTCAGGATTTTCTTTTTAAATCTGGCCTTTTCTTTTAGTGTTAGTAGTAGAAGATTACTTAATTTCACTCTCTGGGCTCTCACCTTACCTGTTATTTTGTGAGAGCTTTACCTTCCAACTCTTTTTTTATTTCTCATAACCTCTAGGAAGAATAAGGTGAACCTCATCATGAGTAAAAATGGCATGACCTGGAATTTTGATTTAGACCCTGAAAAAGTGCAATGTCAGCAAAGTTCAGAGGCAGCATACCTCTAGTTTGTTGTGGTAGGCATAGTCTGTGCATCACTTCGACGTCATGGTACGCTCCACCTGACAACTGGCTGGTTTGCCAGAGCATCTAAAGGAGACTGGTGAAGAAAAACTTACTCTCCTAAATTTCAGAGCAACACCAGAGGCACTTGAAGAAAGCTGCTTGAATTACATACCTTTAAGCAGCCTTCCATGTTTAGGGACTGGATTTAAACCCACTTTAAAGGTGGATCAAATTAGTCAATTTTCTTGATTTGCCCAGCATAGATGGGGACTGAACTGCAATTGAAACAAAGACTCTGCTCAGATGCTTTCCCAGAGCTCTTCCAAACTCTAGATTATGTAGTTATGGGGCTGAAGGTAGCTCTCAGCATGAGTGGTGAGTTCTGGGGTGCAGGGTGGAGGAGATGTGCTGTTTCATATCAGCCACCTCTGTGCTCCGGTTGTGAAGCAGAGACAGCGGTTCTCTTTGTGACAGCCCTCAGGCACCAACCTCAGCTGCTGTGGTGCCCATTCTTTATCTTCATGTCCGCCTAGACAGTTTTGAGTTTGCTCTCTTTTTAGTGTTGTGGGTTTTGTTATACAGCCTTGCATTTTGTTCCGAAGGCGGTGAGGTCTGTATTGAGGTACATCTTGGTGAAAAGGGAACTTTACTGCTCAGACCAGAAGTCAAAAAACCACCCATTTCTACTCTGGGATTGACATTGTCATATTGTTGCAGTTCCTCTTGAGGTCTTGCTCTTTAGCAAGAAAGAGAAGTTTCAGGTAATTTGTTCCACTAGTAAGAAATGTACCTTTCAGATAGAGAGGTGAGCTCCTCATGTATGTTTCCATTCCTTTCACTGTTTTTTTTTAGCCTTTCTGATGTCAGACAAAAAAAACCTACCTGAGAATTCAGACAGCAATTCATCAATACCTCAGGCTATACCCCAGATGTTGGGTTGCAGAACAGAGTGAGGGCCAGAGTGCAAATGACAGTCCTGCCTCAAAACTTGTACATGCCAGGATTACTTTGGGAATTTTTGCGGATTAATTTATTCAAAATGATAATGAGTAACAGCTATGAAGCCATCTGCTACTGACTCCAGAATAGAGTGAGCAAAAAGATGGCTTAAAATCCCCCAATTAAGTGAAGAACTGGGGAAGCTTTCATGTAGTGATCAAGGCATTAAACTGGCTGATATTAGATGAGAAAAAAATTGAGGATTTTTGGATTTATTTTATCTTTTCATTGTTAGAGTGCTCCATGTTGCAAACTTAACAAATGTCAGATACTCTTCTTAATGGACAAACTTTCTGGTTGATGCAAAGGAAACATTTTTGACAGCTGAGGGTATTTGACAATCTAGAAATGGTGAAATCCAAAATACTCTTAATCTAGACATTGACCTGATTATCTGAGGGCATGGAATCTAGGGAAAAAAGTAAATTTTGCATGAGTAGGTAGGTAGCTGTTAACCTTTGCCTGTATTTCCCACTGTACTTGTACTCATATTTCCCCAAATGGCTACAGATTCCAATTTCCTTATTCACCAAGTCCTACCAAGGTCTATGGGAGTTGAATTCAGCATTTGTGAAGAAGACATCAGATGTGCATTGTGTGGACGGTGAGAAAGATAGTGTTTCTCAGTTCTAAGATGGAATTGATGAGGGAGAAGATTGGTGCTGTGAGAGAATACCATTACTGAAGCAGCTGATTTTGGTATATTGTGTGAAAATATGGGAGTTATGGGAAAATATCATTCTCCATCGTATCAAGCAAGACTTGTTTACAATATAAATTGAAGTACAGAATTTTACAAGAAGACTAAGGCAGATAATCTGAGGTAGAAAATTATAGTAGAAATTAAAACAAGTAATAATTTTGAGCGATTTAGAAACTAGACTCATCATTTCCAAGAGACTCTGCATCGTGTCTCTAAGCCCACTTTATTATTTTTCATCAATTTGCAAATTTGAAGTATCAAGAAGAGACAGCAAACATAACCATTTGAAATTTGACATATGCTTATAGAATTAAAGCATTTATTTCTTTATAATAATCTTCTTAGACCATCGTCCCATAATATTAAATTCCATCCTGGTCAACCTTATATGTAACTTCAGATGATGCTGAGGAAAAATCCAGGAATCTTAGAACATTTTATACTGCATACATTGAAAAAATTTAAGTCTGCTTGAAAACCTGGTTAATTTATAAAATAGATGTGCATGCAGGGAAGAAGCGTGTGTCAGCCATTTCTAGTCAGCCATTTCTAATATGAGTTTATACCATAATGCATGCTAAATAAGAACCTGCCTGTTTTATCTTAGACTAAAAGATATTATTCCACACCAACTCTTGCAGAATAACTGGAGTAGGTTCTTGTTGTTAGCCTAGCCTGATTAAGTGTGAAAGGGGAAATCCTGGGCACACTATGGTTTACAAATACAAACCATGTATTCTATATGTCATTTACACATGACCCAGTTTCTGAGACAAAAACTTTACAGTCATATATTCAGACTTGGGCTCAGGCTTCAAAAAAATAAATTTCTAAATGTGATGATAATCTTCATGGTTGGCTAAGTAGAAATTGAGCTGCAAACATTTGCAGCATAGGCTTTAATGTGTGTTTTGCAGCAGCTAATCAGTAGCTGCATGGGGGGATCTGTTCAGTGTTTTGCTGCTGTGTGTGTTTTAGTTTCTCAAGGCCCTTTGGCATTTAGCACTTCCTGCTGCTGTGTGGCTTCTAGTAAGTAACCATTTAATATCAGACCACATGTCAGGTATGAAGGCTGAAGAATTGATCTTAAGAGTAGCTGAAGAAAAATTTTGCTCCTTCTCTTACTGAATGTAAGCAACTTGTTAAAAAAAAAGCATTTGTTTTGGTTTTAAAACCTAAACATATCATTAGTCAAATCCATCATTTGCATAAATAATTTATCTTTCTTCCCTACCCCATTCCTCATGTCCTTCTCTTTTTGCCATTATTTCCTGAAAAAGCAGACACAATTTAAGGTCAAAAGACTGGGGACAGTTGGCAGATTTTTTAAAGGTTGATGAAGAATTTAAATTTTTGTTTGTTTTTTCGGTTTTGAAGTCAGAATCTTTTCAGTGCCAGAAATCCTGTAGGATTTCAGTTTTCAATAAACCCAGTATTAGTCTTGTTTCTGAATTTTTAGTAGTTCTTATAGAATATGCTTTATCATAAGGCAAACCTATCTTCAGTTATAAACTTTCCTTTTCCTTTCTTTTCCCCTAGCATTTTACCTGGCATGTTGCAGGTAAAATTAGTTTTTCTCAGGTGCAATCAATTGGCACAAAAGGAAAGATATGTAGAAGAAAATAGAAAATCTTGACTTCAGTGTTCCAAGTTCAACCGCTTCTCACTTTATTTTTGAGATTGTCATTTTTAAATCCCACCACAACAAGGGTTACTCTTGCTCTTCATTCATGTGGAAAGCACTGTGATCTTTCTGAAGTACAAGCAGAGGTTTTAGGCAGTTAACACTTCCCTTGGTGGTGAGCTGAGAAAACTTGTTGCCCATCATGCAGTTTTGATGCAGAATTGGACTTTTAAGATGTTGTGTATAAATTCCGTAAGTGCCTTTGATGTTGTTACAATTTTTGAACTTGAAAGGCTGAAGCAGTGAAATATTAGTAAATTTTATCAGTATCAAGTAGTATAAAGGGCTCAGAGGTGTTTGCACTGCTTTAATACAGCCTGAAGCTTTAAAGCCACTGCACTTTGCAGGTTGGCTGTGCTATCAGGTGGAGGCAGAGCTTTGTAGAGAAGAGGAGCTAAAGAGCAACTTAAACCACTGCACGCTTAGGTGGCGAGACACTTTTCTACCCGCTCTCATCCCTCTCATGTTATTTATATATATCTGGCACATTCTGCATTGCCCTTCCCCTTTCTCATGTTGTTGTTAAAACCACTTGGGTGTATTCAGAGAAATACAGGGCCAAACAGTATGGGGCTGGGAAGGCAATGTGGAAGAGTAAGCATTCTACCAGAGTTGGGCAACGTGGTGACACTTCACATGCTAAAATACTGTGTGTAAATGGCTTCTTTTTAAAATAATGATCATATTTTTACCAAATGTCTTAATTTTTTTTAGGAAATGTAGCATTTATTAGTTATTTTTAATTAAATATGTATTTTACAGCTTGATCTAATTTTTTTAACGTTTGCGTTGTTTTTAGTATCTAGAACAAAAACTTGTTCAGAGAGAGTGGCTTCCTATTAAAATGAGCTGCTTTTTGATTCCTTTCAGCTTCAGACATGATTTCTGTCTCACACACAAGTTGTGTTGGCTACGGCTTGGGGAATTTGCCCAGTTGCACAATACCACACACTATTTCCATTATCTGGATGCATCAGTTGGTAGCTCAGTTTTGGCATCTTTACCCAAGTTGTTCCTATTCAAACTATATTGGAAATAAGAGGCACTCATCTATCGCTTTCTTCCTGTCACCTTCTTCGCAGTCTTTCACTCCCCTCTTCTCTACTAGCTTCTTTTCTGTATTCTCCATAGCTTCCAGTAAATGTCATTTATATTGTGTTGATGTTTGGTGATTCTTTGTGTAGGTCTGGTTGGGTATATGTCAGGTTTCATCCTGCCCATTCGAGTCTGATGCACTGAGATGTGAAGGGACTAGAAACCTACAATTAATAACATTAAGTTTATAAACTAATAATGCAATTACCTCCAATTAATAACATCAAATAAATAAACATTACGTTTATTTTCTGATTGTCACAGGGAGATAAAGATCAGAATTTGTAAAGTTTGGGCAGAGGTTCATTCAATTTTATGAATTCATTGCAAAAGGCTAAAATATCTCCTAAAAATTTTAAAAGAAAGAGTTGCTAAATATTAGGAATGAAGGAGAAATGCTTCAGAGCCTTGCTAAGATAAAGGCTAAGATAAAGCTTGACGCAGTGGCAAGGATCAGGAAACAGATGAACTCTGGCACAACCCTTACTTTATTTAAAGTTATCAAGTTATCTTCAGTTTCTTAGAACACAAATTTTTCCTCATAAAATAAAAGTTTTGTGAAAATAATTTTTTTTTGTAGAAACAGTCCTGATTTCAGGCACACTTTTACATTTTCAGAAGAAATATCTGACAAAATCTAAAAATGGTAAATTGTCACTTCAGAAAATTAATCTGATGTTTTTATAATTTTTCGTCATACAGAAATCTGGGATAGGAGGTTTTTTCATCTAGTTTAGGGAGCAGGAACAGAAATAAAGGCAGCAAAGAAGTGCCAGAATTTCCTTGCCACAGAAATGTTATTATCCTAAGGGACCCTGTCCATCTATTAAAGGCAAGTGTAACCACTGCCACTTTCCTTTCTTATGGCTAAATCAAAGGTTAAAATGCTTTCTTGAAAGAATAAGGGTGTTCAGTATAGAACAGAACCAGAGCACAAAGAGCACATTGAGCAAAGTTCTAACTTCAGAGCATGTGTATTTGCTTTTCCTGTTTCTCGGGGGAGAATCACAGCTTTTAAATTATATCTGTGACTAACATACACAGTACTGAAGAAAATTATAGGCACCAAGTAGAATTAGTATTGAGGTATTGTTTTGTGTCATCTACAGGCACAGTAAAGAGGGGGTTGTGGTGCATTTGCAGTTGAATGTGTCCTAATTGCAGGCCTTCTTTGTGTTCAAACACAAGCAACTATATTTAAACTTTATGAGTGAAAAGATAATTAGCAGTCATCTGCTTGCCACTTTTTAATTTAATTTCTCTGCTGCCCTGTGTCAGGGCTGCCAGTAAATGGTAGTGGTTTAAACCACCAATGAAACTGTGACCTTTTTATCTGCAAAAAAGATGAGTGCTACCAAAGCATAGCACAAAAAGACGGCATCTACAAGACATATTTCTGAATGTTATTCTTATTTAAAGCAGTTTGGGCTATCTCAGAATGGTTGGATTTGAAATAAGTTATTTCACTTACACAGACAGAGCCAGTGTAATTCATCAGGGACCAGTGGACATCCCAAGCCATGATATGAAGTGTACTAGACCCAAGGATGGCCTTTATTAATTAGGCTTATAGCCACCTCTGCCTGTGTTTCTCTGAGTAGACTGTTGACCCTATGTCCTTAGAATTGAGCCAAGAAGGGAGAGTTACATTTCCCCAGAGGCATGGCATCTTTCTTCCAGCCGTTTGACTTTTGAGCCCTTAACATTTAATTAAAAAAAAATAATGGTATCTTCCTGTTATGCCTTCTTGCAAACAAAACTGAATGGCATATTTCACAACAATTCATTTTAGTGAATAGCAAATCCAAAAAAAATAGTCTGCAACCCAGCTATTTAAGTGTTTGGAGGCACATCTGCTATGAATTTTGCCTTATTCTTTGGAAGTTGAGATAAACAATGGCTTTTGATCTACAAATAGCAAAAATCATTTTGGGGAAAGATTTCCAAAGAATCAATGCAGTAATTTTCAGAGTTTTCTCATATTTAGAAAGTCATCTTGAGATTTGTCTAATGGGATCTTCCTATGGTAAATGGTGAATATATATGTAATTTTGTAGACGATTGTGGCTCACAAGCCAAGAGCTGCTCTGTGGTACAGATGTTTATCACTACACACGTGGTAAATGAGTGCATTGTACATGCTTGTGCATTTAGTGGTCTGTCTGAAATAGCCTCTGAAAGCTACACCCTTGCACTGCAGGACCTGCCAGAGTGGGAGGGAAACAGCAGAGCAAATGACTTTCTTTCAGCTACAGGGGTGAAAGACTTCAGGGAGAGCTTCAGATGTGCTGCCTGCCCCTTTTTTGGCTCTGTGTCAAATAGCTCTCCTGATGATCAGCAGACCGTGCAAGAAAGTTCCTCCCCTTGCAATTTCCATGGGGAAAAATAAAGCCTTTCACTCAGTGCCTGCTGTGGAGGCAGTGCCAGGAAGCTTCACAGGTTTGTCTATCCTTGGGTGAGGAAAGGTGGCACACTGTCTCAAATAGCGAGGTAATTGCCCAACAGCAACTTAGGCATTACTCTGAAATCACTTTTAATTCAAGCTGGGTTACGTGAAATGAAAACAAAAGCACTTCTTTTTTATAATGTCTAAAATAACTCAGTTGCCAGTCTTTTAAAAAGAGAAAGAAAACATCACCGACAAAATGAGTGCTAGCAAGATATCTGTAACCAATCTGCTGAATTCAGGCAGAGAAAGACCCATGAGACTTTGCCTTGGTGTCAGCAGTTTAAAGATTTTCTATGCTTCTATGCTTCTTTTCTTATGTCTTCTATGAAGTTTGTAATAATATTGTCTGTTTTGGATGGCTTTGCACTTTGATAGAGATATTGTAATTTATTAAAATTAGAAATTATGTATTTCAGACAACACAGAAGTTGTTATCACATAAATTCTTGGTGAGTGGAAGTAACTCAGCAGAGCACACAGCTTTTCCAACTTTTTTGCATTATTATGTAAACTCTGTGGGGAAAAAGATATTTGTTCCATTCATTCTAGGCCAAGATTGGAAAAGTGCTGCAAGCATGTGTAAAAGAGGTTTCTTGGGAATGGGATTTATTGGACTGGGGAATAATCTGCCAGGAGGAATAGTGAAAGCTTCTCTGCTTTAAGTGCTGGAAGCACTTAAAACCAGATATGGAAGTGCACTAAAAATTGCGTCAAAAGAAACTCTTTTTTGCAGCAATGAGCAGGGTCTTTTGCAGATGTGGGGGTTTTTGTTTTGGTTTTGGGTTTTTTTGTTTAAATTGCTCTATGTTTAGGTCAAGTCAAGAATGACAGGAGTGGGACAGAAGACTGAGCATGCAAGCCATCCATGTGCACCAGACTCACTGGGCTAAGGAGATGAAGATGCATTTTGCTTTTTGACTGGTTGGAAGAGCCACATCCATGACCTTCTACCTGTGGCAGGGTGTCCTCTTTACGTCCTTCAAAAGTAGAGGGAAGCAAAAGAGATGGGAAGGAATTCTCCTAAGCAGCAAATAAATAACTGACAATAGGGTAAGCGAAATGAACGGGCAAACCCAAATTCTCCCTTAGTGTCTTGAAGATGAGTTCTGTTACATGCACTTTTATCCTATGTTTAGGATAAGTATATATTTAGATGATTTTAGGTGAATAATTAGAATATTTAGATGAATTCTAATCGTCTGGGTTTTGACAGCGAAAAGTGCATCGAATAAGCAAGTTTTGTCTGCCTTCTAAGACAATCGCCCTTTTAAAAGAATTATAACAAGGAGATTTTAATTCAGGCACTAATTAGTGAAGTGAATTCTAATATTTATTGGAACTCCATACTTCTGCTTCAGTGAATTTGTTTCAGTTATACATACCCCACAGAGAAAATAAATCCCAGAAAACTAAACTTTGTGCATATCATGTCTGGAGTAAATGAGAATTGTTCCAAATTGTTTTCATACAAGCATTGATTAGCACAATAATGGAAGAGAGAGAAAAAAATCCAGAAAGACCTCTACAAATGGCAGTGTGCATCTCTCTCAAATTTAGGATTAGATGCCTCAAATTATGCACATTTGTAAGAAGAGCCCAAGTTTTAAAAATATATTCAAATGATTTCTGATTCTCATCCTTTTACATGTCAATAAAACTATCAAAATATGTGCACTTTTCAGTAGCCCTAATCTGCATCTGTTAATGTGAACTTAATCTTTCAGAAATAGAGTTATAAGAGTGAGTTTTTTGCAGCAATTTGGGATCACTGTGAAAGTGATTCAGCCAGTGTAATCATTATACCAAGGAAAAATCAGAAGCCAAGTTCAGTGGCATTTGATAGATGCCACATGTCTGTGGGATTCACCTGATGTTGAAGACTCCTATAGTAAAGGCTAGTGTTTTTCAAGGAACCAAAATTCCTTCTTTGCAATAATATTCTAATGCAATACTTTCTCTCTGTGACTCTCTGAGGGATGTAATGTCCCGAAGTGGATTGCTCTGAGCCCTGGAATTTCTGTAAGAGTGCTGAACATTGGCTGAATTGTGTGGATAGTGGGCATTGAAATAAATACTGCCATAGAACTGCAGGGCAGTTTTTAGAAAGGGTGCATATTTTTTCTCTGTAAAATTGCAGTACGAGTTCTTCTGTTGAGAGTTCATGGAACACAGGGAATAACAGCATGTCAAGTATGCCATGTACATAGGCACTGAAGGGCTCCTGGGTCCAATGAAGTGGGTATATATGAAAAAATAATTACCCACCTTCAATTCAGTCCAGTTCATTTAAATGACATTTTTCTAAACCACTGAAATATAAGCATCTAGCTATCAGACTGGTGGAGCCTTGCTTTCTCTCCTAAAAAATACAGGTACACAGCCACAGGGAAGGAAGGAACCAGTCGGTAGCTATTGGGTATCTCCAAGAGAAATGCTGAATGTTGAAGGCTGGGCATATGGATCCTTGCTCTGAACAGAGAAACAGACTTCAGTCACTGCACTTTGAGGTTGCCATGGATGGAGAAAGAGCTGGGCACCCTGTTTCTTTCCCCTTCCTGTCTGTGCTGTCATTTTTCCTCCCAATTCAATGATTTGGGATAATACAGATGTTATGATCTCTCAGGAAATGCACTGGCTTTAAGAAAAGGGAGGAGACCCAGCACTTCCAGTAGGCCAAGCATTTTTCGATGGAACAGGCCACTCAGGCTAAGCCAGTGTGGTCCAGCCAAGCCATCACTGGGACTGCATCCCACCAAAGTTTCACCTTCAGCTGCTGTGCAGCCCCCTTCTTTGAAATGTAGCAGTGCACTGCCAATTAAGTCTACTGCAGTGTCTCTGGGATTATGATTTCATTGTAACTTTCCACTGCTTAACATTGTTTTGGTTTGGTTCTTACAGTCACATACTCAGCTGTGTTTTTTTATTTTCAATGACTGCTGGACTTTGGTGTTGAAAACTTTGGGAGAAGATTGGATTTTTTTCAGCTCCAACCTCTTAGTAAAATCCTAATGTAAGCAGGCATGAGATGCATTAACACGTTTTGTGATTGCCCAGGGTCAATAATGATCAAAATTTATGTGAGATGGTTTTCCAAAGGAAATTAAACAATGAGCAAGTAGAAAGCATCTAGAACAATGCCATAGTAGGCAACATTATAGAGCAACTTCTACCTTTATGCTGTAAAAGCCCTGTGAACGTACACTTGATGTGGGTGTCTCCAGGCAGCCTACCTTCACAGAAGGGGATCTCCTTCTGGGATGAAAGCCCTGCCTGGGCTCCATATTACTTGGGTAAGGACAGGAAGAGGTGAAGATTATCCATTTCTTCCGACCTCTGCTGCCTGTGAGTGGGAGTGAGGAGTGTGTTAGGTCTTCTTCTCTTATATGAGGGATATTATCTCCCTCTACTAGTCCTTTTATTATAGTATCAAAAGGAGTAGGAAGGGCCAGGGAGGAGGAAGAAAATACTGACTTAGATAGCAAAGGAAAATGGAAAAAGTGTAAAATGTGAAAGATCCCTGTCAGGAACAAAAGAAATTACTTCATTCAAATTTCTGATACTTCTTTTTGGTTAGTCCAACCATTATGTTCACAAACATAGCAAATGATTTTTTGTCTGTAAAAATCCATTGATTCTGCTCTGCTTCTTTCAGTTTACATCCAGCAAACTATGTTTTGGCTCAGCACATTTTTAATTCCTGTTCAGTGGAAAATCTTTATTCTCCAGATCTTTTGTACTACGATGCCCACCAAGTGTGGGAGAAGTGGGGATGCTCTCCATCTAGTATCAATTACTGTAGGAGTCCATCTGCCTGTGGTGGCCAACAGAGCTGATGTGCTGGACTCTTACTAGCTCCAGGTCTACTCTGCCATGGATATGAGGAGAATTGTCCACAGACCAAGATTTTCCAACAGTCTGTGAAGGAGCCTAAAAACACTGACTATTCCACAGAAAACAACAAATTGAGTAGGTTGGTGGCTTTAAACAATTTGTTTGCACTATAGTAATTGCTTGAAGAAAGCCTCACTCATATGAGCAGTCTTTTTTATTTTTTCTCTATATAATGAATGTATAAGGTAATGGAGCTTTCTTTTGCTGTTCATGATATTGCCTATTTACAATGACAAACAGCTTCAATAATCTTACTGCTGCAGGAGGAAGGAAATGGAAAAAAGTTGGAAAAGCAAAGATTTTTGGGTTTTGTGAGGGTGCTTAGGTTGAAATGGAAATATATTGCCCAGCCATAAAGTAGGATTAGCCCTCTCGTAGCTCCTGTTTTGTTGCCTCTTCAGTTATTTTTCATAAGACTTCAGAGCTAAGAGCATCCTTACAATTAGTGTGGCATCTGGCCTTGTCACCACCAAAACAGCCTTCCCTAAGCCCAGCTGTACACCTTCTATGCCTCAACACCATATTCTCACAACTGCCTCCTCCATCTTCTGACCCATTTACCACGCCTCCCATAATCTATCCCTCCATATGCTTATTTAGGTGTCTTAATCTCCCAGCTGCCCAGCTGGCTGCCAGGAGAGTGCTGGGGGAAATCTCGTGTGGGTGAGAGGTTCTGTGTCTCCTCGAGATGCTGCCGTGTGAGGCTGATACACTAGATGGGGCGGTTGCTATGCTGATCAGCAAACACCGTTTCTCTGGCGCTGGATTTCTGCTCCTGCTTGCAGGACGGGAAGACGGGAAATACGGGCTTGTTTATTGGGAGTGATCAGCCCTCCTGCAGCAGAGTTGGTAGATTGCTCTGAGCCGGTTTTGCCCGGTTTCTTCTCCTTCCCAGGTGAAGTCACAGCAGGGTCATTATTACTTTCTGTGCCTTAAATGCAAATTCAGCTGTGTTTAAAGGCACAAAGCTGCATTGGGATGGGATGGTGTGTCAGCCTTTTAAATTTCTTGAAGGTCGCCCCACCCCTTTTTTTCTAATCCATAAAATGTATATTTAAACAACACAAAATGTTATTATCAGCCATCGCTCTTCCCTCAGCCAAGGTAATGCTACAAGCTTGGCATTATTGGTTGTGCTAGTGAAATTGGATCTCCTTGTCATATTGATTCTGATGTACTTAGGTCAGGGCTTGTGGGTTTTGTATTGATCTGTCAAACTGCTGAGGAGTCAGTGAGCAAGATCTGTTGTCTGTGTTGTTTAGGAACTAACAGAAGCTCTTATTATTTGCCAGCAGCCTGTTGCACACTTGGACATTGATCTGTTATGAGAGAAGCTGGCTTTAATTAGTACCAGGTTTTCCAGTATTTGCTCAGAGTGCTTTGACCCTGGTCCACAGCAAGTTCACGAAGCAGACTCTCAGGTTGAGCTGTACATTTATTATGTAGTCTTTCGAGAAAGAAATCATTAAAATAATTGGACTAAAATTTTTGTATGTGCTGAACTTGAAGTAGTCTTTTCTAAAACAAAACTCAATTGGATCTATAAAATGTGTTCAGAAATACACATCTAGACCTTGATTGGCATTGTGCACTTAAGTAGTTGTTGTTTATCCTGATGTTTTGCTGGCCTGCTAGAGATTTAGATTTGATGTATGTGGCTCTAATAGCAGATACAGAATCCCTTGACTAGTCTGAACAGTAATTCCTTCTCTCAGCTTGATTACTTCAGCATGGAAAAGGCTTTCCCCAGAAGCCTGAAAGAGAGAAATCACTCATTCATTCCAACTTGTAAACAATTTTATGGCAGGAAAAAGCTTTTTTTTTCTTTTTTTTCTTATTTCTTTTATTCTTGGAGGAAGAGGGCCTGGCTAGATTATTGCTTTTAGGTTGTATTTCATGAAATAAACTGACAGTAACATTAAGTGGCTCATATGCAATTGATAAGTATCAAAGATGTCACCAAAGTGGTCATGTATGCCAGTACGTCTGCAACAGGAATTTTCTTCTACATGAAATAGTAAAATTATAGACACTAGATATATGACTAAAAGTAAGTTAAAGCAGTTTTCCCATGATGTATCACCAAATGAAACATGAAAAGAACACTCTTACTAACTTATCAAAGTATTTCTCTATTGTTTATTCAATACTTGCTGAAATGATCATGAAAAGTGACTCAGTGAAAAATGAGTGTGTCATTTTATAGAATGTAATCCATGTCCAGGAAATTATATCTGTAAATTCTGACCATCTCCCACATATATGTGCAGATGAATGGGGGATGAGGAGAAGAAACTAAAAAAAAAAAAAAAAAAAAAAAAAGGGCCCTTATTAGCCTGGTCCCGGCCAAGTACAAGCATCTAGCAGCCATACTCTTCCAGCAATGTCCAAGCAGCCATTGCAGCATCTGCAAGGCTAAGGAGCCAAAGCTCCCTCACTCCACAGCATCCACAAGAAATGCTTGGTGTATTTCAACCCCTGTGGCTCAAGAATATCTAGGGCTGCTGCTGCAGACTTTCTGAAAGCTTTGGGTCAGGCTGTGTTGCTAGAGCGGGGTGGTAGAAGATCTTCATGTCCTGGATTCTGGGGGAGGAAGCATGGTGTGGTTCCATCCAGGTCTTGAAATGTGTGATTGGTAATATGTCAGGATGAAAAGCACAGTTGGTTTGTTGTTTTTTGTTGTTATTGGTTGGTTGGTTGGTCTTGTTTTGGTTTAGCTTGTTTTTTATGAATTTGAAAATTATACACTAACCTTTTGTATTCAGATACAACATTGACCTAAATATGCAATAAATAGGGTGGCTTACTTCATTGCTTATTGAAACCTTAGGACAATACGGTATCTGAATGCTTCCTTTTAGTTTAACTGTTTAGCTTTCTTCCGAAGAGATTTAATTTTTGATTTGGACTTAAAAACCTGTGAGAGATATATAGCAGAGATTTTGCAAGTTCTGACTAAGCATATGAAAAAGTTTATCTATTGCACTTGACTTTCGTAAAATAGAAATGTGATCATTAAACCTGTCATAGGAGGGTCTCTGTGGACTGGTCTAGCTCAGAAATTGATGTAATTTGCTTAGTTATCTTTAAACATCATCTTTTTCCAAAAGAGGCGTGGCAAAATGGATACAAAGTCACTAAAAATGTTAAATTACTAGAATGTTATAGGACTTGTATAACTGTGCAGACAATCAGTGGGCTGCATGGCTGATTTCTAGCAAAGATAGACATTGACAGGATTGTTCCTTTAATTTAATTGGGCTCATTGAAATGTGGGGCCAGCACAATCTTCTTTTTAGATGAACTTCATCTCTTTCATCTTATCTTGTAAACCACGTGTCAGCAGCTTGAGAGCAAGTACCTCCTTAACTGATTTATATTTCTGCTCTTTACAAATATTTCAGTGACATTGTTTTCTGCCCTTGTATTTTTTGGGCCTCTCTATGCATTCTTGAGCTTAGTTTGTGGCATTCCACCATCCCTGGCAGCCCTTGCTCAGCCGAGCAACTGTCTTGGCCTGGATTGTCCTTGCTACATGTGGAAGAAGTTTTTGCTTTTGGTGTAGCAACACAACACTTTGCTTGGAGGTCTCTCTCCCCAGGACTGTCTGGCAGGTGGCAAATAAACGAGTGTACCATGCTGTCTCTTCTGCCCCCATCCGTGAAAGCTGAACAGGAAAATTAATTACCTGGGTCTGTGTTACTATTTCCATGTATGGCTTCCCAGAGCAAGCCACAGTCAATGCTGTGTCTGTCATGCTGGCAGAGCTTCAGCGAAGCACCCCACTACAGTCTGGAGCAGCATGGGAGCTGATATTGGCTCTTTGAGAGAGGGCTTTGCAAGACACTGTTGCATGGCAGTGTCCTGGTCTCAGTGTGATGTTTTATAACAACAGCCAGTTGTTTAATCTAACCAGTTAGATTAAAAGTCATGTTAGGAAGGTTCCAGAATGAGCTACGTTGAACAATTGGCAAGTACTTAGAAAATAATTGAGTCAATAACTAAATGAGAGAAAATGTGTGATAAATGCATTTGATTTTCTGCTTTGGAGAGCTAAGTTGCCTGGTGAAGGAAAACACTAGATGTGTCTTGATTTGGTACATCTCAACATCAAAAAGATTTTGAGACTGGTCGCAGGACTGTGTTTCACACGTAAGCCATGGTAACACGACCTAGATGTAATCTCCATGAAGTGGGTGTACAACGTTGCTCTCAAAAATATTTATCAGCAGTTTTCTGTCAGTCTAAAAGGGCATCTCATGCAGGATCTTGCACAGGGCAATCCCTGGCCCAGTTGTACTCAGTGGTTCAGTTTTGATTTGAATGTAGGATTACAGAATATCCTTGCAAATTTTGCAACTATTACCAAGCCAGGAAAGTTGCAAGCACTGGAGAGGACTGCACTGCGAATCAAAATGGTCTTCACAAATTCAAGCAAAGAGGTAATACAGCTTTCTGTCAATTTGCATACCTCTCCTCTGGTCTGTTTTTCATATAACTATGTGTTGTAGTTTGAGACCCCCAAAATCCAATTCCTGAGTCCAAGCCCTCCTCCCACAACTCAACCCAGTGTGAGAGGGGTTTTCCAGACAAAACACAAGACTCAGTATGGGGGGAAGGGAATTATATTACAATCACTACACAAATATTATAATACATTATATACATAATCCTAACTATCTCTCCTATGATAAAGCAATATTTACAATGGATCAAATCTCTTCTCCCTGCAATAAAAGTTCAGAAGGGAAGAAGGAAAGATCCTTTCCACTTTCAGAGCAGCAGTCTCTCTTCTTCCATGCAGCAATTGTAGTTGTAGTTGTAGCTGGATCTCTTTCCATTACACACAAGGGGTCTTCTCTCACCCCTCTCAGCTCTTCGACTCCAGTCGAAGGTCTCTCTCTGTCCCGTGGACTGCGAAAGCAAGGACAGGCTCACTTCACCATGTCATATCACGAAGCACAGGGGTCTTCATGACGGTCCCTTTCCTCAGGGGATTTACCCCTGAGTCAGAACGTCTCGGGCAGCTTTCAGTTGCAAGTCTTTGCCTCAAGAGTTCTACCAGAGCTCCTGCGCTCTGCCTCAGGCTGCCAGCCAGGCAGCAGCAGTGGGGGAGGCAAGGTCACCCCCTCCGCATTCCGTCTGGCCATCCCAGTCCAGCTTTCAGGATGTCTTGAGCTTCTCAGCTCCTCTCTCTGGTACTGCTGCATTCCAAGACTCCCCTCAAGTAGGGGTCCACCGCCTCCTCCTAGGAGGGGTCTCAAATGGGTTTGGGGGGGTTTGATTCAGTTCTTACCCCAAAACTCTCTCTTTAGAGCTTAGTCTTGCTCTGTTGCTCTCTCTCTCTCTCTCCTTCAGACATCTCTCTGTCTCTCTGCTTAGCTGCATGCTTGTTTCTTATCCCCTTGGCTTTCTGCTATAGTCTCTCCGTTCACTGCTGCTCTGCTGCCACTTTCAGTATCTCCTGGTGCTGCTCACAGTGGAGAAACTTCCCCCAGCTCTTAGCTACAGTACCTGGTCCAGTTTAACACTGTTTCAAGTTCTTGCAGCCCCCCAGCTGGGGCCTGGGGGGGGCCTAGGCCCCCCAGCGGGGCTCCTGCCCCTTCTCCTCATGGCTTCAGAACATGGCCACTTCTCCTCCAGCTACCTCATCACCCTTCTTTTCCAGTCTGGTGTGATATGTTTTAATTTTGCAGGGGCGCTGATTGGGTCAGCACCAAGAGAGACACCACCCCCCTCAGGGGTTACCATTTTTTTTTTAACTCCAGGGGGAAAAACCCTTTTTTTTCCCCCACCACACTATGGCACACAAAGAAAGCATTATCACAATCCAGATAAAATTCCAAAGCACTTGAGAGGTTAATCACTGTGAAGTAATTTATGCTCAATGCTAAGGTTTTGTAAGAATTTAAAGATATTTGAAAAACTGCTTTAGATAAATGCTGAAACTACCACAAGAAGCACACCATTTCAAGACTTCACCAAAATGCTTGGAGTTTGGGGGTTTGTTAGACTTGAAGAATGTGACCTGAGAGGACAAGTAGAGAGCAGAAGGGTTGGGAGGTTAAGACTGCATATGATTGTGCCATTTACCCACACTGGTAGACTGAAAACAAATTAGAGGAAGGAAATTATCAAAAGACAGCATACCTGTGCTTCAAAACCAAGATGGAAAATGGGAAATCCAGGAGGGAACAATCTTCATTGTAATCCTATTGTCCAGGCTGACCTCAGTGACAGAAGAAAAAGACACCAGCAGTAAAATAATTAGCTATTTCAAATTCATCACATTTTAATAATTCAAACCTATTAATAATGCAAATAGAAAGAATATTTCAAATATATTTTTGTCAGGGTCTTTCTATAATATTCTCTTTCTCATTGAAGGAAAGAAGCTTATACTTCTCACCACCCTGCAATGTAAAGAGAAGAACAACATAGTTCTGAAATACCCAACCCTCTTTTGTAATAGCTTTAATGAGATTTTTAATATGGCTCTCAAGAGGGCACCATTCCCCGTGTATCTAAATATGCTCTCTCAGCAGCATGTTCTCGGTGAAATGTCGTTATTTTTAGAAGTAAACGGAAGCAGAATACATAATTTCCCCTCCTACACCTTTGTTGATGCTTTAATAGAAAGACTGTTCAGAAGTTAATTACAGCATCCTAGATTGTGCACCAAACAGGCACTGCAACTACAAGTGATTGCTATTGTAAGGGCAAAAGAAAAGGAACAGTGCCATACAAATGTTGCTCTGGAGTTCTTTTTGCGCCTGATTACCACCCCAGGAAAAGAGTGCTGACTTGTTTGCCACAAAAGGGATTAAACTGCCTTGCATGACACCCTGGGAATGGATGCCCAGGTGAAAGGCATGTTACAATAAACAGATTACTTTGAGTAAGAGCTAAGGAAGGAAAGAAATAGCACAAACCAATTTGCCATCCACATTTGGCTGCTTTTTGAACTTTCACACAACCTGATGTGCTGTTTCACTTATGAGGAGAAATTGATAATAGAAGCAGAAATGTCTTTGATTTCTTCATCTGGTTGTACACTAAGTTCTGTTTCCCCGAAGACAGTGGGAGTCAAACAAAAGGGCATCATTTCACTGCTTGCAGCTCGGTCTTTTTCGCCTGGCATGTGGTCTTACGTTTTCCTTAGGATGTCTTTCCAGAGTTTCCCTGGCTGCTTTGTTTCCTCTTCAGTCGAATTCTCTGGTCTTTCTTCCCTTCTTCCCAAGATATGCATAATTCTGTGCAAAGCAACCAAGCAGTTTGTACCAGATTTATAACATGTTGCTGAGTTCATCATAATACACCACTCGGCACTGGAAGTTTTTATGTTATATTAACAGTAGTTCACCCTCTGGCTCCATGCTGGAGTGGAGCACTGTTGGAGTTCTGACTCAGAAGAAAAAGTTTGGGCTGCTGAATTATTGGCATTATTACCTGAAATTACTCTGGGGTTTCATTTTTCTTCTGCTATACTGGCCAGCTGTGGCCTCATGAAAGTATAGCCTATGGTGACACAGTTTCATCCTGAGCTGAAAAATATTTACCTTGTCTATTCATTCAGCAAAAGCAAACTCTTTCTAATGCATTTTTCGCAACCTCTGCATATGGCACATCTCCAGCTTGCCAATTTATCTGGTGTACTTTGCTGATATCAGTTGGGCTCTGTGTTTGTCACACGCATTTTACAGTAATTCCTGGCAAGCATATTAGCTACCAAATTGGAATAAAAATGACTGCTGTTGTTAACAAGCCTCTGCAGGGAAAACTTATATTTTATAATAATTAAAATATACCTGTCCTTTCATTACCTTTGAGGTGCATTTGAACATCTGTTCTGTTGTTGTCAGAATATCATCAAGCTGTGCAAGGTAAAGTGATGCTTTATGTGGTACCTAAAGCAGTTAGGGACAAGAGTTTAGCAGAAGTCAAAGTGAACAGACATTTCTGTGACTGATGAGGGTACAAAGAGTCAAATTACACATACACTAACAGACAGTCAATTCACCACACTTTCTGCACTTAAATATGCAAAGTCAATCTTTGACTAATAGTCATTAAAAAAAAATATCCTTTTGTGGAAGTATGAAGCACCTTGTGCTAACAGTATATGGAGCTGTGATTCTGGTCTAGCTGGATCCCTTGAGCAGGTGATCATGCAGAGAAAGTTCTCATTCATAAATATCTCATTTTGGGTCAGGAAAGAGGAGGTGAAGTAGATACAGGAAAAAAAGATGAGTGTTTAATTTCAGGGGTCTCTACTAGCACAGCATAGACAGATCCCATTTAGGCACACGGGACTGTTACACAGCCCATTCAACTTGATATCCTGCCCATGAAGGAGGAAAGTAATCCTTGCAACTCCAAAGAAACTCAGGGACTGAAGTAGTAATGACCCTGAGCTTGAAGAGGTGAGACGTAATTCCATCAGATACCAAATTTTCATATGGATAAAATAACTTGGACTATAGGTGTGTAAAGCAAATCCCTTCTATGTGGAACAGAAACAGAATTAATTGAGAATTCAGTCCCAGTATGGTAAATTAGGAAAAAAGTTTATAGATAAATAGGTATTTTTAAAAGTCATTTGGGAGAACACACTCAAGCAGTGTCTTTAACTCTGCTTTAGTTAGTCTCTCCTGCCATTCTCTTTTACAAATATTGCAGCACCTGGCAGCACCTAGAAGTGCTCCTTTATTTGATAGTCACTTCTGGTTGATGGATTTTACTTTATGTGCACTATGGGGTTCAAAAGCAATACAGTTTAGTGGAAAGATCTATATGATAACAGTACCTAGCAGTACCTAAGGGGAAGAGACAGTAAGGTAGCAAGCTGAAGTTGTTTCTCTCTTTAGTGGATCTTGTAAAGTGTCTCCTCTGGTCGTTTCTAGTTTATGTCTGGTCAGATTTCTGTTTCACGAATCAAGTTGCAAAACAGTAACCTCTAACGAGGTGATCAGGTATGTCTGGCTAAGTGTATAGTGCATCATGTATCATGCATGACTTCACACTAGCAGTAATTTGTCAGCCTTCAAAGTTTGAAAAGCTGCTTTTGCTTTTCAGTATTTATTTAATCATTTTTCTAAGGGTGGTATTTGTCATTTAAATGAACATTACCTAACTCTCACTTGTCTAAATTTTACTTCAACTGAGAGAGAGGGTTAAGACAAATGCACACTCTTCTACTGCATAGCTGAAGACTTTCTTCATGTATTTTCACTCATAGTACTTAAAACAAACTGAAGCATCCAGAATCTCCCCTATCCTTAATATAAGCCTGGCCACATGTTTTATGTCTAGAGATGAAGTCCTGGCCAGACTGAAGCAGAAGTTTTGCTGTTGGTTTCACCATAAATTGGGTATCGCCTCAGATCCTCAGACCAGGATATATTGTCTTTCCTTGTTTTTTCTTTATTGAATTATCTGTTTGCAGATTTTAAGGAAAAACAGAAAAAGACCTTTGTTTATGCCTCTCTTTTTCCTGTACATAAGACTGCAAGAGAGGGATCTGCAGAACACGCAAAAGAGTGGTGGGCGGAAGGTAAGAATAAGGTCCCAAGATAAGGAACAGGGTAAAATGTTCTTTAAATCTATTGTATGCAGTCATTTAGGCATGATAAAGGTCTGGCATTTCCCTTCAGTAAGGATAGTGAAGACTGACCTTTTTACACAGATTCATGGCACTAATGCCAAAGGGGTTCTTAGGTCTGACTTGTGTGATACAAGCCATTAAATTATGCTCATTTACCCTTTTATTGAGCTCAGTAACTTATGTTTTATTGTTGTCATCGAGAAAGACATCCAGTCCTGATGTGATGACCTCCAGAGACAGAAAATTCACTGATGGCCTTGGTAGCTTAATCACATTTGGTGTTGCAATAGATACGTTTTTCCTTGAAAATGCCTATTCTCAGTTTTCAACTGTTGTTTCTTATTGTAACTTTCACTGACAGAGTAAAAGGCCTTTTGTTTCTTCTTGGTGCCTTGGCCTCTATGACTTACAGTGTGTGTTCACTGCTTATGTGGCAATAGAAGTCTGAAGCATTTTTGCTTGTATTAACCATTCTGATGGAGTCAAATACTGAGTGTGGATGTGTTGCTGCAGTACAACTGAGCCAGAGATAAACCGAGGATCCAAAACTGGCTGTCCTTGTATACAGAACTTTGATTTGGCCTCTTTATAGAAAACCTGTTCTAATACAAATACTGCATCTAGCCAAATATCATGATGGTTTCAGAACGTTCAAAGATGCT
Source organism: Corapipo altera (assembly GCF_003945725.1). Classification (NCBI taxonomy): domain Eukaryota; kingdom Metazoa; phylum Chordata; class Aves; order Passeriformes; family Pipridae; genus Corapipo; species Corapipo altera. The sequence continues at coordinate 24,015,402 of NW_020884874.1, forward strand.
AATAGATTTTCAAAGCCAGAACATTTTATAACAGGCTCGATAACTATCTAGCTTGGGTGTGGGAAGCCCACAGCTCATAAAATGGGGTTTGAGTCTGGAACTTTATTTCAGTGTACATATGGATGCAAACTTTCTATTCCTTGTTATTATCATATAATACTGAGGATTATAGGAGCTGGCTACCTTAAAATTACACTCAAAAGTCTTATTTTGAACTGATTTTCTCTATTTCATATATCTGATTTAGCCTGATGCTCTGGGTAGCAAAGGCCATGCTCTGAGGTAAGGTTTTGGATGGAGCTCATCTGTTTCCATAGGAATAGTAACTTGTTTCAAAGCACTTGTTTGTGATATTTAAAGAGAAAAGGAGAGAGGTTATTTCAGTTTGCCTGACAAAATTCACTTATGTGAGCAATATGTTACATTAATGCAGGAGCACCCACGCCAGGGATTGTAAATGGCTGTCCAGGTCTTGTAGCCTTTCTCCCAAAACATTTACCCAGTTTTCTGTGACAGAGAGGAAAATATCTCTTCTGCACTTAACCAAATGATAGCCCTAATCCCTTTAGTAGCCATTTGCTTTTCCAAGTAATTTCCAATTTTGGGAGACTGTAAAGAGCAAACAGAAGGGCATGTTTTGTTTCTGACAGCAAATCCTTAGCAGTTCAGTGGAAGATGTGTGGCAGTTTCTGATCTATACACCGTCCTCCTGTTGCAGCCCCACTTGGCTCTGTAGAAGCTGGCACATGACAGGGTCTAAGAGTTTGACTTCCAGTAATAGCAGAACACGGAGGACTAACCACAGCCTAGTTTGTGTCTGTACATGTCCTCATGCAAGGGCAAGAGGAGGGAAGAAATGGAAACAATATAGAAGTAAAGGCTGTCCAAGAGGGAGGATGGAGCGCAGACATTGAGACTTATGGCATTTTTACCAGCATGTCGATTAGACCTGACTCTGAGTAGCTTTAATTGTTCTCTGAAGGCAGACAGCCTGCTAATAGTTCTGAGCTGGTTTAAACAGTAGTAAAAATCCTTAAAACCATTAGATGTCTTGTTTCTGAGGCTCCCATCGCGAGCTGTGCAGCTGTGCTCATGGGGACACAAGGAGACTGTTAGTATATATTTACTTTTGGTCATGTCAGGGCATGGCACAATTCGTTCAAGCACATCCAAATCCAAGAAATCCTCTAAAGATTTCCAGGGCTATGTAAGCAGTTGGGCACATGCAAAACCTCCATAAAGGGATCAGTGGGAAAGCTAAAGATGAAAACTTTGTGTTTATTTTTCCAGATACTTCAAACCAAACACATGTGATGCCTCTTTGTAGATATGAGTTCACTAAAAGCCGAGATTCAGAAAAAAAGGTACAATTTGCCTAAATAATCAAGCATTCAGAGATGTTTTTCTTGCCAATGCTTTTGTTTCCTGCTGAGTACCTCTCTTCATGATATGCTGAAACCTCTTTCTTGACCTCTCCCCATGTCCCTTCTCTCCTCTCCCACTTCCTCTGTCCCTTCTCTCACTCAGCCCTGCCACACATTTCTGCACTGAACTCAACATATGCCGAGCCCCTTCCTGCTCCTTCTGAAAACCCATCTGTGCTGTGAAACTCCCAACCTACAACGACCACATATTGCTGTCTGAATCCCACTCTCTTCTTGTTTTCTATCAGTTTAAATCTGTTGACTTCAGAGGTGTTGCTTCTCCCCTCACGGCTTTTGGCAAGAGTCAGATCCACTGCATCTGTCCAGGCTGTTCAAGGATAAAGTCTTCCCAGGGAACAAAAGGCTCTTGTTTGCTTGGCAAAATAAAGTATCCTGTGCACTTGTAGCAGTGTATTAACAATATTTCCAGGTTGAACTCTAGCTTCTTCACAGGAAAAGTGTATCCTTGTTACTGTCCTGCTCTCAAACTCTTCCGCCTCTGTAAGGTGGGGAAAAGATACTTGGCAAAACCTTCTCCCAGTGATGCTGAGATGATAGTTGCTGAGGTTTGGGGAAGGTGTCTGTTAGAGGTTGGTCTTGCATTGTGCTGAACCCTCTACCCTTACCCAGGGAAGCCTATCCATGCATACTACTGAGCACTTCCTCAAGAGGCTCTCTCTTTTGCCTAGCAATTTTCAAGAATGTGCCAGAGGAGAGATGGTTTTCACATACCTAAAGCCTAAAGAATGTGCATCTAACAGCTCTGTATTTATAGAGATGTTACTACTTAAGGATCTTGGTGCAGTTTATAAAGCATCCTTTTGCAGTGACAATCTTTGTTACCGACTGAAAGACTGGGATTTATCTGTAGCAGAGCCCAGATATTTGCAGCCATTCCCATGCCTTCACTGTGTCCTTCCTTCCCTCCCTGTGAAACCGCCCCACCACTGGTGAATGGAAGTGTACTTCACAGAAGGAAATACCTTTTGGAGAGCTACAGATCACTTGACTCAGCGTGGTTGTTGCCCTAGGAATTGGTGGACACTTAGAAGAATTGCATGAAGCTGTATATTTAGAGTGTTGACGTTAACTATTCGAACCCACAGCATCTAAAACCAAGTATATCTTCTCCCAGAGACACCTGCATGATGAGTTCTGTGTGGGAAGAAACAGACACAGTGAAAGGGAAGTGAAACATTTTGCCCGAAATGGCATCTTATGGAGTCAGATCTTTGCAGTGACAAATATGCACTGAGTAGAGACAGATTTCACATTTTCTAAATGTGTTAATAGACATCTTTGTCATGATCAGAAACACCACAGCTGAAGCTGTACATTGGTTCTGCATGTTTGTCAACTCAAAGTGTTTTCGATGGCTGGGTGCTGAGGTCTCTGTTTGCCTTGATTTCTCTATTTGCGTCTTACCTGGGCAGATTTCTGTGCCTCTGTGAATCCTCATTGATTTTTGTGAGAGTGAAGTGTCATTACTGCAGCAGGCAGTGTACATCAGGTATATTGGAGAATAGGATCATTAGGGTTCTGTGTCATTAGCAGTGCTTCTAATGTACGCCGTAATGCTTTCTTCTCTGAGAGGTGGCACTGGTTATCTGAGTTAGCTACTTCATCGCCTCTTAACATCGCACGGCTTCCAGGGTATTTATACTCATACAGCTGAGGTGTGGGAAGCAAGCAAGGTCGTTTCTAGGTCAGATGTTGGAGGAGCTTGTGCAAAATTGTTCAGGAAGTCTCTGGATGAACATGAAATTGAGCCCAGGTCTTAAGTGCCTATGACCAAAATGGGCTGTTAGACAGGATCACCTCAAAGCTGAAGAAAACTGGGATACAGTGTGATGGAGTATGAGATCTTTGAAAGGTGGACAGAGAGCTTTGGACCTGTGCAGATCTGGTCTTAGTCCTTACCCAAAATTGTCCTTAAAAAGGCTGATGCATTTTGGTGTCATGCAACTATGGGTTGTGATGGGGTTGCTCTGTACTCACAAATTAAGTAAGTTTATGACAGAAATATATGTATATTTTACTTTTAAATAACAATCACAGTCTGCTGTTGAACTCCATCTATTATCTGTATCTTTCTTTTCATACGTGTTCAGTCAGGGAGACATTGCTTTAATCCTGCTATAATGGCATCTGATCATACACGTTTCTTAATTTCTATTAATTCTAATTACCTACAATTAAAAATAAAAACCCAAGTAATGTATTTTGTAAAGCTTTCTCTTTTTTGGAAGGTTCCTGGTGAGATACTCTCTGTTCAAATGGTAGAGATTCACAGCATATACCATAAGAAATTTCCATTTATAGTTAGCTTTCAAGAGTTAATAAATGTTTACCTGTCACACAGCCCTGATGAAGCATCCAAACTCAATGCTTATCAAGCTGCTGTAATTGAGACTTTCCATACTCTAGTTAGCACCTTAAAATCCTGATCCTCAGCTAACTTGAAGCTGTGACTATATCTGAATTGGATGTCATGGTGGGACGTGGGTACACATTACTATCTTTTACATGTGGTTGTGGGCAGGAAGGGAGCTCTGTTACTCTCCGGTAGGTCTTCTCATCTGTGTGACTGGGGGACCAGCACCCCAAAGTACACCACGAAGCCCGTCTGCCCTGCAGTTGAGGTTCAGCCATGGCATGCACACTAGGACCACTCTGCCACACAGAAATAGTCACTGTCTGGAGCTTTTCACTTGCCCGAGGTCTAAGTAGGTGCAGCTTTGCACCTTTCTTGGGCTCTCTGGCACAAGCTGTTACCCACCTGTATTCCCCAGCCACAAGGGTTAGTACTGGTTCCCTATAGCTGCACCACCGCCTAGTGGATTCTCAGGCACAGAGCTCCCCATTCCTGGCCACCAATGAAACTCAAAGCAAACAAATTGGATTCAAACCCAATCTCTCTTAGTTTTAATCAGCACAAGATATTTGCATACTTGCTAAGATTTAAAATATGCTTATATCCTTCTGCCCTGTGGTGGCTTTGGCACCATCCCTAAGTGCTGTTTGAGCTCAGGCACCTGTAGGTTTTGCAGTTCTTCAAGCCCCATCTCAAAAATCAGGGAATCTCTTCCTTTCACACAGGCAGCTTGCCGTCCCCATGGTTTGGCTCCATAGAAGAGTAATAGCACCTTAGCACAAAGGCACAGTCTCTGCCCTTCTCTTCCAAACAGTCTGCCAGTGCAGCAGTACATCCCTCAGCTCTCTCCAGGACAGGCTTTAAAGACACACCAAGGGCCTGTGCTTTCCTTCCTTTTCTGCAGGAATCTGGCAATCTTCAGGCAGCTATCTCCCAAAGAGAAGCTGAAGAAAAATGGTGACCTCTATCAGGTGGCCATCTCACAGCCACCAGTTTAGTGCTCCTCTGCAGCTAGATTTCATCAAATGCCATTAACCAATTACCCAAATTGGCACATTAATCAATTGTCATTAAGTGATGCAGAATCTAGCAAATGAATAAGTTCCTTATTGGTCATATTTAACCCTTTGTATTAGTGTGGTTGTAGCTATCCGTGACGTACTAATGCAACATGCTTATGCTAACTTCTATTTTTTATAAGCTGTTCATAAGCCACTTATAAATAGAAGCTTAATATGAAGTGTGACAGATCTCTAATCTTTAGTCTCTCCTTAGCCCTCCAAGCGCTTCCTTTCTGGAAATACAGAATATATCCAGTATGCCCTAGATATTCTCCATTCTTGCTGATGACTTTAGCTCTCAGCTATTGATGCTTTCCACTTCTTAATCAGTGTAAATAGATCAGTGCTGGAACTGTCTTTTTATTTAACATTTTAAAAGGACAAATAAGATAAAAGGGGCAGTAAAGGGGTGATGAATAGAAAATATATTTTTTTGCTCGTGTGATGCTGTGAGGTGGAGGGGGTTTCGTGTCAATATAATATAGACATAAAAATCTGTATTTCTTTTCCATTGCAATAAAGAGGATTGGAGTAGCTAAGTGAATTGTCTAATAGAAGGGAAAAATATTAAGAAAATACTCTGTGGCATTTATGTAGTGTCAGTACTATATGACATTCTTTTTTACCACAGGGCATGTGTGTAATGGTTACTCTGTCACCACTGGGCAAACACTGTAACAGAAAACTCCTGGTTTAGTGTTACACAGCAAATCAGTGCCAAAATGGTGGATGGAACCCTTATACCCTGGGTACCAGGAACCCTTATATCCTGGTACCAGGAAATGTTTATTAGTCTATACTGGGTTTGTTTGTTTGCTTGTTTACTTCTATGGGGGAAAAGCCTATGCGTCAGAGACTCAGGTAGTATGGAAAATTCAGAAGTAATACCTGTTTATTTCAGCACATGTCATTCAGATTTTGTTGAGTTTAATCCCTCCAGCATCCAGTGTTTTTACTTTGACTTTAAAAGAAGTAAAGCCCTGTAGTTACTTTTCAGTCTTTCCTTACATTCAGCTACGAACAGTATAATAATGCCTGTCCCCAGGCTGTTAATATATTGATATTCATTCATAGATAAGCACATCTACTGTGTTTCTCACAAACAGGAGAACATTTGATGTAGGGAACATCAGGTGTAGAACTTGTAGGATTTAAAGCACAGCCAGAGGTAATGGCTCCAAACTGTAACCTAACCTAACACTTTCTCAGCCATAGATTCCTCCCCTTTTTTTTTTCTCCTTAAAACTTTTGCTGCTGCGTCATTGATAAATAACAGCCCCTTGCTCTGTAATATATCCCTTTTTTATTTAAAGTTTTGCCTTCTTACCCATTAAACCTCTCCTCATCAGCATTACTTTTACTTTTCAGAAGTGTATATTCAATATTATAGGCAGGAGTTCTTTTGTTTTCTCCCTGAGGATGTAAAACCCTGGGGGATTTAAGTATCTACTTGATAGGCTCACACAGTCTTAATCAGCCTATAATGGAGCTAATGGCTGTTTGTCATCCTTGGAGATATAAATTTCCTGGTGATGTCTACTGCAGTCAGTACATGAAGTATGCTCTGACTGCCAGCAAGGTCTAATAACCAGGAGAAGGGCAGCCAGCTTCATTAGTGAGAGTGAGACTGAGAGCATACCGGCTGCTTTTCTGGGGAACTGTGCTTTTTTGAATACCGAGAGGGAATAATGGATAATACTGGTAAGTGAAATAAAACAGATCTTCATTCTTAGTGAAGCTCTGGGGTTCATTTGTATCCTGTCTCACTTGCTGCAGGAGATGTGTTTCTTTAGCTTGTGTGGCTTCTTCCTCTTAAATGTCCTTTATTAAAGCAAATTTTTATGTGTGTGTGTAAAACGTGACACACTTAAGTTTTTAACCCTTTAATAGTCTGATTTTTTCTGGTTTAAGTCTGTTTCCTGGAAATGTGAACCTAAACTGTAATGTGGGATCTGCCTTTTTGAGGTTTTCGGTGTTATTTTGGAATCTATATGCAGGAAATGTGGCAGGAAGGGAAAATGCATGTACTTTCGTAGGGAAATATCTCTCACATTTTGCAATAGGTGTGGATAGGTAACTAATAAAGCTAACGAAAAGTAGATAATGCTTAGCTCCCATCTGTCTTATTTCAAGCTGCTTCTATTTTCCCTATATAATGCCTTACTCTCTTTTATATTTAGCACATAAAATACTGCATATATTTGCACTTTTTATTTTCTTTGATGTTCCAACTTTAGATCATGCATTTTCATCCAAAATAATGCACTTCACGGTTTCTAAGGAGGCACACACATCATTGCATCCGTGATGAAATGCATTATTTGCATTTCCCTTTTGCATTACCTTGTATCACAAGGCAGAGCAAAAAGAGAGCTCTTTGGGATGGATATTTTGCATGCTGCTTTGACTGCTATGAAACTTGAACATGTCAGTGTCTCTCTGATTTATTAGTACTAGTGCAATACCTACTAGGACACATAATCTGCAGTAGATTCAGTGCCCTTTGAAACCGGCTCAAATCTTCAGATTTGTCTAATGTTGACCTTAAAAGTGATGATCACCTCTACAATGTGTGAGAAGATTATTCTACAGTAGATTTCAGTCATGATACTACATGTCGTTTAAATTTCTGGGGTTTTTTGAGTGTTTTGGATTTTTAATAATAAAAGCAAAACTCTTGCTTATGTCTGCTAAGCTGTCCAGGTCATTCTCATTTCACGTGTATTGTTATCAACTTCCATGACAAACAGATGGAAGGGTCTTGCTGGTTTTATTTCTATGAAGTCCAAGACAAAAAAAAAAAAAAAAAAAGAAGAAAGTTTTCCCGGAATTTAAAATGTAGGCATCATGGAAAATTACATTGTCAGCACTTATGAACTTAAAATCTGACATAGTCCTAGTATAATGTTCGTTTTTAGAAATAATTAAGATTAACAATACTCTTTGCACTTGGTGCTTTGGCTAGCTTTAAGAAGCCTTAACATAATAAATGATAACAACTTGTGTTTGATATTGCATGACAAGGCAGAATTTTCTGCTGGAGAAGGATTCCTGCTCTCCAACACAGAATGCCTGTGGGTAAGAGATACCCTGGCAGGCAGAGCTGCTAATTCCTCCAGGTTTTTACACTCTTCAGCATCAACAACTAATACTATTGAAGTATTGACAGAGATACCACTTTAATCCAGCTATAAGAATCTGTTCAGGAATGAGTCACATTTTTTTTAAAGGCCAGGGTTTTTTTTTGGGGGGGAGGGAGCGAAGGGGAAAGCTAGTATCTGAAAACCATAGAAACAGATTTTCCTGTGTGTGGTGTTTGGGGTTTTGTGGGTTTTTTTGTTTGTTTTTGTTTGGTTTGGCTTTTTTTGCCAAAGGAAGATTCCAGTTTGGTTCCTTTCTGCAAAATTTGAAAGTTAAAGTAAGTAAGGTTTGCTCTCTGCACAATTTACCAACTACTCTCAAAGCCTCATATAACACCAGTTTGCTGAATAATTCCAGATATTTCTTTTTTCGTGCAGGAACAGCGACTGATACTTTCCATTTTTTAGAAAACAAACTATATGCCATTGAAATCGGTTAAAATAATAGTTTTGGTTGAGAAGTAAAAACTAGTTATAGAAAAAAGCCCCAAACCAACCCAACAACAGATGGAACTAAGCCTTATTGAAGATGTCATGGCAGAGGGCATGGCTTTGATCCAACTTCTACTGTCATTACCAGCGATCTTCTCACTGCCTGTGTTCAGCTTGGTCAGCGAGCTTCAGCCCCACGTGTGGCATGGGCACACTCCCTTCTCCAGGCAGCTCTTCTACTACTCCAGTCACTTCCATACTTTGAGCACGGTAGGGATTACATCCATTTCCAGAGAGCCTACAGGGTGCTGAGTAAACACAGCCAAGGTCTGTAGAGTTACTTTTAGGTCTCATGATCTCTAATTGCAACCAAATGGAGTTGGGTGCCAATGTGGGCACTGTGCAGCTGAATACCTCTGTATATCTTGCCTGTGCCCTCTGACTTCTACAGGGTTGTGAATGCACCTTTGAAGACCCATGCAGTGTAATCTGGGCACTTACAAGACCAAAGAGACAGGGGGAGGACATTTGCAGCCATAAACATAACTGCCTGATTAATTTATTCTTCAGCCGTTTGCCAACTGAAATGTAAACATGCTGATGTATACAGGCTGGATACCTGCCTGAATTCTTCCTAAAGAGATGCTATTTCTGGCAATAAAGAACTGCAGAATATTAGCAAAGCTGTGGGTTTGAGCCAGTGAGTGCTAGAAATAACAATTTGGTATCAGTGTCAGTGAATCAGGCCTCTGTTATTAAACTCATCATGCTGTCGAAGAGACTTTCAAAGTCAGACCATGGATAATTGTTGGGCAAAACTCCATCTTCTGTTCTGCATAACAGAAATATCTCTGTAATTCATCACTCTTCTTCTCTGCCATCATTAAAATAATTTTCTGGCCATAACTGTAATTTAAAAAGATCATTGTAGCTTATGTGCACTTTTTAGCTGTTATGGTCTGAGCTATTTTGTGGGTTTTAGAAACAATGTTTTTATTAAGAAAGTCCTTTAAGTGTTAGATTGCTTATATTTTTAATCCATGTACGGAGACAGCTCTGCGTAATTGTTGTGTCGTGTTCTTTTAAAAGCCTTTCCTGGAATAACAATAAAATATTCATCTGTCTGTGTATGGCACATCAGGACAGTTCTAGTTGTATTTTTGCTTGTTTTGGCATCAGCTGTTTGTGATGGGCTGGCTGCAGGTATTCAGCTGCAAGGCTGCCTGATGCTCTGGGCAGGAGAGGGCAGCCAGCAGTCCCCGTCTTGCCTCCACTGGCAGGTCCTGGGATCCGGCTTTGCTGCATGAATCTACTTTGGACCAGACAGATCGTGCCTGGCAACAGCAATGATGTAATAAAACTAGTTTTAAAAAACCCAGGAAGGTCTGGAAATAACTCATGGGGGAAAAAAGCGAATATGAAAGTAGCAAGAAACTTGCAGTAGTAGGAAGAGCGAAGCTGCGGAAACAGATGTGCTCCAAAGTGATGCTTTTTGAGGGGAATTTCCTGTAAGGAGTGAGATCAGCAACATCCCTTCACCCAGAGCTCCTAGTCAGCTGTGTCCTGCTTGGAGAGGTGTCTCTCCTTAAAACAGACAAGTCTTACACACTCATTCTTATCCAAGGAACATGCCAGTGTGATGTGCCAAAATTTTAGGGGAAGGATCTCATCAGGGTGAATGGCAGCATAACAAGGTGCTGTGTCATACCAGTCATGAACAAAACCAGGAGTCCTTGTTTCATGTTTCTTGGGGATTTATATGACTTCTTTGCACTTGGAATATTATTTTAGCAGTAATGAGCTAGCGGTGGTTAATTGTTACCCTGAATTATGTAGACTCTGCAGCTCTGGCTGCAGGCTATGCCTCCAAGTAAAAAATCTGTTCTAAAGGGACTGGAGGTCTTGTATATTGAATATCTTATCTGTGAAGAATATCCAGTAGCAACATCAAACTTCATATTTGACCTGAAGTGAAACTTAGAGCTTTCCATTGAAGCAAGACTTTACCTTGAGGCCTGAAACACTGCAGGACGGGAGGATAGCAAGTGTCAATTTAGTCTTCTTTTGCATGATATCATGTGTCACAGGAAGGGCAAGAGACACAGGAAACTGTCTGTGGATGGAAATTCTCTTGCTTTTGAAGTAACTGGTCATTTTTTTTGTTTCTGTAACTCAATAGGATTTATTTAGCATTCTTTAAATATAAGACTACTGAAATTGAGTGATGGTTGAGGATTTGACCTTACAGATGCTTTTTAGTGTCTTACCTTATTTCAAGGCAAATAGGGTATATCTTTCTAAAACATAGGGGAGAAAAAAAATCAGGTAGTTAGATGAGCAAAACTGGGAGATGGACTTCAGATTATGATCCAGGTTTCTTGTCAACTCATAGTGTTCAAAAGCCTCTAATATAGCCCAGCTGATCTGTGTGCAGATTTAGGCTAGATAACAATCTCAGTATGTTTTAAGGTTCACTTGTTACCCATAAAGGGCTTTGAAATACTTTAAACATCTAAGGTTAAGCTTGACTGAATTGTCCCTATTGATTTGGAAAGCCATTGAGACAAAAACCCTTGCAATGGAGACAGTGACAGTGTAACTGCATGTTTGTCAGCCCTTGAGACTACTCCAAACTCCAGCAGCAAAATCAGTCATGTCCTGTTGGTAGCTTCTGTTTTGATCTTTGATGGTACTTTGCTCATATTCTCCTGAAGTGTGAAGATGCTTTTAGAAAAGACAACAGCACCTCCTTTCTCTCTGTCCCACTCATGTATATGTAAATGGCGCTATCCATGCTGCCATGTTGACTTTTATTGGGTTCTTATGCCGTGTTCTATTAGATCACAAAGTGGTTTGCACATGGACAATAAAATAAAAAGCAATAATCAACTCTTTTATACTACAATGCTTATCTTAATTTATCTCCTCTTTGCACCTATGCCTTCAGTTGAAGTGAACACTCTAGTGTATCACAGGTCACTGTCTGCTAGAAAGTTGACTTTCTTGTTGTATTTTTAGAATAATATTTATGGCTTATGCCCCTTTACCCAGAACAGTGTGCTTATAAAGACATGATCTTGGAAAACATTTCTGTGAGGATTAAACTTCTTTGTGATGCTGCTGCTCCCAATGTTATTTTCAGGTGTTTAAACACATGTTTAAACAAGTGTTTAAACAACCATATAGGAACTTGCAGTAGAAGTAACCAAATACTGTGTAGTACAAAATGTAGAGATATACCACCCACCCTACTTCAAATGGCTCTTGTTAGCTAGAAGTGCTGTGATCCCACTGTGGTGACACACATTCATATTTTAAGCAACAATTCCTGTTGCTGCAGTACTTCTTATAAAGAAGCGCCATGAGCTCTAGCTGGTTTGGAGAGATGGTATAACACTGCTTTTATTTTCTAATAATTTCTGATTCTTTTTTTCTGATGAAAGCTAACAAGCATCAAACCACCAGGTGCTGAGCTCATGCCTTATGTTTACATCTGCTGATTGTGTGGCACTTTTTGGCCAGCTGCCCTCAGACCCCTGTTCTGAGCTCTGGATTATCACTGCCACCTGTGGTGAAGAAGCAAATGTTGTGTACAGAAGTAGCAATCCAAATTTGAGAGGCAGCACTTTCCCATATACTTCTAGCAAGGGTGAGAACAACCATTCTGAAAGTCCAAAGCAGTCCAGATGAGGAAAGATTGTATTGAGAGGCACAGGCACAAATCGTTCCAAGAAAACTGCCTGTGTTCCAGCAGCTTTGAACACCCCAAATGGAAGTGAACTGCGAGGAGGAAAGCAAAATTGTACGGCCAAAGAGCAGGTGGCTGATAATAAGGATGTAGTCTGCTGCTGTTTAGTCATCATTCATTGTCTCTAACTAAGTCCTTAGGAAATTTGATGCTTAATTATGGGGCGAGTTGCAGGGGTATTGCTTTGGGCTCAAAAAGTAGACTGGATGGAATTTTACCAAAAAAATCCTCCCTTTCTCTTTTTTTCCCCTCTGTCTCACTGTTTAACCATTTTTTATATTTTCACATAAAACATTTATGAGACTTCTTCCTAAAGTATAATTGGAAAATATAAGTAGCTTAGGACTATAAGAATCCTAGCAACCTTCTCCCCACAGACAGGAGTAAATCCTGAATAAAGCTGCTGAATTTGTCTCTAATCGCTCTTTCTGGCAAGTGAGGCCCAGCAGCCCCTGGGTGAGTGCGGGGAGCCCAGGGCCAACGTGAGTGTCCCCCAACAGTGCCCTGTGGAGATGCAGGATGTTGAAGGAGGTTCGTCACTTGGATTTGTTATCCCACACCTAAGGAAGCCATTTGTGCCTGGCTCTGGGCACAGCTCAGCACTAGAAGGGATGTCACATTTGCTGCTGGAGATGAAAGATTACAGAAGTAGCCATATTCATTTGAACAAAACTACCGCTTTTTCTGCAGATACTGGGAGACTGAAGCTAATGTGGTTTGTACTGATACCTGTACAAAAGCATCCTCTCCAAGCACCTCGTGGGGGCAGTGGTAGCAGTGGAAGGACTTCTTGCAAGGAACAGAAGAAGGGATGATGTTTATGGCTGTCTGCTTTCCTCCCAGAGGAGACAAACTCGACCCAGACTTGTCAGCAATGAGGTATTGAGTTGCTGGGAACATAGGGCTCAAATCATGAAGTGAAGAATTAGGTCCCTGTTAATATTCAATTTTCAAATCAAAAGACAAAGAAGAATATAAATGGGCCAGGGACAAATATTTGCTTAATCTTGGTTTGCTCAGCAACACCTTTCCTGTAATGTAACTATCAAAGATTACTTATTTCAGAACTTATGGTATGGGAAAATCCCCTTGCATGTATTTTGGATAGCAACAGGATATTTCATAATGGTAAAGGCAACCCTCTGTTTCTATAGAAAGGCAGACACAGTGGGAGATGATCCAGAAACAGTCTTTTCGTCCACAGCTTGACCATTGCTAGGAGAAGCCTTGCACAGTGTAATTCCAATATAAATATGACAGCAGCTGGTATTTCCACAGAAAACAAAGTTGTGATTGATTCGTCCTAGCTCCAGCTCCTGCTGACTCACAAGTCCCTTCTGTCTTTCGCACTGGGACTTGAGTCAGTCCGAAAAACGAGGGGGTATTTCGTTATGAAGGCTTGCATGGAAACCATGTGAAGAGATGAACTGAAAATATGGTGATCTCAGACTGGCATAAAATTTGTGCTGCTGTGAGCTGGTTATTTAGACCATAATCCAGCAATACTTTTCTATGGCCTTACTGTCAAGGGAAATGGTTTGTTAATGGAGGAACCCTATGGAGTTTGTCTGTGTGATTGTATCAGAGAAACAGGCTATATATTTTAGCTGCTTTGTTTGTAGCTGCAGTTGTTATATGTCTCCTTTTTCTTCTCCTTTCTGTTTCTGTTTTTATTGTTTAATATTATTAAAGTAACTAACATGACGCATTACTCTGTTTTAATTTCAAGTGAAATTTGGCATCTTCTAGTGTTGGGATAAGGTTTAATTGCTCTTGGCATTTTAAAAAGAAATGCAAATGACAAAGATATTAAACTAACAAATTATGACAGCTCACATAACGCTTTTTTCAATGGATTTTTCCATGCATTTTTAATACCCAGAATAGTCAGCCTTAATACTACCATATTTACAATAAATCATTATTCTAATGGAAACATTTTGCTTTGTCAGGCAACACACAATCAGCAGTTTTCAATAAAGAAGCTGAAAACTGTTTAACATTTATTCTGTGACACAAACTTATAAAAACCAGACAATTTATAATTGGGGCCAATATGCTGCCCTTAAATTGGGATATTAAGAAATAATTAGAGCACAGTAAGGGCAGGTTGCCAAACGTAACTTTTAAATTCCCTAGCTTGTATCACACAGCACAGTGATTGTAATACATTATATGGCTTCTGTAAGGCATAAACTTGCGTTTCCTACACAACAGCTTAAGGCTCTGAGCGGTACCTGCAAAAGGTTGAAGTAGTTGTTTACTTTGGCATGAGTGGCTTCAAGAGGCATAAAATATCACAGAACTTAGGAACAAAGATGGCTTTTGGGTTAAAAATGGAAATGGGAAGCAGTGGTAGAGTCCACTTTTCTCACTTTTCCCACAAAACCCAGCAATGGGGTTTTTTGTTTGCTTGTTTTCTCCTTTCTTAGCCCATGAATGCCTTGTCTGCTCTGTGTAACAAGGGCTGTGCCAGAAGTCCTTGAGTGAGCTCTGAACATATTTATGTGGTGTAGTGCCTTTTGCTCAGCAGAGATTAATCTGAACCACTAAACAGCATAGTCACATCAGCACTGCTGGCAGCACCCAGACTGGTTAGTCAGCTGGGGTTAGATGTGATGCAGTGTCTTACATCTACATGGCATCCAGTTCAGGGCACAGCTGTTTCTAGTTCTAGCTGGAGGATCTTTGAACACTGTAATATTAATTGACGCAAACAGGCCTCAGAGCCTAACCCTGCCTATGGTTTTGGAGGTGCCACCCACCCTGTCTTATTTAGAGCTAAAGGTTACATAGCACCATGTGAGAGCATCTTTGTAATTTCCAAAGTTACGTAGTCTAGATAGTGGGGAAAAAATACCTTTTTTTTTTTTTATCTACATGTGGGAGGTTCTGGGGCCCAATTAAATGAAGTCTTGATCAAGATTCTGAGGTCCTTCAAGGTGAACAATTTACTTTCGACATCTGAAAGTAATGAGCACTGCATTCTATTATTTTCTTGTCCTCAAAATAATGTAATATCTATTAATGATCATTGTTTTAGGGTGTTGATTCTTCAACATGAATACTAGAGGGGATGGAGTAGCTCTACACATAGCTCTTCATTTTCACACGTTTCTGTCACGTCTGCAAAGCCTCAAGTTCTGTAGGTGTTGGGTATATTCTTTAATACTGTAGTTCAGAAAACTTGACTGCAAAGAAGAATGGAAAAGCATAATACTGGCTAAGTAGAAGTACTCCTCAGCACCATTTAGAGTCTTATTGGGAATTGCTGAAGGAGCAATAGTGTTATTTCCCAGAAATGTTCTCTTCTCCCAGGGAGGAATAAGGATGATTGTGGGGTCCCCTTTCTCTCTCAGGTGGTAGCCTGCCTAACTATTATTCTGCACTGCAGATGAAGAAGCTCATGATATGTCACTTGAACAGGGGGCAGTTTGTACAGCTACAGTTTAAGAGCACTTTGAGAGTAGTGTTATCACTTACCCTGAGATAAGTTCCCTCATCGCTGCTTGCAATCACAGCTAGATTTCTTTGGGGGTTTTGAAATTCTGAAATTCTGAGGGCAGATCCAACTCTTTCATCTTGCAGAGCAGATGGCTCGTAAGTGCTAAAGGTTGTATACATCTTCAGATTCAGATAGGTTGTGCAGCCATTTTAGAGGACTACTGTCAGGGAGAAGGCAGGAGTTAGCATCCTTCCTAGATCAGCATTTAACCACACTTTTGTGGCATTGTTGCCTCTTGTGGTGATCTCCTCTTCCTCTGCTCTGCCTTTAAGCTTTTCCTCCAGACCAATGAGTGCTATCTCAAGCTGTAGATCAGATTGCTAATGGAAAAGAGGGCTGACACCATGTGAAAGGCAGCCAATATGTTCTTGCCCGAAAAATGACACAAATAAACTTCTCAGAATATTGCTGATGGAGTGTGACCTCAGACTTTCCTTTTCTCTGCTTCTGGCATACCACACTTGTCTTTTAAACCTTTGTCTTTACCTTTAGCTTGTCAGGAAGCACCTAAGCCTCCATAGGATGCAAAAGTGATGCTTCCCACAGCAAAGCATCTATTGCATGCTATCATGTTGGATTGGTCCTGATGACTCCTGTGGCCCCCTTCATTTTCACATTCCCATGCTAGTCTGCACTCTCAGTGTGAAACTGCATCACTGGGGTTTATTTTATTTTATTTTTTTCCTTCTGCCCATTTTCACAGTCATGGTGTACTATGGGCAGAATGAAAAAGAAAAATACGTATTTTGATGGTATTAGTAGCTTGGCAACCATAAAGCTTTCCCATGGCTTTGCAGAGGAATTTGGAGTACTTATGTTCCATGCTTCCCTTGATCCTGCCATGCACTGTGCACCAGAGCTCCAGTTCTGCAACTAATGTCATGAAAGTAGGTTGCTGTGCTCAAATACAGGTTTTGTCTAAGTCTTCTCAGCACAGTTTTAGGCTTGCTAAGACAGCGTATGTGTTTCTGGTTCAGACTGCTTCCACCATGGATCATCCATTAGTTGTCTCATACTGTTTGGAAGGGGGAGTGGATGAGATCTTGACAGCAGCTTTGTTTCTAGAAACAGAAACAAAATGATAAAAAACCTCTTACCTGTATCAAACTGGGCTTCCTCTCAGCTGAGAGAAAAAGCAAAGAAGATTCTCACGTCTCATGATTTCCCTCCTTGCCAACTCCCTGGTGACACTGGCTAGACCCAAATGTCAGAAATTAGAGGTTCTTTAGAACTGGTATAAAAGGACTTCCTACAGATGAGAAGTGGTCCCTAAGTTATTTCAGCTTTTTCTCTGTCAAAGGTGACTAGTCCAAGATATTTACCATCCTTAAGCATATCGACACTTCCACTTTGCTCTCAATTTTTTCCTCCTATTTCATTACATTAAATCAAATTCCATTATGTGTTCATTCATAGAACAAGTTGTCATCTCATAGTATTTATGGACAGCTGCATCATGTACTTTATGCAGTTCATGAGCCATCGCAAACACACAAGAGCAAAAATGTTTTCCAAGAACAAAAGCGCACTTCTTGGCATATAGAGGGCTGACTTGCGTTCAGCCGCTGCACAGGCCCTGTGGAAAGTCTGGGAGTGCTTAGGGACACTGCTGGAAATGGAGTGCTGGGCTAGGTGGACCTTTGCTATATGTGTAGTAGGGATGCAGGTAGGGTAGGGAGGCAAGGAGGTCCCACCCTGTTGCAACATATGTTAGTATATGGTAGTGGTAGAGAGAGCACTACAAAAGAACCACAAATAGTTGACCACACAAAGGCACAGAGCCGCAGTTTTTTTTGTAGCCCAGAGATGGAACTGGCAGAGCTTTCTGGCCTTCTGTTTGTGGGCTGGGAAGGCAATGAGTTACCTGGGCTCAGAATCATTCCTCTTCTGAGGGTAACCAGGTAGGGCACACAGTGTACCCCCCTTGGTCTCCATTCTGAGAGAATGTCATGCTTTTGAAGGAATTAATCTGTGTTGCAACAATTTTTAAAGGGAGTAAATGAGGTAGACTCATAAGCATAGCTGGTGAATCTCACATCGGTCCCAGGCAAAAATGTGAAACAGATGATACGGCGACTGAGCCAGAAAGAATTAAGAGACTGAATACAAATAATTCCAATTAACATGGGTTGGAGAAAAACAGGTTTGAGGGAATTATTTCATCTATCTAGCTGCACTAGAAGATGATTATTTCATCTGTCTGTCTTGCTGCATTAGAAGATGCTTAGCTTGATTCTGGTGTGTAGAACCTAAAATGATACAAACCCAATATGTTATGTATCAAATGGTTTAATTGGTGTCCAAATCCCAGGCTTCAAAATACAAGTGTATTTGGGGAATCGTTGTCACACATCAGGTGTGATTCAGGAGGTATATAGCAAGAACTGGTTCTTGCTCTGGGCTGTATGATGCTACTAGCACTGACTGGCAAGAAAGTATAAAACTATTTTTATGCAAGAAACCAATGCATTGAGTATGGACAAAGGAAAGGCCGTATGATCAGGGGAAAACTAATTAGATCTTGGTTACAGATGGAGAGGCTCAGTATTGAGAAGCAGTAATTTTCAAAGATAGTTGCATAATAATAGCATTATTCTGGAAGTACATGTTCAACTGATGAGCTCTGTCTCAGAGAGCTTATATAGTCTTTAAATGTATTTGCAACATGGAAAGACATTGTCTTGTTCTAGTTGGAGCACTAGAGTGACTGCTCCTGGGATATTGAGTAATCTTTGGTGTACCGTGTCTTCCTTGAAACACAAAAATCTGAGGAGGATTCAGGAAAACCTTATAACTATGCACTCTGAGCTACTGTAAAAGCAAATTTCCTAATATTCTGAACCTACTTTGCACCTCAACCTAAAATCCCTTTGCAGCTTTCTAACTATAATAATCCTACAAAGAAAACTGTGTTAATGTTTCTTACTGGAAAATACTAGTTTGGACCTCTTTGTTCCCACCTATGACTAAATATCACCAACATCTATCTGTAGAGGTACATTGTTGGGAACCATAATACATTTATATATTAACGTGTGTATATATATATATTATATTTAAATATTGGTAATGGGTGATTCTGAATATATTTCAGATTTGAAAAAAGAAGGTGACTATTAGCTAGCACAAGGGAAAAACAATACTGCACAACTTACAGCAGACAGACTGCTAAAAAGGCTGGAAATGAGGGGTCCCAGGTGCTAGAAAGCCTCCAGCAGGATGAATTTCTTCTTCCAGTTTTATTAAAGGCTTTGTTTCCACTGGAGCTAGCTGCATCTGCCTTAATTGCCACCTGTTGGACACAATGGAACAGCATCGCTGACACGTACAAGCCTTGGCTACCCTGACTTCTTGGTGGGAGAAAAGTGTGTTGAAATAATATACCATTTTTCAGTGCACATGTAGTTAAATGAAAAGTGTTTGGTTCTTTCTCATCACCCCAGTGTCAGCACCAGCCAGAGTTCCTGTACAAAACATTAACTCGTGTTTCTTTTAGGTGGTAAAGTACTAGCGAGAGGGGCAGGTGGGAGTAAGCCAGAAGCAATTAAGTAATTTATATCCACTCACACCAATTGAGGGCAGATTTTGGCATTATTCTAGCATCTCTGAAATTAGGCACCATTCTCATTCCTCAGTGTTGCTGTTAGCCTGACTCTGTAGCTGGAACTCATACTGGGCTGCAGTGAAGACCATAGTTAAACACTGCCTTGGTATTATGCCTAATAGGAAGGTTTCACTGGCTAAATCTGGCTTTTTAGGAGGTAAAGTACTGCTGCTCTTCATACTGCAAGGCAATACTTTATACAGTCTTATTACTATTGCTTTATGCAGGTGGCGTGGCTTTCTCTTCTGTGCTCCAGTGTTTTCCTAAATTTTATTTTTTAAAAAATTATCAAGTCCTTTAAGTCCTGTCCTTCAGTTTATGATGTCGTTCTTTGTGTGGCACCTAAGAATTCTGCATTACAGGGTACCTCCTGCCAGAAGAGGCCTCCTGGGACAACAGAGCTGGAGGCAGCAGATCATGTTATGGTGAGGGTGAATGCTGTTGCTGGAGCATGCGGACAGTGTCTTCAAACTCCACTGTGTCTAAAATCACAAGTTCTTTAGACCTTAAATAGACTACGTATATGATAATACAGCCTACTGATTAAGGCCCTCACCTGTCCTTCTCTATACCTACTTAAAATGCATAAGTACTTTCTTTTTTATGGAAGGAGGACTAGGAGGACTGGAAACAACAGCCCAGCCCCATGCCAAAGTGCTGTAGAGAGGTGCTAACACTTCTTTATTCCCTATGCCAAAGAATCACCAGTGTTTCCCCCCTGCAGCTGGCAGGACAAAAGTCCCAGAATACTGGTATTTTACCAACAAACAGATCAGGTTAATTCCACTATTGGAAGGTCAGAGAAGCAGGAATTAATCCCTTCAGGCAATAAAGAGTCAAGAACCCCCAAACTGTTATGCATCCTGTTAAAGCTACTGTGTGAATGTACAGAAAGAGTCCTCTCCGTCTAAATGCTGGTCCTGTGTGAGATTTGGTCTGGAAATAGAGCCCCTGTAACACAGATGACAGACAATTTCACTACCCCGCTCTGTGTTGTCTAAGCTCATCTCTTGGGAATGGGGACCCTGAGGAGAGAGGATAAGGTTTTTCCCCAAACATGCCTTCTTTTGACAGCCCAATATCACTTGAAAAGACTCCTCAAAAAGCACAGCCTTCACACTGCTGTCCAGAACTCTTTAAAAGGGACTGGGCACCATTTCTCCAACAGTGTAGGTGCTAATAGCGCACTGCTGTGGTGCAGACAGGTGTAGTGGTAACCCTAAGTGGACGTTTAGTTAATAAGGATGAAAGATCAATGTAAGGGTAATTGAGTGCCTGTGTGGATGAGCAGCAGTGAAGGAGGGTGTTCAGGACTGTGGAACTCAGAGTTTGTGGATCCAAGCACATTTCAGTTAAAGGAAATAATTTCTCACAGAACTATCCTGTTACCCCCTAGATTACACCCATAGGAGATCTGTTTGCTGGGTACTGTGGGGTGCTCAAATCTTGCAATGATGAGGAGCCTAAGGTTTGCTTTATGGCATAGCTGGTCACCTCCCATGGAACACATTGTTCCAGCTACTCAGTGTATTCAGGATAAATGTGTGCTCCTGCTGTACCTTCTTCTCTCCTGGGGTGCAACAAAAGGCAGGAAAGACTGACTATGATGGAAATAGCTACCACACACATGTGCACTCTTCACAGCAAAGGGAATGGGGAGTCAAGGAGTCAGGTCTGGGTTTTTCACATTCACAAACAATGCCCTATTGTGATGTTGATTCCTGCAGATTATCCTAATAACCAGTGAGCAGTGAAGCATGAACATGTGTTCAGGTTTCTTAGATTGAGTTCTAACAATAAAATGTGCCAGCATTTTAAGGGCCAATCAAAACTGCATAAGAAGAAGAATTGGATATGATGGAGTACCTGGAATTTTGTTGTAACTCTCAAAACTTGGAATCTTCCAGGAAGAAATGAATTTTATACCTAAGGACACATGATGTTTGCTTTCTTTTCTGCTATTATATGACTTGGCAATTATACCGATACATTTAATCTCTAAAAATGCATAGTCTGATGTTGGTAGTACAGCTTTCATAAAGGCTTGATTGCAATTATAATGGGGGTAGGATTTTTCATGTGTGCAAAAAATATACAGCCCAAGGCTATGGTGTGTGAGATGATACAAACAGTGATCAAATACCTTGACAGGGAAAACAAGGAGTCTCGGAGCTCCTACACAGCCACTTTACTGCACATGTGCTGAAGTGTTACAGTCATTTACCACACCAGCGCATTTGTAATATACTAAGTATAAAACTGATTGTCAGTGAAGTATGTTTTAGTGACTTCCATGAAACAGCACCAAAGAGGAGCTGAAAGATGACTCATTTTAGCAGTTCAATACCAGGCTATTAGCAGCAGACTAATGACATATGAACGTAAATGTTCTACCTGTGAAAAAGGTCACACTCCTCATATACTGGGTTGTCTTTTGTCCTTTAGACTGGCTCAGCTTTTAGGGAGCTCAACCTGGGAGGTATGTAATGTCATGTCACTTGGAACAGCTTGCAGTCAGACTCTTCCAGTCAGACCAATTATGTCTGATGTAAAAATTAACACACAGACAAGCCTAAAATAACTTCAGAAAAGGTATGGATTTTCCTTTAATAGAGTGTTAACCAATGTTGCTAGACAACTTATACAAACAAAAAATGCCTTGCATGAATTGTGTATCCACTTATCTCATATTAGTTTAGTCAATTTGATGGGGCAAATTACTTATGAAACCATGACATAAGGAAATGCCAGATGTGTATAGGTTGCTATGACCATAATTTTTCACTTACTAGTTTAATAACAAAATATCTTAAAATTTAGATAATTAATTTTCTTTCTATTAGATTGGTAAATAGACCTCTTCCTTTCCATAACTCTTACAGTCCATGGGTTTGAATTGCAGGAAGTCTCTCTGCTGGTACTCCTATTCAGACTTCTAAAAATTTTGTAGGATTAATATGATGGTTCAACACAAACCTCTATGCACAATGAAAGTTTTCAGTGAGGCTGGCCACACAAGAAAATTTGTAGCTTTTCAACTGACTTGCATCAGTTTAGCATATCTGTACATGGATATATGCATGATTATACATACATTAATTTATTAGTGATTTTACTTAAACTGGTCCAGCCCTTGTCCATAGACATGACCTGCCTTGTGAGGCCAGGAGTTAGTACTGAGTGCTAAGCAAGGCTTAAGTCTCCATACCTTTAAAAAAAATTGATTTTGATTAGCTTGAGCTGTAAGGATCTGAACCCTGACAATGTCATGTGATTTTAACCACAGTTTGTCTTTAATTGAATGGAAGTCTCCCTGGATCCAGGTGTAATATCCCATGCTAGGACATTTGGCTTTTATGGAACTCAGCTGCACAAAATTAAAGTGGTCTTATTTCATCTGTTAACCAAAAGGTGATCTCTCTTAAAGGCTACTCTGAAAAGGAAGAAGTATTTTCTCTGTGTACATTATAAAAAAAAAAAAAAAAAAAGCTGCTCTGTGCTTTCCTCAGAGTTTAATTCTACATACTGCACTCTGATTTATGTTCGGTATGTCAGGATAATGGGGATGGAAAGCACAGGACACCGTTAGCCACCTAAATATGTTGTAAAACATTCTGAAAGTTTTCAGTCTGTCTTCAGCAATGGATCATTAAATAAGAGGAATAAACAAAGAAAGGACCATCGACCTGACCTCCACATAATTTACTTAATGACTGCCAGCTACATTCATAAATTTACAGGCACTGGGTTTTATCACCATGTGTGAATCATGGTTGTGGTTCACAATTACCGTGCAGTTCATGGGAAAACTAAGACTCTGACATCTTGCGTTGTATTTTAGTAGTTTAAGTGAGTGGGATCTGTGCTTGAGAATGCTTAGGAGTACCTCTCGTCCTGCAACATCACCTGAGTAGGTGAGACTTTATATAGACTTTTAATTACTGTTTTGGGGGAAAACAATTATTTACTCTGGCACATAGCTAATACAAATGGAAATGTCTCAGCTTTTCTAGAAAGGGTAACTGTTTAAAATGAGAAATGAAGTGGGTGTGTCTCATGTAGGGTATCTTTTTTTTTTTCTCACCAGATAGCACAGTTCTCTAAGTGACTTTACAGAAAATACTGAAGCATAATGCCAAGCTGGGTTTTATGGTTCATACTCCACAACCAAAGGCATTTGCCTTTCATCCAGAGAACCCAGTGGATACTATTTGCAGTGCCCATGAAGGCACTCCTGCATGGCATGGGGCTGTGCTTTGCACGCACACAGGGTTTTAGAGGGAGCTTGACATTGCAGCCTGGCTCCCAGTGATTCCAGGGACTGTGAAGGAGGCAGTGAGGGTTCCCTGAGCAAGTCGTCGTTTTGGAAATGTGTATTTTCTTCATTTCACAATGGTTCTTCTTGGGTTAATGTTTTCTACAGTTAAATACTTACAAAAAGCACTGTAAAATTAAGACCTTTTTCTCCTAGTAATTTTCATACCAGTAAAGGTCTTATTACTGGCTCTCCCACATGAGCTTTGCTGCTTCTATATGGGAATATAATTCAGTGAGCCACAGAACCATGAAAATATCTGAAGTACTATTTTCTTTTAGATGGATTTTCCTTACAGAGAAGCTATCTTCCTGAGCATTTCTGTGAAAGCTTCTATCGACTCAATTTAATTTGATTGTAGCTGGAAACAATAATATTTCGTTTACATTAGCTTTAAAAGTATCTGCATTTTTCTCCCTGAAGCCCATCTGGCTTTAATGTTGCTGAATTGTAATTTAATGAAATTTGTACATTTGAACTAACTAAATGTGCTGCATTAATGATCTGCTGTATTAAACAGGTAGTTAGAAAAAAAGTGTAATATTGATATTTAGTCTTGGTAAAAGCACTTTTGGCATTCCTGTCTTACTTCATATAATTGTTTTAGTTTCCTTATGTGTGGGGTTTGCAACTGAATGAACCTGAGCTAAACATGATCTGGATCAGCACAAAAAAGACCCCCAGGACTAGTGTAGTTAAAGCATCCTGGTTTCTCTCCTCACCAGCAAGTCAATGAATTAACACACAAGAATTTAAAAAGCAAAATGAGACTTACAGATTGACACTTGATTTATACAATCACCATATGAAGACCAAATGCCACGCATATAGGAGGAGCTGGAGGCAAAGCTGACCAGGTTTTCTGCCTCATTAAAATGCTAGCAGGTTACTAGATCAGAATTCTGCTACAGCATGCTGGCAAGGGTGAAAAACCTGACCCTTTATAGTCCTCCACATACACAGCCATGCACACTTGGACATATGGAAGTTAAAATGGGATGATATGTTTCCCAGCATCAAGGATAGCTTTAGAAATTAATGGTGTGTAAAACCTATTACAAAGGCAACTACCTCCAGTTTGGAGAACGAAAGCAGCTGACTCTGAGCGTTCGGAACAAAACCCCAAACAATTGCTTGGGGGGTGGGGGAGTGGTGGTGTGCATGAAGGATGAAATTGGATCTAACTGTGTGTTTGAACCAATCACACCTTTTTGACATTACCACTTAAAGCACTTTTTGACAGCAACACTTAAAGGGTCCAGCCACCAAAGTCAACACCCATGGAACACATCCCCATTCCTGAGGTGTTAATGAACCCCATGGCTGCCTGCTCTTCCTGGCAGAGTAGGCTGTGTGCTTTGCCAGTCCCCCTTGCTTGCCTGTGACTGCTGCCTGTGAGCCTGCAGATCCCCCTCCGGACTGACTCACCACCCTTGTGGGGAGCTCGGGCCAGACCAGGCAGAGAAGCAGCCTCAGTCAGTGCTCTGCTAGTGTTGGTGTGTCTCTAACAGCCAGCCAGACCCTGACAGACCCAGCTGGGTGGGCTTTTCTGTTAAACTTCTGTGAACTTAAAAGTGGCAAAAGGGCATGCTCCACCAGCCTCACTCCCGGGAAAACTGTCAGTTGGTGTTTGCATGTTATTGAGAGGCAAGAACTGTGAGCAAAAGCCTCAAATCTGTAGGAAAGACAGTCTGCACAAAAGGAGAAGATTCATTTTACATGGTCGACTAGGACACTTATAACTGGCTGTGGGCTTTCTTATGGATCAGCAAAGATGCAGGCCAAGCTGTAATTGTGGTAGAAGCAAAAAGAATCATAGAATAGCTTGGGTTGGAAGGGAATTATGAAAGGTTAATAGTCCAACTCCCCTGCAATGAGCAAGGCCATCTTCAAGTAGATCAGGTTGCTCAGAGATCTGTCCAGCCTTAAATATTTCCAGGGATGGGACACCTACCAACTTTCTGGGCTACCTGTTCAGTATCTCACCACCCTTATAGTGAAGGATTTCTTCCTGATATGTAGTCTAAAGCTACCCTATTTCAGCTTAAAGCCATTCTCCCTTGTCCTATCTCCACATGGCCTTGGAAAAAGTCCCTCTCCAGCTCTCTTCTAGGCTCTCTTTAGGTACTGGAAGGTGCTATAAGGTCTCCCCGAGCCTTCTCTTCTCTAGGCTGAACAACCCCAGCTCTCTTAGCATGTCTTCATAGGAGAAATGCTCCATCTCTCTAATCATCTACATGGCCTTCCTCTGGACTCACTCCAACAGGTCCATGTCTTTTCATGTGCTGAGGACTCCAGAGTGAGTCATAGTACTGGAGACAGTACTCCAGGTGGGGTCTCACCAGAGCAGAGTTTTCCATGATAGAAAACTGCTCAGGGCCAGGCCAACTGCATTGGAGCAGCTGGAAGAAGCAGACAAATGCAGAAGAAAGAGTCTGCCAAGGAGGAGTGCAGCTGAGCAGGATGTCCTCACACTTTTAGTAGCATGCTCTCTCCTCCCATCACTGCAAATGAAATGTGGAAATCATATCTTGGGGATAATAACCCTTCCCTAGGACCAGTGAGAGATGCTCACATGCTGTAATAATAGATGCTGTGTAAGTGCTGCAGATGGAAAGTGGATGTTGGCTCAATATTTGCAAAATGGGAATAATAAGCCCAGTCTTCTAGAAGACCATTCAACGAGTGTGGCGCAGGTCTGCCACCAGCCCTTTATTCTGTTACTCTGCAGACACTGACAAATTAAGTGTATAGTATCTTGCTGTGAAGAATAAGTGGAACAGGCACAGGGAGATGTCTGACATATATTTTGAGGTGTATTTAATATTGTAGTGCTTCCGGATTCCACTAGCATGGTAGGGGTTTTGGCTTCAAACCAATGTTTTCAGCAGTACCATGTGTCTCTGGAACAGCAGTTCTTACTTTAGAGCTGGCTATGAAAATAGTTTCCATTATAACCCCTTGTTTTCACATGCTTCTTTTATTTTATTTTGAAAATCCTCTTTTGAGTCAAAAATTTCCATCTGTATCTTTGCCAAAAGGTGAAGTTTCCCCCCCTTCTTTTTCTTAAGCTTGGAGGAAGAATCTTTCAGTTCTTTTTGAGTCATGGGAGAGTGGAAAAAATGCATTTTCCCAGTAGAGCAAAAAAAGTCCACATTTTCATAATAACAGAAATATGGAAGCAAATTAAACTGAAGGCTGAAACTTGTATTTTGGTCTAGATACTTCTGTAGTAAGCCAGCTTCATAGCGAAGGACTTCAATTTGCCAGAGGCAGAGATTATTCTGATTTTTGGGAGTTAATCAGGCAGGGGTCCACATTTGAAACTTTGCTGTCATTCAGGATATTGTTCAAGGTAGTGTGTTTACAGCTGCCCATTTAAAAAGGAAAGAGCTGGTCCCCTGTGGACTTCTGCCCTTCAGAGCTAATTATAGTCCAGCAATACATTTAAATTCATTCTAAAATCTGATTGAATGGAGAGAAGCTAGATGAACAGTGGTGCCAAACATTTTCAAAACTTTTTCTCAAAAGTTTTGAGCAGAAGTCTCACTCTAGTCAGCAAGAGCAAATGGCTGTTGTTGAAGTTGTGAACAGGCTTACCTGCTTTGAAAGGGCCAAAGTGCATGGCAGGGGGTGTACACACAACTGGCTTGAGCAACTGAGGAACTTCATTCAGTATGCCTGCTAAATTTTTTGTTGATGTCTTTTCCCCTTCACACAGGCTAGGAAGCATCAGTGCAAAAATCTGCTGTGCTGTGTGTAGTTACACTGAATCAGTTATTAAACAGAAAAGAAAAACAGAATCAAAAACAAAGAAAAGGAGGGGAAAGGAGAGGAAAGGAGGGGAAAGGAGGGGATAGGAGAGGAAAGGAGGGAAGGGAAGGGAAGAGAAGGGAAGGGAAGGGAAGGGAAGGGAAGGGAAGGGAAGGGAAGGGAAGGGAAGGGAAGGGAAGGGAAGGGAAGGGAAGGGAAGGGAAGGGAAGGGAAGGGAAGGGAAGGGAAGGGAAGGGAAGGGAAGGGAAGGGAAGGGAAGGGAAGGGAAGGGAAGGGAAGGGAAGGGAAGGGAAGGGAAGGGAAGAGGGAAGAGGGAAGAGGGAAGAGGGAAGAGGGAAGAGGGAAGAGGGAAGAGGGAAAAGGAAAAGGAAAAGGAAAAGGAAAAGGAAAAGGAAAAGGAAAAGGAAAAGGAAGAAAAGGAAAAGGAAAAGGAAAAGGAAAAGGAAAAGGAAAAGGAAAAGGAAAAGGAAAAGGAAAGAAAAAAAAAAAGAAAAGAAAAGGGAGAGGGAAAGGAAAGGGGAAGGCATCTAACCATCACACTGATGAGTGATCCTGCACCCCTATGCTGCTTCCTATTACTGTTTTTTCCTGGTTAGGCTGTAGTGGACACACTACTATTAAGTTCTCCATGTGTTCCAAAAAATATACAAGATCTGAACAGTTTTGGGGGCTAATGATACTGTTGTGGTCTTCAGTTTCATATTTTCTGGCTCTTTTGCAACTTTTAGCTACACAGCCTGCACATTTCATTAAACCTTTTGCTTTCTATCATTCAAAACCTGCTTCAAGTGTACATATGTTTGGCAAAGGCATCCAAAATGATGTGTTTATTTTGCTTTGGTGCCAAAAGCAGTGATTCATTAAGGAGCTTGGAAATGTAGAGGTAAGGCCACAGCCAGCAACCACCACACATGCCCTGAAGAGCAGAAAGCTGTGTTTTTCCAAGGAAAATGGTCAGTGCAGCTGGACCAGTATCATGGCAGACTGCTCTGAAGCTCTGTCTGCTGGACAGACTGGAGAGCGCAGAAGTTCTCCCAGATAATTGGGTTTTGCTGCAGCAGCAGCAGCCAGAAGGCAGCCAGAGGCTGCTGTTAAGCCCAGACATGAGAGAAAAAATGCCTAAGGGGAGCCACTCCAGCCAGTAGGAGACTTTCCTTAAAATGATGAATTAGGGAACTCCAGTACCATTACCACTTCTTTGGTGAACAAAATGCAAGGTCCAACAGGCCTTGAGAGAAGAGGTGGAGGAGGAAAGGTGGTGTCCTGCAGTAAGAACAGGCCTCCAGCTGCTTTTTGCTGCACTACTTCATTTTCTCTGCTGGGGACATGTCAGCTTGTACCAGTAAAGGGGCATGTTCACTCTGTTTACTATAGCTAGTGATACAAACTTGAAGCAGCTAAAGCCTTTGAAAACCTGGCAGAAACCTGACTGTTGAGGAACTCTACACTCCGGCATGTCATTGTTACACGATTGCTTCCTTTGTCTCCAGTGGCTTGAACTAGGACAGGCAGAATACTATTTATAATTTTTAATGTAGTCCTTTTTGTCTTTCATCATAAATCTGTAACCCTGGACAAAATTGATATCTGGTGACAAACCCACTGTTGATTGGAAAATGTCTGATGGTTATTTTCTGCCTGGAAAGGAAATGCTGTCCTGTGCTTTCACAGAGCTGCCACTGCACAGTGAGACACCATGCAACAGGAGGTGCTAGGATCCAGGAGTCAGTATGAGGCACAAAGGAAATGATCATGTATGAGCAACATTAGTATCGAGAGTTTTTGTTATTAACAATCAGAAACATGTAGAAGAGTTTTAGAAAATTTAAGGTTTAAATTTTAAACCAGGATTATGGTATTTAAATTATTAAGTATTAGGGTGAGACCTTACAGACTTTGGGGGTGTTCTTCATGTTGTTTTCAGGAATATATGGTCTAGGATTAAGGACACAGTGTGATCTGGTATGTCAGTTCCCTTTGGTGCTTTAAACAAAGACAGGAGGTAGATTTTTCCAGCATAAACTGCACGATGTTTAGCCCTTCTTGAAAGAAGACAAGATCCTTGCCCCAAATAACACACATTTCTTATGACATTTTTATTTTCAGTAAATTCAAATTAAAAAACCATAACACCTAGTGTCAGAAGGTCTGATTAATCAGGGTCTGAATCTCTCATTTGTTCCCTTTTCATAATGTTGCACAAGATGTCCCCAAAATCTGCATTACACTGCTTCTGCTGTTTACATCGGAAGTCTTCAGGCAGCTGATAACTTTTGAAACAGTAGATTTCAAAATCTGTGAAATTAGAGATTTCAGAGATTTTGAATCTCCAAATAATTAGTGAAAACTCCAAATAATTAGTGAAATATTCCAAATAGTTAGTGAAATACTCTGGATCTGTGAGAAAACAAAGGTTCCTGTGTAGGCTAGGCTTGATGAAGCAAAGCAAGGGAACTGACTTCAGATCATTACAAGCAAAGTAAGCAAACATTAGCAACAACCGCAGGATGAAGAAAAAAGTCAAAAAACTCAGTAGGATATAAAGTTTTAGAATTTGCCTTTAAGGAACAACAGGGAAAGAAAACATGTTTGAAAGATACTGTGGAGTAGAACTGGAATGGGGATAAAGCATGTAGAAATTGAAATGTAGGAAGAAAGTACAGAGGGGATTTAGGACAGCTTCTGAAGCTGAGGAGCATGCACAGGAGATGAGTAGATCTGCTCTCTATGACTCCCAAAATGTTTATGTTGGGACCATTTTCCTTCTATTTTCTGCCTTTCAACCGCACACATTATGTAAATTACTTCAAAAGTTCAGTGCATACAGTACCACAAGAAACTGCAAAGTATTATTCAAATGAAGATTTTTCAACATACTTGCAATGTTCAAGTCTGTAGAAGTCTTTCCTACAAAAATTTTCCAGGCAGTTACTTAATATAGGCAAGAGCAATGTTAAGTTAAAGGGTACAACAGAAGAAAGTCACAGATCAGATGATAAAACCACACAAGTAGATCCATAAGCATTCATTACTAACCATTTAAAATCATTTTGATGTGCTGTTGTGCAAGTTTCTTCTAGGTACAGGTAAAACTCCTGAGTCAGAGAGCACAAAGAAAGGCCCACAGCTGAGGGCATCTAGCACACACCTAGATAATAAATTATTGAACTGCTGTTGCCATGAATTGTTTACCTGCTTCCTAGTGTCTAAAACTGACTTGCAAACCGTTATGGTGAATAATTTAGAGCAGCAAACAGCTTTGCAAGTGCAGAACCTATTTGCAGATAATTTGTGAGCAGAAAAAAAACCTGTCTGTGCCAAATCACCACGAATGAGTTTGTCCAGCTGTGCTGTCTTTCCTGTGTTTGACAGCAAACAGCCAGTAAGGATGAATAAGAATAGACAATGAAACAGGAGTCAAGATCACCTGAATACTAAAATGAGTCTGAGCCCTTCAGATGTTCCATAAGTAAGGGCCTTGCTACCTGTCACCCAATGCAGTCTTAATGTGAACAAGCATATCTCATTCAAAAAATCTCTGTTACATATTTTAATCAGAATAGCCCTCATTTGCATAATAACTCCTCTGATCCAAGGCTTTGAACCTCTAGCTTCCAAATTTAGAGACTGAACCACAGAAGCTCCTCTCAGTGCTGTACAGTTGCCTTCCATTCTGCTGTGTAGATACTATGTACCACAGGTTTTTATGAGGAAGGAAGACTGGTGATGATCACTGACAAAGACAAGAGCCTCTTTTTTAAAGAAGATTTCAAGTTAATTTTTTTGCCTAATACATGGGCATTGAAAATGGGAGATGACACTGATGAGAACATAGCATTTCTAAATAAAAGTAAAAAAGGGACACAGAAAAATATTTTAAAATACTTTCAAATGAGAGAATAATGTAGGGTTATTAAAAAAGTCCCTGGTTATTAAAAGGAAATGGCCTAAATTCCCAATACAATGCCAGCATAATCCATGAATATGGCCTGTGATTTTATTTTGACAGTGCCAAACTGCATTCAGTTTCACAGAAAACAGAACTAGATTTTTAGCTCAACTACAGCTGATGTTTCAGTCTTAAGCACACAAACTGATTTTGGTGATACCCTCCCCAGACTCTTCCCTTTTGTAAATGCAGGTTTTCTACAGGTAGGTACAAATTGAGTGTCATCATTATAAACCTTAGTGTGACCTATGAAAAAAAAAATTACCTGGCTTCTTGCTTGTGTTTGCTCATGCCATAACCTTTGCTTTGTTCATTGAATCATACAGCTTTGCAGCCTACTGGACACTGTGCTGCTCATCTTCCAGCAGTTCTGCACACTGACAGGAGTTGTGGGTGGGTGGGGTGGGAGGACCACCTGTCTGTTCATTTTTGTTCTAGACTCAATGCTAAAATTTTTTCCTGTTATAAGGCTGAATGTGTTTGCCAGTCCTGCATTATGAATCCTGGGATTGAATGTGATAGCCTGTCCTTGTAGCTTCTGTTATATTTAATGCCATAAATTAATCTCAATGATTGAAAGACTAGTTATACAAATTCACCTTTCTAAAATGCCTCTTTACTTTTGTACAAGCCTACAGAACTTTAAAGACTGGGCAACAGCATCCTACAAGTTGTAAGTCATCTATTGCTATCCATCATCCCAGTATAGTAAACACACTGAAATAGAGCTGTCTTTGAAACTTTATTGATGGGAAGGAATTTGGTCTTTGATATGTGAGACGGATTATTGTGTGTATTATTTCATTCTAGCTTTGGAACAAATTGGAAGTTTCACATCATCTTCCATGAAGAGATCTCATATCAGTCATTTAGATAAGTGCAATATGCTTGTTTTACAAACACTTCTGAAATTCACGAAGAAGCTATTCTTCCTCTTTTGATGGAATAGTTCAGTTCTTGAGGGTCAGCAGAGTGTCTATTTTATTTATCAGTACTCAACACAATAACTTGGGTCAAGAAGGGAAGGACTGTGTGTGTAGCATGAGGCAATCAGATAACTGCAGTATTGTTACTGACACTGAAATTTCAGATCTAACTGGGAGACTGGGTCCAGGAACCCGATTGATGCTGATGTATCAGAACAGTCTGGCATGACTTACTGGCAACTGTTGTACCCATCAGCTTCCCCACCTTCCTTGGGATGTTTCAGCATCTTGTTATAGTATTAGTACAAGACTAGCCCTGGATAAAAAGGTCCTGAAATTCTCACTTTCATCTGCCCTGCCCATTTTTGCTTTGCTTGGAACTGTGGATTTCCAGGAACTCCAGAAGACTACAATAGCTAAAAAATGCTGGGCAGTCCATTTGTGTGTTTTATCCTTTTAGCTGTTTAAAGGAAAAGTGGAATATACATCTTAACACATCATAGATAAAGCCATCTAAATCCTAAAAAAAAAAAAAAAAAAAGAAATTATAGCAAATAAAGGTGCATTTTATCTACATAATTGTAATCTCAAATCTCTGCTAGAATCAGTTGTTATCAAACACTATTGTACCCTTAAACTTTTAACTGTCCTAAACACCAACTGCCAACATGGCAAGAAATGTAATGCACAGATGAGAACACCTCTATCATACCGCAGGATAAAAGTCCACAGACAGCTGAATGTATTTTGTGTGGATGCTCAAATGGGAATGTCAGCAGGGTGATAAAATCCCTTCTGTGTGGAGGCAATTACATAAATATAGCTCATCATATGAGAAATGTCATATCTTGGCTTTCCACAGCCCAATTTCTCTTACAGGTCATATTGGTAGACACCTTTTTGTACAGTCTTGAGGATTCATGGTTCACTCCCTCCCATCAGTGAGTCACAAGCTGAATTCTTTAATCAAATGGCTTAAAAGGCAGGATTTAAGCAGAAAAGTGCTATTGTTTTTTCTAATTTGATCTTTAATGACTGTGAGTACCTGAGATGTATACATTGATCCTTTGCATCTTTAGGCAGGAAATAAAGCAGAAAGAGACATAACCGTTGTATGCACCTCTACCATTTTATATATTCAACTAGTATTCCCAATTCAGGATCAAAATAAAGTATTTATTTTTGCCCACTTTACGAAAGCTGAATAAAGAATCTATGGTGCTGGTATTGGATACTGGCAATTATCTCATCCATCATGAATAAAAATCCCCTTAATAAGAACTTTAAATTTTCAAATGCAGGTAAATTGCTTCTTATTTACTGGTTGCTCTTTTGGGTAAATTTTTATAAGCAGAAGCTACATTTTCTGATTCTATACAGCATAATGCCTATAATCTGTTAATGCTATAAATCAACACTGATGTTCCCTAATAGAGCTTCCATCCCCTACTTTCTAAAGTTGTAACCATGTCTGATTAGTTCTACAACATGCCACTGAACATTGCTAAGGTATGAAGACAGAAACCTTAAAAAGGAGGTGTCTGTAGGGAAAACATAGAAGAAAGTCACTACCTTCAATTAACTTAGGAAGAAACAAACCCCAAACAGGCAGAGTAACCGAACCAAAAGAAATTGGTAACTAATTCAACTAATTCAACTGAACTCATTTTATCAGCTCATGAATCAACCTTGGGGAGTTTATTACTTCATGTGAATCATAGCAGACAGATGATATATACTTTTGCATTGTAAACTGGGCTTTTACGCAGCAGGAGAACATAATTTCCTTTGATAAAATTAATGAGATTCACCAGAGGCAGACAGGAACACTCTTAGGTTCCTGTTTACAAGTGTCTCCAAAGAGGTAACTCGAGTTTCTCAAAACAAACTCTTTAAAAATAATTTTTCAAGGTAAGAAAAATAAATGTACCAAATTGCATGCAAAAAAAAAAAAAAATCCCAAGAAATAAATGACAGAAGTTGTCTGTTCAACAAGCTGCCCTTCTGAAAGCCTTTCCTTGGGTTGGACGAAGGCACCACTAAATCATCTACCTTGCCCTTGGCTCCCACTGCATAATTTAGCCTTGTGTCTCTGTATGAGTACCACTTAGTTGTCTTCAACTCCATGCTTTGTACAGGGCCTGGAGTTGGAGGTGTCAGGCAAAGAGTCTTTCCTTCAGTGTTTGAACATCCAGGACTGTTGCAATGCTATTCTCTCCTTGCAAAGGCTCTGTTAGATTAAAATGCAGCACATCAGTCTTTCCTGAATGCACTGGCACTAACTTTCTTCACACCTTTTGTTCAAGAGTGCTTTCTGCAATTTCCATCTCATCTCTTTCAAGCTGTCTCCCATCATCCAGTGGTATTTTAAGGGGCAGAAGACACTGAACATAGGACACCACTTTTTGTCTGATAAAAAGCACAACTATCTAATAGGATTTCTACCTGCCCCTTTCCTATTTGCACATCTGTATGTGGATATCAGATCCCTTTTGTATCAGCACTAGTTCACTAAGAGCTCGTGTTGAATTTTGCCAAGCTCCTGCATGGAGAAACTTTCTCAGATACTCTCCTTGGCCCTGTAGGTAGTGTTGCTCCATCCTGCAAGTCTGGCGGTTTTTTGACCCTATTAAAACTTACTTGTTTGAAAGAGCTGAATTCATTAAATAATCCAGATAACTCTGTGACTGCCTTGTCCTCATTATCACTCTGGTAATATTTATTCTGTCTAAAATTGCTGTTGGTGATGATTTATGTAGTCTTTTAAAGCTGTTTGAAATAACACTTTTCTAGATTGCTGGTGAAAACACTGACGAGCCTCCCCATAGCTCCCCAATAGAAACACCCTCATTAAATGCTACTGCTCCTTGAACAATTGATCTGCTTTTCATTTAGTCTTCATCTGTTTGTGCTTTATTAATTTTGTGTTGTCTTCACTTTTTTCTCTCTTACTAAATCAAGTACCTAGCAGAAGTCTATTCCACTCAAGCCTCTGGCAATTTAACACGTAATCATATAAAAGAAGGAAATAAAAGGTCTGTTTACCAGGACCTATTTTCTATAAAATACCCATAAAGACTAGCATTAGTTGTGTTCTTTTCTATTCACCATATATTAGCTGACAATCACATCTTCTGCCTACTACACAAACCACAGCTACTTATGGTGCTCCATTTGTATCCTTAGTGTGGGCCCCACACTAACACAATTCTCCATCTCCTGAAGCATCACCACAGTGCCAACACATGCAAAGAACAGCAGGTCAGACATCTCTTTAACCCCTCTAGGATTTCCCTCTAGGATTTCCACTAGACCACTGAGAAATACAGTAATTTCACCATATGGCTTGCTGATAGGTGTTCTTTGGATGAGCCTTGAGTGTCCTTCTGTGATGCATGTGCATCTCCCTGCTTGTTTCTAGATACTGCATAGTAATACCTATTAAGCACTCAAGTTTTTTTGGGGGGGGTTACATTTTCTTTTTTTTTTTTTTTTTTTTTGTCACTGGTAACAGTTGCTAGCTCTAGCTCTAGCATTAAGCTTGGTCTAGTGAGCTTAGCATTAAGCTTGTATCATTGCTTAGATTATACTTATGCATTAAAGAAAACAAACCATTATTCCTTTTGCCCTAGTGCTATATGTACAATCACTATTTCCCTCCCATCTTCCCCATAAATGTATCCCATCGATTCTGACGCTTCTTGTCACTTGTTATTGCAGAGTTCTGTCTGGATGTTGCTGTCTTTGACTATCTTCTTTCTTTCAAAATTAAAAGTAGTCCTGTCTTTGATTACTCACCTGTGGGTGAGGTGAGGGTCGGGCACTTTTCCAGACCTGCGTTACAGCCAGACTAGGGCTGGTAACCACTCCGTGCCCTGCCCAGCCATTCATTTTCCACTCGTGACGGTAGCACAGTCCTGAAAACTGCCCCTAGCAGTGAAGCACCTCCGAGCAGGGCAATGGGGATTCGCTCCCTGAGACTGCCTCAAGTTTCCCCTGTACTTTCAGAGGCGATAAGAAGGGGTGGGAATAACTGTGTGTCTGGACTAACCCTGTGGGCTTCGGAGAGGGGATGGTGGTAGGCAGACACCGGGACACGCTAACAGCGCGGGAAGCCTCACCAGTTACGCACCGTCTTTTCCGATCTCCGTGTAACTAAGGTGGTTTTCCTTTCCTTTTTTTTTTTTTTTTTATTTTTTTTTTTTTAACTTATTAAAAACTTCTGCGCCCCCCCCCCCGGGCAGGGACCCGGGCTGGGAGCGGAGCGTAGCCCCGGCCGGGTGGGGCCGAGGCGCCCGGGGGCGGGGTGGAGCGGGACGGGGGTGGAGGCGGAGGGTCCCGGGTCCGCGGCCGGCGGCCGGGCGGCTCGGCGGCGATGACAGGCAGCCGCCGGCCCGCAGCCGCCGCGGGAACAGCCGCCCCCCGCCCGCCGGCGGGGAGCGCGGCCCCGGCCAGCACTGGGATGGCCCCTCGGGAACAGCCGCGGCGGAGGCTGTGCGCCCGGCGGGCGGCGTGACCGCCTCCCGGCCCAGCCATGGGACAGACCTCGGTGTCCACGCTGCCCGAGCCGGCCGGCGGTGAGTACCGAGGAGCGCCCGGCGGGGAGGAACGGGGAGCGCGGCCGTGGCGGCGGCGGGGGCATCCCACGGTCCTCGGAGAGCAGTGCCCCCGGTCCCCGGGGCGCCGCCGCCCGCCCGCCCCTTCGGACCGCAGCGGGGACGCGAGGGACGGCCGCTTTCCAGGCTGCCCCGTCCTGCTCGGCAGCCGCCGGGGGGTGAGAGGCTCCGCCGTGCCCCCCCCCCCCCACCTCCCTGGAGCTTCGAGGTTACTTTTTGCCCCCGTTATTAAATAAATAAGTACGAAGGCGAAAAAAAAAGAAAGGGGAAGGAAAGGAGCTCTGGCACCGCGCCCAGTAGCGCGGCTAGTAACCCGCCCAGCTGGTTGCTTTTGGTTCCAGGACGTTTTATGTGTAAGCAGACTGCTGAAAATAAATAAATAGCGTGTGAGTAGAACTGTTTTTTGTTTTGTTTTGTTTTTAATTTTTCTCTTCAATAAAACAGCCCTAACTGCAACTTTTTGAAGATAGTACAGACTACTTGGGAATGCTGTTTGGAGGCATGTTAGGATAACCCGGTGTGTTTTAGTTACTGAAAAACAGAGCGTGTCTCTTGCCACAATAATAGGATGTATAATCTAAATTAACTCCAGCGAGGTTTGAAGTTTCCTGCGAAAATGTCACTTGCATGCATGTTTTTCCTCAACGCTTGTTTCCTTTGCATCCAGTTAAAAAAAATGAGAAAATCCTGTTGTGGAATTTAATTCTGGAGGCTGAACTTTATCCTTAATTTGCTTACTGCTGTTAATGTGGGACTGTTTTGTCAAACAGGAGACAGTGCAACAAAATTTGGGTTTTCCCCTTGTTTTTCCTTCATGGGTGTTTTGAAGGATAGTTTTAGTAATAGCACATACATTTTCAGAAGAGCTCCATTATGTTCCTAGTCACACCATCCCAGTCAAAACCTTGGATTATTTCCTCACCTGTCAAACACTACATGAAAGAGAAATTGGACCATTTCCAACAAATGTCACCATCCTGTTGAAGGTTTCACCCAGTAGCCATCATGATAGGATTATTTCAGGGTAGGCACTGGGAAACAGATGGAGTGGTTAAAAATCTTTGATCACTTTTTTGTACAGGAAGTTGAGCAAATGGTCATGTACAAAAATCTACTGTGAGAGTATTTTTCCCTAGGGGAGCCCATATCTTGACCAAGGATAGCTGTGGTGTCTGTGTTCCCTTGGCTCAGTGCTAATGAAGAATAAGTTTTACCTAAAAGGAAAAAAAGTCACCCTTGAATTCTTTCCTAACTGAAACCAAACTTTTCATCCAGGAGCAGTAAGAGGCTGCTATCTGAAGATGTAAGTTACTGTGATGCTACCTCAGTATTGCCAAGTAAATTCTGGTTACCTCCATTTTAACAGTACTTCCCTTTATGATGAGACAGTGGCAGTGGTAGTGCCTCCAGGAGGTTCCACAGAAGAGTAATCCCACTGCACTTTGAGCCCCGTTGAAATTGTTGGGAGGGTATATCCTCAACAAGAAGCCATAGGGGCAGGTGGTTTTCCGGGTGGCATGGAGTCTTGGGGGTGCAATCATTTGTTTTCTCTAGTCTGTTTTGCTGGTATGGTCTGGATACTTGGTACATTGCAAAATTTAGGAAGCCCTGTCCAACTGTGATCAGGGCAGGAGAATGACTTCCATTGGTTCCTGCTTCATAGGTTGCCCCTTAGGCAAGCAGGCCTAAAATCTTCGTTGATTTTGGCATGCCAGCCAGCTACAAGCCATTTAAGTCTTTGACAGCTGCTAGAGATTAGAGTTGAAGGAGATATCTGTCTTGCACACACAGAGGTTACAAATCTGTTTTAGTGCTAAGGAATCAATAGTGCATTCAGATCCTCAGTGAGCCACACAAAAGCAGCTATGAGAAGTTGCTTGCCTGTTCGCTCCCTTTTTTCCCCCAGCCATGCCAGCCTGCAAGGGCTCAAACCCTGCCCTGTGATCCCTGCAGACCTCAGCTGGATGCAGGGGAAGGCACCACTGTTAAATCACTGTGGGGGCTTTGGATGGACTGGTAAGGTGAACATGGTTTGATGTACAAAACTAAAGTAAAAGATTTTTCCTGAAAGTCATAATGTGTTAGAAGAGATAAAATATATGCATAATACAATATTCGAGATGGAACCCAGCCAGTGTCCTGCAGGGTTTTTGTTAAGATTTCCTTTAAATGAAAGGTTTTAGTCTTGGAAAGGGAAATACATGCTGAAGTAGTTAAACAGATCAAGGTCCTAGTGTTGCTTTCCCATTGGGTTAAGGGCAGGACTGAGGCCTAACCATAAAATTCAGAAGTCCTTCTCAACTGGAGAAACATAGACTCATACTAGATAGATTAGCATGCCTATAAAGAGAGGAAAAATTAGTTTTTTGTAGCCCATTGGAACTTCCTTTAGCAATGCTGTCTTGCTAGAGTTTGCCATCAGTTGTGCGTGAGTGGGTGTTGAAATGTTTTGGACAGGAGGATCAGGGCTTTAATCATCTCCCATGACTGTGAGCGGTAGATGAGCAGCAAAGAAGGTCTTGGATTTACCTGGATGTCCACAGGCAGCTTTTACTCCTTCTCTTCAGTTACAGCTTTTCAGTAATTTAGTTAAAGTTTTTAAAGCTTGTTTGTTATTTGCCGTGGTTAAAAATGTGAACAAACAGCAATTGCAAGAGGAGCTTGCAAAGACAGTATAGATACGTTGATAAGGAAGAGCACATATTGTCCTTGTTCCTTTTCCTGCCTCTTCTCTGATTTTCCCATGCCTGGCAGGACTTGATTACTGTGCTCTCTCTCCATTCACTGACTGGAGTTCAGTACTTTTGGGGGTTATCAGCAATCATGTGCAAAAGCTATCACTTCTGTTTTCTCATCTACAGTTTATCAAAGGGCAGCAGAGCTGTACACTTTTTTCAGTCTTTTTTTTTCCTTTTGGATTTGTTCTTGGGTAGTTCAGAGCCAGACACAGTACGGGGAAACAGCAAAGTCATGAAGTGGAGGCATGACCAGTGTGTTGGGAAGGTAACATTTCAAAGCAGAGCTAGTTAGGTGATGAAAGATTTTTGTTGTTTCTTGAATAGCGATACCTTGTCAAGAAAGAAATTTCCAGTAAAAACAGACGTAGTAGTGTTCCTGAGAAGAGGTCAGGCAGCTCAGCATGAAGTGTGAAGCACAAGCAGAGGAAAAGGACAAGTTGCAAAGGTCTCAGGAAACTCTTGCACTGATGATCGAGATGCTCATCAGGGCCAGTTGAAGACTGGGGTCAGATCCCTGTGCTGACCTCCTGTGCCAAGAACGTAATCTGTGGGTGGGAGTTCCTTCTGTCATATACATTTTGCAGAAACAGAGCACAAACTGTAATCCTTCTACAGACCCAAAGATTTTTCATGGGCATGAAAATGTACTTCAACAGCACAGAAAAACCATTTCCCGCTCAGCTCCCCCCTTGAGATGAAAGCAGTCAGTGGAAGGATCCTGTTGTTTGTTGACTTTGGCACTCGGTGAAATGATTCTCGTAGGTCAGAAGTGAACATGTTTCTCAGACTGCTCCTTTTCATCTCTCTTGGCTTTGTGGGATTTCCTGCTCATGGACAAGGAAATAGCAGCTTCACCTGTGTCTGTGCAGAGGAATTGTCATTTCCTTAACTAGGCAACTTTGTCCTAGTCCTGTAATGAAATGGAAAACTAATATTTGTTTCAGCAGTTCTAGGTGTTAGTAAACAAACTAATTGGTTAGCAGTTCAGCAATTCCAGGACTTGTCTAGTAAGAGAAGTTATTCCAGTAGTGTTCTTCATTACTACCTACTTGTGAACCTTACTGAGGGAGCTGTTATGGGGCAAGCCCTTCTGTTCCTGAAGAGCTGGACATGGAGATACTCAGCCATAGATTTGAATCCTCATTCTAACTCAGTCTATGAATCTGAACACTATGAATCTGAATGTGCAGAAAAGCCCTTACAGTAATAATTCTAAAGAATTTTTAAAAGGAAATTGATTTTTCTCATCCAGCTACTTTTATTTTCAAAGGTGGAAGAACTTTGATATCATTGCACTTTACAGGAGGACATTTCAAAGCATTTACATGTGCAGCAAGCTACTCCCAATGCATCTATCAGCTGGTCATTTCAGGTTTTCATGCACTTGAAAGAATGGAAAGCAGAGTTGTTGAGCTGAAATGTCAAGTCCCATTTGATGTGAAGTCCTAAATGACTTGTCCACAGCTACAAAGGACATTCTGGGCAGAGTTTCATCTTCCGTATTGTGGTTGGGGCCTTTGAGGCTGAACCCTCACAATATTTCACGGGGAATCCTATTCCTTTTTTCTACCCTTTTTTATGCTTTTGTAAGTTATGCAAGAGTTATAAGTATAATGTAAAGGTGTATTGTTTTCATTTGCTACTAAATTTACATCCAAGGCTTTTCAGTTTTTGGGAAACACTTTCTTCATCCTACCAGTATCGTCAGATGGGGCTTCAGTTGTGACAGCTCCAGAATTTAGGTTAAGTAAGTATGCAGTTTGCCTCAGACTTCAGGCTGATAGAGTGGATATTTTGGATACCTAGTCAAAGGCATAAAAAGCCCATGTTTTCAGACAGAATGGGTAGCTGTGGATTTACCTGCTACTAGCAGGAACTGCAAGAGCTCTTAAAAAGTAGGTGCTTGTGTTTCTTGAGAAGTTTCTGTGAAAAGTAATGGCAACTGCTGAAGGTATAGGTTTCAGCTCCCCACACCATAAATCTGGTTTGTGCTGTTGATGAGGGTCTGAGTGTGAGTGTGTAGAATGAATCACTATTTATAGAGAAAAAAATGTGCACACTTTTAAGTATTGCATGTTTATAAAATATAAAATGTGTGTGCTGCCACATACTCTGTGATCTGCCAGAGCAGAGCGGGGCCCCCCACGGCTGCAGCAGTTGCTGCTGGCCCAGCCAGAGCTCCTCAGCTGCGGCAACAGCTCACTGCAGGGGAGGCTGCAACCTGAGCCTGCACCAGGCATGGCCCAGAACACAGGTCTCATAAGGACACAGGGGACCAGCTACAACACAGGGACTGCATGTGTGTGAAAATAAAGGTGTAGTGTTCAACAGGTTCCAGGTCAATGTCTCACCTCTTCTCACTCTGATGCCACTTCAAGGATGACCAGAAATTCTCTTCCTTTAGCTGCCAGGATATGTGACCTTTCATGTCAGGCATGCCAGCTGAGGTATCTTTATGTGCTGATGTTTGGTAGCTGTTAATCACCTGTTCGCAGTGTTAATCATCAGCTTCCTCATCTGCCATGAGGAGAACCAGAGTTGGCTCCTGGGGAGTCATCATGGGCAGGGCAGCAGAGTCCTGCCAGCTGCCTTGGTTTGTGTGGGGGTTCTCTTCTCAGATGACCACCCCGATATTTCCCTCAGATGAAAAGCTCATGGAATATCTTGTTTCCTGCTGAGCCCTGTGTGCTAAGCCCCACTGACAACTGATCCCACTCCACTGGGTCTGAGCCACCCTTTGGATCAGTTGTCCTTCCTTTCCAGATCCTCTTTCTTGGCTTTCTTACTGCTCCTGAGTAATATGGCCTCATTCTTAGGTGGTGTTTTCTGTTACATATTTCAAAATGCTTACCAGTCCTTTTTATCTTATTCCTTGTTTTAAATGGGAAAACTTACCACAAGAAGGTGGGACAGCACCTAAGACACAGCCAGGAGGAAATCAAGAGTTCCCAAGTCCTCATCAGTGTTTTAGCCATATCACAGTCCAGCCTGTTAAAAATAGAAAAGACTTAGACATTTATATCTTTCTTTATATGTTTTTCCTTAAAGTTGTCCTTTATTCATTTTGGACACTGATGCTTTTTGAGATTTAAAAAAATGTAACATTGCTGAAAAATACTTGTGAATCAGTGCTGATATGGATTTGTTTTTGACTTTAGTTTATTGTTTTAAAACATAACAACAAGTGAACCTAATGTCTTGGATCAATCACTGGTAGATTTTTAAAAATACTTCAGCAAATAGCCTGCTTCCAGAACTTATTTCTGCCCATTGCATTTAAATTGTTACAGTGGCTTGAAAGATATTTCTGATGTACAGAAATACCCCAACCAGCTGCCGTTCAGTCCCATATGGAGAAGTAATTTCTGAAGTGTCCATTCATTGCCTTCTGTAGTTGGCACAAGGGGAATTCCTGATCCTGTTGTTCTTCTGATACGAAAGGATTTTCATTCTAGTAGGGCTAGTGCGAGGCATAGGAAAAAAAGAGAAGAGTTAGTTTGCTGGTGATGATAGAATGTCTCTAGTAACAGGCAACAGTGGCTCTGGTCTATTTTGCCCCCTGCAGATCCCAGAGAGTGAGGCTGGTTGGTGGTGCTCCTGCTGAGACAGCAGCCAGGATGTACATGTGTGTCAGGGAAGGAGGCAGTTTGGTTTTGTCTGTATCCCTGAGCTGCCAGTATTCAGTTTCACCAGGGCTGAAGAGAAGCTTTCAGTCAGGCCTGGGTTCAAGCCACATGAAGATATTGATGTATAAAATATGTGCAAAACTGAAAAAGAAACTGCGAGTACAAACCATGAGCAGGGAACATAGGCAGATAAGTGAGGGGGTTGGTTTGTTATTTTATTTCATGCCCCCAAAATAAAATCTAAGGCAAAGCATGACATGGAGTAATTTATATTGCCTTGTATGTGAAGTCTACAACCCCTAGACTGTCAAGTGTATTTTTGGGTAAATGTAAAATCACAGTGGGGTCCAGAGTGTGCCATTTCCTAGAGTGTCTTATGATCAAAATGGTTCAGTAGGAATGAGGTGGGAAGGTCTCGGTGAACATCCAGGTGATGCAGGATGTGAAGATGGACTGTTTTTTCTTCTCACTGTCTTTGACCAGAATCACATGGGTGACAGTGCTGCATATCTTCTCTTCTCGGTTTTGGTTTTTTTCTCCCCCTTTTTTTTTCTGGATTTAAATATTACAATATGTGAATCAATTTAACTTTACCTGTTTGCAGTCCACAGAGTCATTTGGACTAGCAGTCAGCACAGACCATGCAATTACCTCTGTTAATCTTATGGTGGCTCATTATTAGGAAGTTTGACTTAAGACTTGAGTTTCTTGCAAGGCTTGATACAGGGTCGCTGCATAGGAATATGAATTTCTTCTGTCTTTGACTTGGTTTTTGGGCCCTTGGAAAGAAAGTCTCTGTCCAAAGGGAAAGTCTTATTTATCTTTGTGTTCTCTCAGTGCTTTGTATAGCTGTGATGATCAGTGTAAGTGGGGAAAAGCTAGGGAGAAATGAGGATCTGTGGTTGA
This sequence comes from Corapipo altera, assembly GCF_003945725.1. NCBI lineage: Eukaryota > Metazoa > Chordata > Aves > Passeriformes > Pipridae > Corapipo > Corapipo altera. The sequence continues at coordinate 24,059,540 of NW_020884874.1, forward strand.
TCTTGTATGGAAGTCTAGGGTATGCTGTCAGATTGCATGCAAGTAAAATGAGACTGTATAATAAAATATTATAATAATACTATCAAACTGTGATAGCACTTGTTAATTGACAGATCAGAGTGTTAATATCACACCTATGTCAATGGTATCTTTGTGAAAATGAAGTTTTATATGAAAAGATAAGGGCTATGTTGCCTTTTTCTTCTCTCATTCCTGCATTGGTTTCATATGAATTGTAGTGATGTTTTGCCTAGTGGAGTTAGACTGTAATACAGCTGTCCTAACATTTGAAACCATGTGAGCAAAACCAGTTCTGTTTCCAAATCAGCCTGCATTCCTCGCCCCTGAGAATGTGCTTTTTTTATTAGTGTTCCAAGATGTCTTCACTCTGCCCAAACTGTCGGCAAATCCTCGTCAGGTAGATGGACCATCATAATTTCAGTGTTATTTAATTCTTTTTGTATTTTCTGAATCTGAATGTTTTAATGTATTGCCCAGTAAAAATCCAGGAATGGTGCAGAGGCCTTAGATGTTGATTGGGCTTTAAAGCCTGGGCTATTACTCCTCATGCAAACAAATCACATAGTTTATTGTCTAGAGATAATTCATGAAAAATAGCGACAATCTCTAATTGATTTAAGCTAGCTAGGTGAATTGCACTATAAGAATAACTGTGATACACCATGAAACTTGATGTTGTCACTGCTGTAATATAATATACATTTTCAGCTTAAAACGTTGCTGACAAGACTTAGAGACCCACGGGGACTGTTTTTCAAGCTTAAGAATTTTTCTTTATTGCTTGAAGCCTCAGGTCAGAAAGTTAACTCTCGACTGGGGATTTATCACCCCTGGTTTTATTTCTGGGGTTTGCAACATGGTTGATGCCCACTAAAATTATTGTTGTTTTGCTTGACCCTTTCTGATGAGGAAGACAAGGCTCTTCATGCTTTCTGCCTCCGTGGCTGTAGAGCAAGGACAGGCAACAGAAAGTAACAACTTCTGTTGAGTAGTCAGATGAACTAAGTAAAATAGCATTGTCTTGAGAGAAATTTGGTCTGAATACCCAGGAAACTTCATGAGAGGACAGCCTGGCACTGGAGAGGATGGTGTGCTGAAGAGACAAACTACAGCAGGGGGAGCCTGGAAGCCAGAATGTGGAAGGTTTCTTGCCCATGGCAGAGGGGTTAGAACTAGATGATCTTTAAGGTCCCTTCCAAACCAAAACATTCTGTGATTGTAGGAGCCAGGCTTTGCAGTTCAGCACAGCCTGCTGCAGTCAGGAGCCCCAGTGATCTTCCTTCTCAAACCAGGAGCTGGGAAGCCAGCACCATGTGCCATTGTCTGTGTCTTCATCCTCAGCAGACTGCAGCCTCTGCTGATGTATCCCAGTTACCAATATAAGTCAATGTGTGTTGTTGCACGGATGCCTAAAGGAATAGCAGTTCATGGAAGAGCCCAGTGATGTAGCCCTAGGTTACATCTGTCTGTGCCCCAAGTCAGCTTTTGCAAATACTGTAGGGAGTGCGATGCCCACATACTCCTAGCCAGTGTTTGCCTATGAGGGCCTCATGAGCCTCAGCATGGCTTGGAGATCTCTCACCTCTACTGTTGAAGGGGCACACAGAGATTCCTAGTGCTTGGACACCAAGCCAGTGAAGTTCACTCAAACAGCAGCATCCTGAGTTAAAAATGTGGTGTGACTGTGAATAGCAAGGGAGGGTCCCGTTTGTGACTCTTCTCCCAATTGCTTTCCTTGCTTATAACCCCCGGAGATCAACTTACCCAAAGCATTTATGTCACAACAAGCAAGATAAAGTCACCCAGGCTGAAAACTAACCTTCTGTGGGCTTTCCTTTCTGTCTTTTTTTCCCAAGATCCTGGATGAGTCAACAAAGAAATGACACTTTTATTGTGTGCTTATGGAACAGATTTAGTGGGATACAATCAAGTAATTTGAGTCACATTACAACCTAAAGTCACTGCAAGCTGGTGGGAAATGATTTTCAGATACTAGGAGTCCTTATGAGAAGAAAAAAAAAACCCAAACAGTTAATTGCCAAGAAATTTGGCATGTTTAAATTACACATTTGTAATGTTTTATAATTTATTTCATTCTTAATAATTCAAAACTGACTGTGCATTTCCTTCCCTGTAAGTTCATTCAATGTGTCTGAAGATTACTGGTTTGTTTCTTGGAGTTTTATAGATCTATTGCATTTCTGAAGGGAAGGAAGTGTTGGTTTTGGCACAGATGCTAAGAATATTCTTGTTCTGAAAATGTGAAGCAGTGTTCTAGTGCACTGCTAATCTGGCCTCTTTTATGTTGATACAGAGAAGGGTGTAGTGGTTTTCCTACCCTACACATTATACCACCGTGCATGATTCTCCTATTCTCATGAATTGTTCAAGTAATTGATAGAAGGAAAATATTAGTATTGATAATTAATGTTAACAATCCATATGTGATTTAAAACAATTGCACTAATTGCAGACTAGTTTCCGTGCTTACATTCTTGAAGAAAAGTTTTAGAAGGCTAGTCTGACTCTTATAAGAAGACACCAAATTTAATTTCTTGGAAAAATGATGCTGTTATTGATTCTTACTTAAATATTGCTGCTTTTGACACATAAAAATAGGGTATGGAAGAAATACGTAAGGCCTGATGGTGAGACATGAATGAGACTGTGTCTGTGCAAGAGAGTGAACAATAAACTAGACAACTAAGACCGTGGATAAAGCCAACTTCCCAAGAGCCAGAACAAGGACCAAGCAGAAATAGTGTATACTTTAGTTGGAGGAGAAAGTAATGAGCCAGCGGGAAAAAAAAAGAGATGTTAACTACAAAGCATTGCAGAAATTATGTGATTGTGACACTCTGCTTTTAAAACCTTTTGTTGGACAATACTGTCATGTAACTGTGTCATGTTACGAAGAGAACATGATTCTGAAGAGAGGAAGAAAGTTTTTGTTGGAAAAGCACAGGGGAATTCACAGAAACCTGAAACTGAAAACACAAGTATCTTGGACACTTAAAGCAACACCTCTCTCTTAACTTCCCCCTGCACTTCTCCTCCTGCTACCAGAGGCAAGGGGGGGGAAGAGGAGGAGGGTATATTTCAGCCAGATCCAGCAAGACGAATGGCATGTTTCTGAAACATTCAATGCACCTAGAAACTCTGTAGCTTAGTTTGAAATGTATAATAAAAAATGTGTTGAAGAAAAAAGTATTTAATGTCAGTATTGGATCTCTAGGACTGTGTATTTTTGAAGGAGAAGAGGAAAAAGGAGTGTACCTTTGTAGTTGACATCTGTGAATGATGAAAAAAAATGTGAGAATACAGGTTTAGGCCACTAGAAGGTATCCAAAAGCTAAATATTATTTTCAATACATTTTAAACCATTAACAGAAATCTGGGACTTAGCAGGTTTCTCTAGTTATGAGGAGAAGCTGGACACAAAATTTGATATCTACCACTGCATGCTAGATATCTATTGCATAGATCAATTATTAGTTTGGAAATTACTGCGGTGGCTGAAAATGCACATCTTCCCTTGGACGGAAGTTACCCCACCTCAGCTCAGCCCTGCTAAGGTGTGAGCCTTTCCCAGCCTTTCAGCACAAAATTGGCAAAATCTGTTGGCATATAAGAATAAAGGCCACAGATAATCACTCTGGCATGTTCTGGAAAGGGCTTGTGTCTCCCAACTCTGAATTATTCCATGAGCATTAATCAGCCCTGAAGATGGGTCTTGTGTGATAATTAAATATTGTTATTCCCCCACCTTGCTACAGATGGAGCATGTCAGACCTGAAAGCCACAGACCAAGGACTTAAGGGAGCACAAATGATCCAAGTCAAACTGAGAATCTTTGTGTTTGTACCTTTCCACCAGCCGTCCTTAGGGGATCTGTTTGTAGAGAAAACATATCTCTCTCTCTGTTACTCAGCCTGCAGTGCATTCAGGGTTTCCTCAACCACAGAAGAGAAATATCACCAGAAGATGAGATGAACCAAAAAACCAATTAAAATGTTTTGTTAAGTGAGTTCACCATGGTAAAGGAATCAGCTGAAGACAGCTAGTGAGTTATCCCACTGCCACAGCAGTTTTTTTTGTTTTTGCAGAGGAGCAGCCTCCTCAGCCCCTGTCTGCCTGTGGTTTAGCAGATAACATCATTACTGGTTAGCATATTTGGCAACCTGTTTTTTTCCCTCAAGGCTTGTTTTGGGAATGTATACCAGCAGAGCAGAACTGAGACCAGTGTCCATTTGTCAGCAGGGAGGTGTCTGGTGGCACAGATGAGGTTTTTTTAATCCCCTAAGAATTTTTACATTCTCTGTATAGACGGGCCCAGAGGTTTCTTCCTTTCAGTTTAGTTTTTTTATTCTTTATGCAGGAAATTCCACATAAGATTGAGGGGAGAGGAAAGGAAGAACAGATGCAACGCTGCTAATTAAATTAGGCGTTTCCTAAAAGCAAAGACTAGGCAGTTCAATCTCATTAAAAAAATACCAGCATGGAGCCCATTCTTTCTGATTTGAGTGATTACTTGCACATCCAGATGTCAATGCAGGGGAAACTATAAATGTAGAGAGGTTTATTTTGTATTAGTTTGTGTATTTCTTTATAATTCAACCTTTGCACCTACCATCTTTGGCTTTTTCTAATTTATTTTTTTAACATATGGAGTGGTAGAAGAAGCTTTGAGGCAAACCAAAAAATGTCCTCCTTGCAGGGTAAGATAAAAGGACCATGTTTTGGGTGAGAGAGAAGGGAGGGAAATTGAGATAATACTGACATTGTGCAAGAGATGACCCTTCAAGGAGATGGGTAGCAAAGTGAAAAGTCTTCTACGAGGACTTCCAGTAGCCCTCTCTAGCCCAGTAGCTTGCTATGAGGTTAGGTGAGAAAGCCAACCATTAGTTTATCTCAATGCAATTATTGTTGGTATCATATTGGTGGCTTTTTTTCTGACAAATTTACAGGTATTTTCTAACCCAAGAATTATGGCTGAGGTCCCACTGAGACAAACACGTATGTGTGGAGTCACATATACTTGCAAAAATTTGTAGTGTCAGATTGTGATTTATGTTATATTTTACTGTAAATTTCTGTAGCTTAAGAAAACTGTGACAATTTTTCAAAATATTTGTTGTGTCAGTTAAAATAGAGAAGGCAGAGCTCTGGTAGTAGCAACTATTTGCAGTTGGAGTACATGAAGTCATTGGACATCAGAGAAGATGAGAGGTGGATCAATGCTCCCCAGAGCTCCCTGGTAGCAGAATAAGGTACGTTTAGGGTCTGGGATAGGTTGAGTCCCTTCAAGAGCTCTGGGTCTCCCTAGTTCTGAGTAGGTGCCATAAGAAGTAAACAGGATCCTTCAGTTTTGTGGATATAGCCCTACACTTCCTCCAGTGTTTTGGTATTTGCCTGAAATGAGAGCCACCTGCATTCAAGTGCATGTCAGTGAAATTACTGATGAGAACTTTTCCTTGCAGAAAAACATACATAATGTTTTTTAGTTATAGTCCTTCCAGCATTTGCACTAATTACTCACCTGTTCCTACCATTAGGTAGCTTTGTACTTATAAAAACAACATCCAGATATGCCCAAAAAAAGTACTATGACTTCGTATAAAATCAAGATTACATTCTTTTCAACAGCTTGACCAAAGCACACCGAGGAGGACAGTATTCTAGCACTATACATTTAGCTCTGGGTTTTAAGCTCTGGCTTGTTTTAGTTATGAAATAGGTGAGTTTATTAAAACATTATATGGAGTCAAAGGTCCTTTCTAAATCCAGCATGTAGGGGTGTGTACTCCAGAGTATTACAGTAATGAGGCACTTTCCTCTGCACAAATAACAAGAGCCACTTAATATTTTGTATTTGTGTTTTTCTGTGCTCATTTGCCTCCCTGGGGAGCAGGTGCTCAGCCCAGGATGCTGTCACTGCTGAGGCAGGGAACTGTGCATCTGGGTGAGCTCTACGCTCCTGCCAGGGGACATTCCTAGCCACTGGCTCCTGTTCTTATGCTGACCCTTGCTCCAGCACTGGTCTGTGTAGAAGTGTGTAGTATTAGTGATAAACCATGGTATTTCTAGCACACAAGCAAATTAACATATAGTCTTTTGTTTTGCTCTGAGCAAATGTATGTGCTATAGTAATCCTTTTTTTTATTTCCTTGTTATTAATTATTTTTTCTCCTTAGTTTTTCTCAAAGCTAAACTTCCCACAAAATTCAATTATACTTTAGAAGTCTGTGTTGAGATGAAAGATAATTAAAAGTCCACTCAAACCTTTGCTTCCCAAGTGGTTTAAAAGACAGAAGTTTAAAGTTAGTGTAGAGGTTGACTGAAGTGGGAAGGCAGTGTTGGTAATGGAGCTGTTTGGATTGGAAGCTTTGAGGTGACATCAGAATGATCTTCATTCTCTTCAGAGCTGGTGTTACCAGAAATAGGATCACATTTCCCCTGGGACCTTGACATAATCCAAGGACCTGTTCCTTTTGTTGACTGGTCCAGCATTGCTGAACCGCTTTGGCAATTTGCAGTGGATCACCAGCTGGATGCTTGGCCAGGCTGCTCCTCTTCATGCTGATGCCCATCCGAACACTATAAGGCAGCCTTGAAAATGCCAAGGCTGCTTACAGCCCTGTTGATATGGGCTATATACGTGTTCACAAACACAACAGTTTTGGTTTAAGTGAAAATTCTTATACAACTGGTTCCCAGTGACCACTATTCCTAAATACATGAAATGTCATAAGGTTTATCAAAAAAACTGAGTTAGATACATCTTGCATACCTATGCTGTTCAAGTTTAGTATGTTATTCCTAATCCTATACAGGAGTTTAAAAAAAAAGAGCCAGTTAACACTTGATATTTAGTTTAATTTTATTCCTTCTAGAACAAGAAAATACTCAGTGAAGGTTAGCGTTTCTCTTTTAGCAATTTTTTTTAAACCTGAGTCAGGCTGTGCTGTTGTGCTTACCTACATTCCTTGTATTATGCTTTTGTATTATTATGTGGAAAATCTCCTACCGATTATGGAAATCTTCTGTTTTGCTTAATGTGTCCTCTATATATTTCATCATGATTTCAGGTTTTTTCCTCATATGAGCACAGTCAGTGAAAGGCAATGCCTGCCCAGGGCAAGGAACTGTGGTGTAATGCACCAGTCCCTTTTTGGGTCTCTCCTGGGGTGAGAATTACCACTCTCTCCCGGACTTCAGCATCCAGCTGGAGTGAAAAGTGAGCATAGGGTCTAAAAATGTTTAATATGTGTGCCAAGTACTTGAATGTTAGCAAGAGTGGGAGGGAGGTTTAAGGGAAATTACAAACCTTTTTCAAGTCAAGAAAAATGACTGAACCCTTTATCACTTCTTTTCATTTACAAAATGTCAAAACCGCTCCCCTAAGCTTGGCAAAGTTGCCATCATTTGTTTGGGAGCCGCTTGAAGGCATTCTTTGAAAGAATAATTATTAACCTTTGTTCAGTATGACAAGGAGAATTTTTCAGGAGGTATTTTCTGGGGGAGGTAAATTGGTAGGGATTGCAGGAGGGCACTCTGCTTCTTTGATTGGAGCTGAACAGGCTTCAAACCATGATGTCAGAGTAGCACTGGCATGTGCCTTGCAGAAGGGCACGGGGACTGAGTTTGACTCCCGTTTGCCTACCCAGGTCTCCAGTATTCCCTCTGCGCCCACCAGCATGCGGACAATATCATCCATCATCTGTGAGATCTCTGCTTTCCTTTTCCTCCTCGGATCCCTGCAGTGATGCCATTTTGAGGGGCGCTGAGTGGAAAGAGCAGAGACCCAAGCAAGCCCTGGCTACCAGGATGGGCTGCCCACTTCTGGGCAAATCCTCAGAGAAAGACCCCTGTAGAAATATCACCAGTGGAAGCAGTGTTTGCTCGTTACTTTGTGGGAGACTATGTCCACACATAGATTCATTATTAAATAAACATATAAATATCCCTTTGTCTCCCTTGTTGGGTGCATCAGTTGCTGGCCTGGGATGAGAGGATGAGAAACAGTTGGGACAGGCAGAAACTGCCAGCAGGAATTTCTGAAGTATTCCTGTGGGCTTTCCTAAGAAATGGCTCGCTTTCCCAGGGACTGCTGGAAGCATGGGAGCACTCAGTCACATAATGTTCCCTCTCTAGGAAAACATTTGGTAGTAGTTTAAAAAAGAAAGCTTTACAGAGCTTAAATAATGTCAAAGATGAATTTGGTGAAAACTGATGCTGTACACACTTTACTTAGGAGAATTTTGAATTTCCAGTGCTGCTTGGAGTTGCTAGCGATAGTTCCAGGGCTTGCCAGTCATATTCAGGTTTTTTGCACCACCTTTTTTATTTTAATCAGGTTATTATATACTTTTAAGCACATGGCTAAATATTAAGCTTTCATGTTCAATTCACCTGTATCAACATGGTCATGGCACTCATAAAAATACCACAGAATTTAGTAATAGTAAAATTAATGAAATCCTAACAATTGCAAGAATGGCTTCAATTTCATTCAGTTTTTAAAGTAATTCATGTCAGTGTTTACATGCAACACGTTTGTATGCTGGCTTGTAGTTACTCAAGAGTCATATAGCCTGGTTTACCTCTAAAGTAAAAAGGAATAATAAAAAGATTTTTTAAATGAAAACTAAATTTTTTAAGGGTTTAAAGACAGTCTTAAAGGAAACACAAAATACAGTGAAGTGTGTCATTCCATACTGTGGGAGTGACCGATGTCAGCATTAATTTGGCTAAAATTTGGCTAAATTATTCTTGTTGTCTGTATTGGGTTTTGTACAAAGTAAACAAATCAATATATTGTCTGATTGACAATCAGCCTGAAAGCATCTTAATGGTAGCTGGAAGGCTTAAAATTTCTCACTGGTCTACAGTGACTGTTAACTCTTAACTGTCCTCAGAACCACAATGGACGGCAGTGCAGTGGTGTGTGCTGGCATAACTGAGTGGTCTTGGATTTCCCCCATCATGCAAACAGGCATCTCCTCTGGCACCTTTTGAAACTCTTATTGTATGTGAACTCTTACATGTGTGCTGAAGTACTGTATGAGTATTGTTAGGCCCTGTGATAGTGTAGCACTGAAACACATTCGTGGGGAGGAGATGGAGTCTGGTATTTTTTCTGTTGTTTATTGCTTTCCAGCTTAAGGGGTGTTCATCCAACTCCAGCTAAAGCAATTCAGTTTAAACTGGCACATAAAAGTTCAAGTTGGTGCTTTATTTTAGCCTACAGACAACAAAGATATATTTTATTATTGCTTAATGTCAGTGTCTGAATGAGAGGAAGTTAGGAAGGGACATGCAAACAAAATCGCAGGAACTTGTGGATAGCTAAAAAATTTTAAAAATGCAACAGCTGAACAGGTGGCAATGAAAATCAGAAATCTGTTGTTCAAGCTGTTCTCTTCCATTTTATACTTAGAACTGAATCAGGAATGGTCTTTCTGGTTTTTTTTGGTACTGCTCTTGTTACAAAGAGGTCTTGATCTATGGCCAGCCCTCTTAAGCAGCAGGATAATACAGTCATTCATTATTAACAGAAAGCAAGGAGAAGTAGGAACCTCAAATACAGCATGAAACAAGCAAGTGGGGAAATGAAGGTATCAATTATGTACGTGTCATGTTGACGATGCTCTTACAGAGTAGATGTTTTCCCCTAGGGAAAGAATCTGCTGGGAGAGCGGAATGTATTCTCAGTGCCTTGTCTGATAACAAGATGGCAACTGCCCATTGGAAGCCTCAACAAGCCTCTTTTTATTAGCCCTTTTCCCTTCCAGGAGGACTTCAAGCTTTGGTTAGTCCTGGGCTGGTGCCTGGACCTAAAGGGAGAGCACTGCTGGCTCTCCCACATGGAGGTGGGATCCTGGTTTCAAACCCTACCTCCACAAGCATCTGCACCCTTGGGATGCGCTGCGAACAGGCAGGCTCCAACACAGCATCCCAGTGCAGTGAGCTGAAGGGCAACAATTTTCTCATTTGTAATTTGTTCCAACTAAAGTTTTTTTTCACCAGTGCATCACTTCCATAAACACTGATTCCATGGAAAAATTGAAGTCCAAAATATGTATGAATACAGCCTTCAAGCCTACATGAAGATGGTACTACAATTCCACTGGGTTTTGCTGTAGTGATTTGTGGTGCCATCAGCTTGCATGACAGAATTACTGTTTCTTGATTGTGTAGGAAAAGGACCACACTGGTTTTTAAAGTATAACTGAATCCCATCTTTGGGATTCACACAGACCTGTCCTTTTACTTGCCCCTGAGTGTCCAAGTTTAAACTGGCAAAGGAAGGGCAGCTAGGCTGACAAATATGTCAGCTTGTGCCTGATTTTCCCCACCTTGGCGCTAGTAAAGAACAAGATTTAGGGAATAAAACAGCTGTTTGCAGTGTGGCTGGGGACGGAGAGAGCGATGAAACATGATGCGGAATAAAAGTCAGCTGCAACTTGGCAACTCCCATTTCCTCATAGCAGAGAAGATGACTTAGGTTGTATTCAGAATTGTGATATTGTAGGCATAGAGTGATATGAATTATTTTTACAGGCTGTGGTTTTAGAGTTGGCAAATTGGCATTTTGACTGAGAGGAACTGTATGGAATCATTAATAGGTTCTTCTGAGCATTTTGGAGTTTTATTATTATTGTTTATCCAAGCTGGTATCTAGCAACAAAGACAAACATTTTAAAGACAGCTAAAAACTGAACTTAAAAATAAACAGTTTTCTCTACAAAGGCGGCAGAGTTAAAAGCCTGTACAAACATTTGCAATGACAGCAACAATCAGAAATTTGCTAGTTGGGTTTAAAAAGCCTTGACCTCCCTGGTGGGGTTCTGAGGCCAGCAAGGTCATAAACAGAGACTGTTTGCTTTGGGTTTGCCTTACATGCGTTTGGACAAGTGCAATATGCTGTTTCCTGTACTAGAAAAAAGGTGTTGAAGTGGTGCCAGTACAGAAGAAAACGTTGCTCTTCAAAGGCAGCACAGTGAGCTCTGGGCTGTACCGTCCCAGGGATTTAATTACATGACTGATCAAATTGCTCCTAAGGTTTTGGGTACATAAACATTCTGTTATTTGTAGATCAGAAGCTCCTTGTCATAATACTTAAGAGCAGGGAAGCACTGGGATGGGAGTCCACAAAACCAAACCTGCTTTCAGATGTGTAAACACAATGTTAATTGTGAAAGATTTGGTTCAAGATAATAATAATAAAGGTAAAACCGTGTAATGTTCATACAGAATTGTATTTAGCAAGGGTGCTGGGTAGTCTGGAATGAGATAGAGTGGGATAGGATGGAATAGGGAGATGTGTACCTCCTTCCCTTCCTGTTGAAGAGGAAAATAGCTGATGATGTTAGCACTCCACGTGATCTTTGCTTTAGGACTGGATATGGTGAAGGGGTCAGAGCATCTTTTGCACCCACTGGTGGTGAACTCGGGTAATCGCTTCCTAGCAGAAGTCTCCCTCTCTTCTCAGACTTCTCTCCCATTCACTCTTGTTCTCTTCCTGCCCCAGCTCAGTGGCACACTATCCTGCCCAGTCTGGTCAGCAAATTCATTTGCCTGGCCCTCTGATGTCAGTAGTAGGACCTAACTCAGTTTTAAAAGCCCAGGCAAAAGGTGGTTTTTCTTTTGTCTCCCTGTGGTGATAAGGTGCAGCCTTACAAATGGTTACCAGCATGGTTGGTGGTTCAGCTGATATTTCCACCATGATGGTGTGAAAACACATGCTGAGATGACAGATGACTGGAAGCCCACTTGTATGAACAGCATCTCTATAAAACCATACCTGCATGCTGCCTCCGCCAGTAGTGGCAATGGCTTCTGGGGACATAGCCAGGGACCTGCAGGGAAATGCCTCCCATGTTTCCAGCTGTATTGGAGGGGTATCTGAAAGGCATCAGAGAAGGATCAGCAACTGGGTACTTTAGCCAGTGAATATATCATTACAGAACTTAATAAGATACGTACATGCATCTTACTTTTCGTGAAATTACAAAATTATAAAAAAGAAAATTAAATAATTAAACTATAAATGGAAATACATACTATTTGACCTCCAAGGAGATATATCCTTTAATATTACAATATCTCTTAATAACAGAAGAAGTGTTCATTTTCAGTGTTCAACTGTTCAAAGTCGTTTGGTTGCTTTTTTATTTATACTGCTTTTAGTTGTTTTTTTTCCCACATCTGTTACTGTGCCTGGATTTTTTTTTTCCCTGTTTTTGTGGAGGAGTTGCTTTGACCTTTGGCCTGATGTTTCATATATCTGGAAAATGTAACTGTCTGGAAACTTTCCATTTGCTGCTTTTTGCTCAAGTATTGAGGTTGAGAAAAGAAGGAATAAACAGCCTGCATTAAACCTGTGATCCCTTTCCCTCTGGTTGGGGCTGTGTTCAGGGTTACAGAGGAGGTAGCAAGATTTTCGGCCAGATCACTTTCAAACTTCTGTAACAGAATGGCTGAGCATTTGCTTACTTCTGTAGAAAGCTAAAAGGATGGAAGTTAACATTTCATTGAAGAGAAGGAAGAAGTTGTGTAGGTGTTCTAATAAGGACTGCATGATGCCAAAATCTAAATAATTAATTTACAAACACATGCTTTTGGGCATATTGCAGACATAAGGTAATACCCTTAATTTTATTCAGACCTGAAGCGAATTCCTAATGTGTTCTGACTCAAAAAATAGATGAGAAGAGAGGTGATATAACTGCAGTGTTTAATGTGCTGTAGAACCCACCCAGCTCATGTGTCAGTGTAGGTGTAGCAGAAAAGAGCTCTGTGCAGGTTCCTGCATGAGAAGTGTAATTTAGTAAGGCTGGATAGTGCTGACTGGCTGTATTGCCTGTGGCATTTCCAATGTCTCTACAGAGTGCTCTACAACCATAACTTCCCTTTTTTAATTTTCTTTAGAATTAACCCAGTGGGAGTGAAAACTGTGAAGTAACAGTGTACTGTGAAGTAACAGTGAAGCTGCAGGTTACAAGTATGTTATCTGCATTTGGGGTGCATTAGCAAGAGACAACATGTGGTAACTAATGTGATAGCCTGTAACTCAACAAACTGCCCAACTGCACTTAAGCTGATGTGGGTATTATATTAGGGAAAAAAAAAAAAAAGAGCAACACTAAAGATAACTCTAAAGTTAAGAGTTTCTTTGTGCTTTACCCCAGTGATGCAGCAAACACGTCTCAAGCCCTAAAGTTAACACTGGTTTAGGTCGTGTGTCTTGTGAAAGGTAGTGGGAGGCTAAGGTAAGGTCCCCCCTTGCTTGCTGGGGATCAATGCCTTGCAGGGCTAGGGCATCCTGCCTAAGAGACAGATAGCTAAATAAGCTTTTCCAGGCCCTGAGCCAGTTAATCCCAGGTGTGCAGGTGAGAGAGTGAGAACTAGAATAAATGCATCATTGTTTGGGATTCTGGTCATATTCCTCCTCTACACACTGTAGAAGAGGACAGTGTGACTGAGCATCCCTCTGAGCCACATGGTTTTTTGTCTGAAACATGGACCCCTGGGCATCCATGCTGTTGCTTTCAGGAGAAGCACAGGTTTCCCTCGTTCCCTTGTAAGTACCTTTTTTTTTTTAATTTTTTTTTCAGAGCTTAGGTAGTGGCTCATCACAGGGGCAGAACAGAATATGGCCTTTTGAGATGAATTTTTCACCCTTGCGGTGATTGACTTTCTGCAGTGAGGTAATTTTGCTTGTGGAGATATGGGAGTTACAGGATTTGGGCTCCCAAAGCCCTTTCTGGAATATTTGGCACTGCTGATCTAAGTATGACTCCAACAACCCAAAAGGCATTTGTGTGTGTATCCTTGTAGAAACCTGGAGGTACGCAGGCAGTCATATTCATCCCTGCTGTAGTTTTTCCAGGAGGATTCCCTCTGGCTGCTTCAGGGCAGCAGCTGTCCTCCCTATGAATTAGCCTCTATCCAGCCTGTTTAGCTCATTGCCAGCAGGAGGTCCAATTAACATTTTGCGATATTGTCAGTTCCATATGGAAGCTACGTTTCAGCTGCCTACATTTGAACTTCAGCTTTTTCCTTTCATTTAATTAAAACACAATCAAGTCAATTAGCTCATGACAGCTTCTCCAAAGTTAAACTCCAGATGTATGGCAAGGCACAAGCATGCAGATGCCAAGTCATTGTGCTGCTTGGAGGTAGATTATAGCTCTTCCATTTGCCAGTTTATCCACTGGGGATTAGCTGCACTTTTTCCCTTCCAAGTAGATTTTAAAAAAAACAAACCAAAACACAAAATGAAAAAAAAAGGCAAACCACAAAACAAAAATGGGAAAAAGAAAAAAGACCCATCTTTCCATCTGTTTCTGGTCAGGAAAAATAGATAGAACATTACAGAATTTGAGATCCATACTGAAAATGACATTTTTAGTGTCAGAATGACTTCTGATTTTTAATGACTGCATCAAACATTTTACCATGCAGTATCTTGAATTTTGCCAATAAGTTCCAAGAATAAGCAGCTTATCATACTCTCTAGCAAGTTGATGACTTATTGTTCTTGTTGCTAACTGGGGATAATATGCAGCTGCATAAACATGTTGATTTTGCTGGCATAAGAACCATGACTTCCAACTCTGTGCCCTTTGGCAAGACAGTATAGAATTTCATAGCACTGTAAGAAGAGGTTTTGAGGTCTCAATAAACCAAGATGACTTTTGCAGCGCACCCCTGCAAGGCAGCAAGGTGCATTGAAGGGAAGAGAAAAAAATAACTGTACTAGCTAACTGGTAGTTAATAAGCACAGAAATCAGATCCAAATCCACACATAAGGTAGCTTTTAACTGGGGCCATGGCATCTTCTGTTGCATTTCTCAATTCATGTATGGTTAGATGTGGCAATACCCTGAGTCACCTGTATTCTGACAGGACAAAAAGGTTTTTCTCACACGCTTTAAGGGTAGTGTGGTGATACCATGGTAATACTGCAAGAGAACCAGTGCTAGTGAAAGTATTAGGTGCCAATGCTACCTTAGTGTCTTCATATCAGTGGAGCACTTGACTCTGTGCCTTTTTCCCTCTTGGTTGTATTGTCCAGCGATGAGGAGGAGGAGGGGCTGGAGGCAGACCTTTCCTTCATCTGGCCATTCTACACCTTGCTGTATGACAAGGATCCAGAGCAGAATTGCAGTGCAGGTGGGTGAGCCTTGGGAGATGTGGGTGGGAGAAGGAAATGCAGCATGAAAGGTGCAGTACAGAGGGGAAAGAGAACTTGTAGCTCTGCTGGTACCGTCTTGTACTTAGCAACCCTGATGTGAGAAGAATCCCTTAAACGTATATCCCAGTGCTCCAGCAGGGTTAGATCAGTTCTGTAGAAGGGTGCTGGTGAGTGGAAAGACAGAAGAAAGGAATACTTCTGAAAAAATACTTCTGAGTAACTGTTCATAAGGTTTAATAGCATTATAATCCTGTAATACTTCTTTTTTAGTGTCAGATTCAATGAAGGGTAATACATTTCAACACTATTTATTCAGGAAGGGGGAAACCCCCAAGTCTTCCACCTACCCTGTAAATGCTCTAGGCAAAAGCATGCTTTATTTTGTGGGCTCATCCAGGTTCAGGCACATGCCTGGCTGTGCAGCACTGTTAGGTCCATGGCTGGAATGTCCTGCTACCCTGGCTGCAACTGCAGAGCTTCTTTATGCTGTCTGCCCAGTTCAGTCCCCAGCTCCTGCCCTGTGCAGCAGCTCCTCGCCCAACCGTGACACTGCAAGTGTTTGTAGGACTATGCTGAAGACTCGATGACTTAAAAAGCTCAGATTTAAAATAACTTTTTAAAAAAGGAAAGGGGAAGGCCTTTTTGGTCTGGATCAGTCAGAACTCTACTTGCAATGAAGCCCAATGAACAGCTGTATTTTTACAACTGAAGGGATGGCATATTTTTTTAGGATCAGGAAGGAAGGTGCAAAGGAAGAAACTTCCCAGACTGCCTTCATCACCAGAACCACTCTGCTGTGAAATTTCAGTATAGGATGCAGTTTGCATACAGAAAAGCAGAGACTTCAGATAGTTTTAATAGCACCTGTACCTTCAGAGTCAGGGAGCATCTGATGAGAATTTCTCAGACTCCTAATAGCAAAACTTTTGACATACGCATCTAAATTCTGCCTTATTTCTTTTCTTCTATGTAATCCTAAGTGTTTTTTACTCCGGGATCTCCAGAGTCTCTATGACAAGAATAATACAATTAAACTAATCATCTAACTCGTGGCTCATGTGGCATGATTTGGCTTTTCGGCATCTCCGTTACCATTGCTGTTGGTCTTTTACAACAAGATCTCCTCTTTGTGTTACATCAACATACACGATTCATGGACTTCTTCTTATCCTTGTGTACACGTTTTATCCTTCAGCTGTAAAATCTTCACTTAGGGCAAAGGACTGGATAAACGATGTAGGTAGTACAGTGAAAAGTCCTACTGTCTAACTTAATAATGAAGTTTAATGAAGGACTCGTTGGCTTTTTGGAGATGGTGGGAAGAAGGAATGACTTCAAGACACTGTAAAAATAAAAGAATAGCACAAGTGACCAGGCTCCTTGTAGTGGGAAGTTGTTTCTTTTCATCTCAATGAATATGTGTAGCATTTATAATGATTAATAGAATGTAGATAAGCTCTCTGAGGTGAAAAATCTGAGGTGAAAAATACACTGCTTTATTGTTAAGTAGTACATGACCTATAAAGCAAATAGTGTAAATCTTAAACATCATTTTCCTGCTGAATGTTTCAAAGAAGAAGAGCAATAGCTTTTGTAAAGATTTTTCCATAAATGCTCTGAAACGTTATTGTTGAAATTGTGTGGTTTTTTCTAAGTAGTTTATTAATTGGTAAAATGTACTACCTTATGAATATACTTGTAATATATGTAATATATGTGCTTTTGAATATAAATAAGTTCTTTTTCCTGGAAATGTTACTTTATCTTACATTATTTCTGAAATCAGTCTGTGATACTTGACTATGCTTATTCCTCCTTGCTAGATACATATTTGGGTCCTTTTTTCAAATGAAGGAACTGCTACAAGGTGCCAGTAGATTAGTAAATTCCCAATTGTGAGCATTTGTTGAACTTGCTTTATAAATCAACTCCTCATCTTTTATTGTCAGAAATAGTTAATGTTGAAGTCTGTTTTCAGAAGTTTCAGTCTTTCTGAGCAGAATTATTCCCCATGAGTTTCATGTCTTAGCTCATTTGAAGCAGACAGATTTCTGTAGCTAGGGTCATTATTTTGGAGTTATGTTTTCAGCAGAGGGCGGAGGGCAGAACAGGGACTGATGCAAATCCATGTGTCTCTGTGGGGAGCTGTTGGAGCCCTAATCCTCCTCCATTTCTGCTGGTAGACACAGGAGGAAGAAATCTAGATGAGGCTTTTGTGGAAGTGGTTGCCTGCAGTACACTACACTCCATGACTCAGAAGGATTTGAAAATATTGGTGTTATAGTGTTTGTAAGACTGTGCTGTCTGTCACTGGGATGCAGGCTCTTCACACCAATAGCCCAGCCTTTTTAAGCCATCAGAGGCAAGAACATGGGTTTTGTCCTACTGCCTTAAGGGGTAGGTAGCCTCTCACTCCACTGAGCTGATAGACTGCTTCTGCCAGTGAGATAATGCTTGGCTGCTGTCCCAGGACAGAACTCTACAGCCAGCCGATCCTAGTCTCTTTTCTTCACCACTTCACTTCTGATTGTTTGGGTTTACTAGTGTGGATTTCACAGAGAAACCATGTCTGTCCGCATCCCTTAGCCCCCACGGGAATCTTGACTGGGAGGGACCTCAGGAGGTCACATGGTCCAGGCCCTCACTCAGAGCAGGACTGTTCCAAAGAGTAGGTGAAGTCAGCCCCAGAAAGAGCTTTCGAGGCTTGCCTGGTTGAGCTTCCAAAGCCTCCCAGGACCTGTTCCAGTTCTGTACCACCCACCTCCTGGAAGTGTTTTTCTTACCTCTCACCTGACTCTTCCTGGTTGCAAGCTGTGGCCCTCGTTCCTTCTTGTATCAACTGGAATTGCCAGGACAAATTTTGCTCTCTTGTCTTTTGTAAGTACCCTTCAAGTAAATGTACTTCTCCCTTAGATCCATAGTTTCCAGCAGAGGCTTCTGTATTCCACAGGGGACTGCACTCCATAGACAGTGTCTATAAGCCCAGACAAAAGTGCAATCCCTAATTTCAGGCAAGGCATCCCTGCAGGGCTCCTTCTGGTGTCTTATGCTTCTCTCTTTCTGCAGAGCTGCTCACTACCTTTGGTGTTCTCCTCATCCCTCACCTTTCGCCTGGCTTCTCAGGGTGTGTAGGGGGGCAGCTGGTTCATTTTAAGGGAGTTTTAGCTCAAACCACCCTAAAGATTGACTTGTTGTCTAGGGCACACCAGTGAGGAAGCTGGGATTTTGTACTCATGCAAGGGGTAAACATAGCCGAGTCCTTAGCAAAATCTTGGTGGTTTATGTTCAAAATCCATTTGCTTGCCTTCCTTCTATCTTATCTCCATGTTATGGACCAGAAAATACCCAAAGCTGGGTAAGAAAAGCTTTAAACCCTGTCGTATCTGACTAACAGTAATTTATCCTGGGGAAGTTTTCCATCTCTCAGGCAGTACAGAATTTGTTAAATTTTATGGCATAACTTGTTCATATTTATTGATTTAAATGCTATTGTTCTCATACAAATTTATCTCTGATTTTAACTTCATAGACTTTAGTGAGGTTATACAATGGATCTTTCTTCCCATACTTTGTTTCAAAACACTGGAAAAAAAGTTCCTTGGACTCTGTTTGCATTACATCAGCTTTCTCATAGAAAAGATTTTATTTTTTTTTTCTAGCATCCTGGATCAATCTAAAGCCTAGGACAAATATAGGACTCATTAAATGCCATTTATCTGAGAAACAGAATTTGATTGCACCATGATGTTATGTGGCTGAATATATATCTTTTTAGCAGCTAGGACACAGGACCAGGATTCAGGAAGCCATTTGGCAAACACAGAATTAAGCACTTAGCAATTCTGTGCCTCATATTTTCCATCTGTAAAATGGGAACAGTTATACTTCTTTCTTTCAATAGAATTTCTGATTTAATGATCTATGATTATCATTACTACTGTTCAGAGTAGCATCAACTCTGTTCTGAATTGACTATAATTAGAATGTTTAGATGAATGAAAGCAATTACAGCGCCTGTATGCCACAAACAGTTAAGCCCATTATTAATTTAATGTCTGTGAGTAATTGCAGTTACTTCAGTGCTCACATGAGTAAAATTCAGGACATTTGAAGTGTTTGCAGGACTACAAGTGGAACACTCTAAGAAACCCTAGTTCTTAAATAGAAATAAATGATAGTAGATGTCTCAAAAATATCCAGGAAATTTATTTTAACTGTATGCTATGGCATATTGTGCAATGAGTCTTAATTTGGTTCACAAAACTTGATGTTACAGCCATTGATGATAAATATTGGCTTTCTTATCAATCAGTATGTTTTTGCAGAAAAGTAATCCTTCTTTAAATTCTATGTACAGTTCAAAAGCTTATTGTTAAATACATTTGATAATAAGAAGCCTGACTCATGGCAGGCTGCACTGTGAATGACTGATTACCAGGGATATCGAACAGACCTGTTTCCATTCCACTGCCAGAACAGCTAACTTTAGACCTTTTTTAAGAAAGGAATCATTTCACCAAAAAAATAGTTTATGTTTTCACATTAGAAGGGTTTTGTTTTCTATATGATGATAGCTAGTTATTCAACTTTACCAAGGATAGGGAGAAAGTCACCCAAATATATGTTGAAAGAAATTCTCCAGTAGTGATGGAAAAGCACAGGACTGTGCAAATGTGCCAGGTCACAAGAAGCAAGTTCTGGACAGCTGCAGTTGAGATGCTGAGAAGCAGTGAAACCCAGGGCAAGCTGGGGTGGGGACTGGCTGGTGACCGCAGGCTGAGATCAGATGCCCCTTGGCTCACTTCTGGAACAGGAAAAAAGCCACACAGATACACACACAGCTTGTTGCAATCTGACAGTGGAGGTGTTTAGTTTTTGGGTACCATTTTGTTTTCCATCCTTCAGTTACCCTTACTTTTCTTCTTTATACAGTTGATGGTTTGGACAAGGCTTCAATTGCTAACTCAGAAGGACCAGCCCCAGGATCCCAAACTCCCCCCTTCAAGAGGAAGGGCAAACTCTCCAACATTGGCAAAATCTTTAAACCTTGGAAATGGCGGAAGAAGAAGACAAGTGACAAATTCAGGGAAACATCAGCAGGTATGTCTATGACCCTTTGGTGGCAAATCGTAGGAAATGCTATGATGGTTTTGCAGAGCTCTTTGAGCTTGTTAGGTGGCAGGGATTATTTAGGCATGACATTTTACATGTAGAAGAACAGTTTGATCCTTGGCAGTCTTACAAGAATGACACATTAATTCTTATTAATACCAAGGCAAAATATATGTTCCTGTTTCTTTTACAGAAGGAGGAAATTAAGCACAAAGAAATTAAGATCAGCTTTTTCAAAAATGCCTCCTTAGTTACTTGCTAGTACTTAATTTGCTGGTCTTGTTTATGATGATGTGATCCCTCAAAATAGCAATTTGCTTTTAAACTGTGTGTGAGGTCACTTATGATTGTGTATGTGCTTCATGTGAGGCTGGAATTTAAAATGAAAAGTAGTTTGGATTGCATTCATCCTACCTCAGATGGTAATTTCAGGGAGGAAAAAATTAGTTTTCCCTGTGTTTCTTGAGGAAATAGACCAGTGGAGGCTGAGATGACACGTTTACGTGGCAAGTTGCCCCTTGTTGCGTGCTTACTGACACAGGAGAAGAAACTTGCTTATTTGACTTGAGAGAGAAATGGGAAGACATCCATACAAAATAAAAATTCTACAGGATATCCTCTTCCTCAGACTACTCCATCAGAGATGTATTTACATTACCAAATGGGGGCTGTGTGTATGTGTATGTGCATCTTATATGCAGGAAGCCCATTTCCTGGCCTGAGACTGTGGGAGAGAGGATGATGATCGTCATTTATTGCCTGTTCTCTTAACAGGGCTACAACTTGATAAGTCTGTATGCAGCTGAAGAATGAGTTTTCTTCTAAGACAGAATGTGGGCTGT
The DNA here is from genome assembly GCF_003945725.1 of Corapipo altera. Lineage (NCBI taxonomy): Eukaryota > Metazoa > Chordata > Aves > Passeriformes > Pipridae > Corapipo > Corapipo altera. The sequence goes on from NW_020884874.1 coordinate 24,080,717, forward strand.
TGGAAAGAACTCTTATAGCTTTCTCTGGGTTTTCAATAGGCTTTTTAAAATAGGTCCTTGCTAAAGCCTTGCCAGGCCATGTACCTTAGAGTGCTTTTTGTCTTATGAGCAACTGAAAGATGTTCATAAACAGCAAATACCACAAAAATAAAAAAAATAATGGAAGTTTAGATGTTAGATGTTAGTATCTGTGCTGATGTGGGAACAATGGTTCGAATTTTTTCCTTTATCAACATATTTTCCATGCTCCATCTCAGAAAGTCTGTTCTCTGGGCACTGGTTGTATGCTTTTTGCCTAGAGGGCTTTCAAAATTAAGTAAAACTAAACAGAAAATGGTATCATCTCAAGGGTTTCTCTTCTCTGCAATGTTTTGCTGTGAAGGAAAGGAAAGCAGGAGTTTGTGTCTTGGCACAAAGTAGATGCCACTTCAAAGCTTCGCTGTAAGAGTATATGCAGACAGGGAGCAGAAGGCAATTTTAGCTATTACTAGGTCAGAGAAAAATTAATAAGTGGAATTATCTCAAGCTTCTCTTAGAAGAACAAAACTAAATACTGGAAAATATCCAGAATCTCACAGTATTCTTTGAGTCAGAGAACGGGTTTTAAGACTGCCTGAGGTTTGTAGCTGCTGAGCATCACTAAGCAGACTCTTTTGGGGGGATGGGAAGGAAGGGAAGGAAATGTTTGAATGATGGTTGCTGGGTGTGCAGATGGTACAATACACTTAACTGTATAAATGTGACATATATTGCCTAATCTAAAGTCTGTAATCATCAATGAATTATAACGATGAGTCCATGCTGGCTAAATAGCACCCAGTATAAGTTCCTAAGTTGACAGGCTACTCATTCCTCTTATACAGGAGCACATACTTTTGGCGACTTTGATTTAAATTAAAATTCTGCCTTTTTCTTCGTAGGAATTAAAATTATGATACTCATAGTGAATACTAACATAATTTCTAATTTATTTTTTTTTCCATGGGCCAAATAATGTTTAAAATAAATTACCTTTTCAAGCTGAATTAATTGAGCTTAATCAGTTTAAATAAAAATACCACTCATGACTAGCATTTTAGATGATGGAGGACTGGGGCTTAAGCTTCTTATCTGTTCACAAATTTTCTAATCTGTGAAATGGAGATAGTTATGTCTCAGGGATGTTATGAAACCTACGTAATTTATAAAATGCTTTGAGGTCTTTCAGTAAAAGTATAAGGAGTTCATGTCTTTTAATGCCGATTGACATTTTCCTTGATAATTAATTCAATACAGTTGTTAATTCAGTGTTGTAGAACCAAAAAAAAAAATCCTGAAAACTAGAGAGACACATTGATGGGGAGGGTGTCTGATTCGATGTTCTTAAGCTTCATGGAAGAAGAATTATTGTTTTCAATAGTCATTCAACTGTCCCACAAATAGGTATATGAGAGATAACTTCGTTGTCACCAAAAAACAATTCTAAAAAGGAAACAGAGAGAAAAAATAGTAGTAATTAAATTATACTTGTAATGCTGAAAGAATAATAAAAGAATTTTTATATTACCAGCAAGAAAACAAGTGTAAAGTATATGCATAAAGTGGTCCTCCTTGGGGGCTCTGTCTAGGGAGATTTCATTCTGCTTGGGGATACATCTGCTTTCTAGAAAGACTAAGACACTCCATCCATACCTGCCCATGTAGTCATCTGTCTTCATGACTTCCAATCTCTTTTAAAAGAGTCTTTGTGGGACTGAGCGTTCCCTGAAATGAAAAAAACTCTTTGCAAGACTAGGGCATGCTCCTGTGCCAATGTGTGACACACAGTTGCAAAGCATAAACCTTAAAAAATAGTGGGGAAAAACTGGAAGAACTTGTGAGTAATTTAGGTTTGGGACCCAAGGCAGTCTAACCTGATCAGAGTTCCTGCTACCACACTCTCCCCAAGTAGACTGGCTTATACTGCAAAAGTTTATAGCCACACTCATGGGCTCCTTTATATTGTCAAATGCAGTTTGAATGCGGCAGAGGTTTGACCTTTAATGGGCAGATCTCACAAAGTACCTGAGTATATAGACACAGACTTAATGCCAACTTACATGTTCTTGAGCCAGTACTGTTTGCATTTGTGAGCTCTTGATCTCACAGGCATGAGTAGCTTGAACTGGGCTGGTCAAAATGTTTACTGCCTCCAGCTCTTCTGCCAGGAATTGGTGCTATTTTGACACAGAAATGTTGAGCAGTTGCTGCATCCCTGAACTTTGTAGTGTGAAAAATAAACCTGGTGCTATAAATTTGGGAAGTGCAGAATCTGAGTAACTTTTTACAAGTGCATGTAATGGTAGGACAAGGGTGATGACTTTAAACTGAAAGGCAGGTTTAGATTAGATATTAGGAAGAAAATCTTTGCTGTGAGGGTGATGAGGTGCTGAAACAGATTGCCCAAAGAAGTTGTGAATACCCCATTCCTGCAGCTGTTCAAGGCCAGGTTGGATGGGGCTCTGAGCAGCCTGGTCTAGTGGAAGGTGGCCTTCCCCATGGTAGGAGGATTGGAACTAGGTTCTTTCCAACCCAAACGATTCTGTGATTCTGTTCAAGCATCCCCTTCCCTGGCAGAGAAGGGGAGTGGGAAGCTGCGAGCAGGGATGCCTTCGGGTGTGCAAGGTCAACCAGCCTGGTTGTGTCAGCAGCCTGAGTTACCTGCTGCTGGGAAAGATGTTTTGCCATGCGTGGAGGGTAGCTTTCTTAGAAGACCTGAACTGCCTCTCTCCTTGCTTTCTCAAGAGCCGTCACTTCACTGTATGGCTGATTCACTCCAACTGGGCTGGCCCAAATGAGATTGATAATACTTCTTGCAGTATTTAATCTGCATACAGCAATTAGACTGACCCTAGAGAGTGTTTGAATTAGTTGATGAGATAAATAACCCTATCCCACAGCATTAATAGGATGAAGTCCAGCACGGCTGAAGCTTTGCCACATGCCCTCAGCTTGAGCTGCAAACGTCACTTGGATTTTGATGTCCAAATGTAAACAGAATCAGGATGGAAGACTAGCTTTTCCTAACAGCGAAGATGAGATTTTACAAGTGATGCTCACATTTTATGGGCCATGCACCATGGTCCCATGGATCTTAACAATGATCTCCCAGATCACTATATTGGTTTGGGACTGGGCTGCAGTGTGGAGCTATTCTATTTTGACATCTATAAATTCTTTTCCCTGTAAAACTATTTAGCATTTTTTCCCATGGGAAATAAACATAATAATTAAAATGCTTCATGTCACAGTCTTGTGTGTGTGTGTGTGTTGTATGCTGCTTTTTCTTTTTTAACCTAAAAACAGGATGCTGCATTTTTTTCCATGAAAGCCCACCAGTATTGATGAGGATGTTATTTCCTTTTAGAACATAACTTTCTAACTTCTGTTGTTTTTCTTTCCTTTAAAACAGTTTGCATGTCACAAAGGCTACTCAGAGCTGCTTGCTCTGAGCAGGATTTGTCTCTCCCAACTCAAAAGTTCTACAAAGCAGATGGAGGTATCTCTAGCTGAGCTGGTCTGCCCAGTCAGTGGGAAAGAGGTGCTTTTACATGTTAAATGGCTATTTTAGGATTAGTTCAATTTCAGTCTGGAAATACCTTTTTCCATTGACTGTAAAAAAAGCCTCAAGGAGCCTTGCTCAGTTGAAGATATTGGATCATACGAGTCTCCACTTTCTGTGCCTGAAATTGTGGGATGATATTTTCAGAGATCATCCATGAAAACCCAGGCCACTTCTCCTACAGAATCAGAGGAAACAGATTTCTCAGGGTTTCTATAAAATAAAAATATTTTCCTAATTTTTTTTCACAAGCATCAGCAGTATGAGAATAAATCTGTTCTTAACTGTGCTTTTTCTTTAGTGTTGGAAAGGAAGATTTCGACAAGACAAAGCAGAGAGGAGCTGATAAGAAGGGGAGTGCTGAAGGAAATGCCTGAGCAAGGTGATATGATAACAGATTAACTAGAATTTAGCTACTAAGCACTAAACACGTATGATAAAGCCACTATTGCATTGTTTCCATGTAGTATAAATAGGTATGAGGAGACAAACTGAGGAGTGTGAGAGGTGATTTGGGCCAGCTGACAAAGAACTACAGCAGCTGACTTCTGTCATATCCTGAAGTATTTTAATGCTCCCTGTGAATAATGTGACTTTTGTGGTTCCTAGTTTGCCAGAATTCTTTTGAAGTGATGATAAACCTATTTTTTGAGTCAAAGTCTGCTGTCTAAAGCCACTGAAATATAAAATGAGAAATGTTGGCTGAAAAATTAGAGTCTTTGGGACCCCAAACAAATCAGTATGATTCATTTTAATCCACTTCAGGTATCAAAAAGTACCAGTGCTGGGATCATATGGATCCCACCACTATCACACAGACCACATTCACAAATGGCACAAGCATAAAACCATGGGGAAAACATCACTTGTATCAAAATGCTCTAAGTTTAGTAACCAGTATTAGACAGAATCTGTATTTTGAAAAACTTGAGTAAGCCAAGGTTAATACCTCTGTGCTACATCCGATTGTGTTTCTAGTGGTATTCTTTCCAATATTCTTCATCTTCTATAAATCTAGATTAAATAAAAGTCAAGTGAGTAAAATAATCTTCTGTAGCTTAAAATTAAACCATTTGTCATTTTATCAAGGAGTCTAAGAACTCCATGTTTTCCCAAAATATTTTTCTCCTAGAAATTCTGTTATTCTGTCTGATCTGAAGAATCAGGAAAGTATCAATGTGTATGGTTTGTATTGTGCACATAGATACTTAGAAGTAAAGGGCTTGTTTGTTGACATGTGGCATCACTTGCCTGTACAGTGTTTGGCTAATTACCAGACTATGACATTCAGCATAGCTGGCTTCTGCACTTGTCTCTGCTGTCTTTGTCTTAAAACAAGACATGTAAACTCTCCATACCTCAATTTGTCCATCTGAGAATTTGTTGTGTTTTTTGCTACATACTTTACTGGGGAGCTGCGTGACTTTGTCCCTTGAAGGTTGTAAATTGCATTTATTGGGAATAAATTGCAAGGTTGTAAATTGCATTTCACTTAGTGAAATGTGTTAACTTCTCAGATCGGTTACAGTCTGAACTTAAATCCTATAATTTGTGCCAAAAGTATGAGTACTTTTGTCACAGGTGTCCTTGGCTCTCTCTTCCATCCTTAAAAGGGGATGGGACTCTGGATTTCCTTACAGAGATTGACCAAAGCGAGAAAAGGATGTAAAGATGACAATTTTATCCTCTTCCTCTTATATCGGTCTGATCTGTGTTCCCTTCATTACATTGTGCTTCATGTCTGATGAAAATTATAATTTTTAAGGACCATTTTGAAAGAATATGGGATTGCTTTTAAGGTGCTAAAAATGGAGGGTTAGGAAAGAAGGTGGTTGAGAAGTGTGAAGGTAGTTAGAAGTAATGACTATGGAGATGAAAACTAAATGAGGAAATTACATGGAGTCTTGAAATGTGAGAGGTAAGAAATGTGAAGAAGTGACAGTGTGTCACATGGGATGAAAAAGAAGAATTGGAAAGTGGCAAGTGCCACTTGGAGGCAGGAGGTGTTTGCAGAACCAAAACATGAATAAGAGGTGGCAGTGTCACATGTGGAGACAGAGAGGAGAGAGTGAATTTAAGAATATTTGGAAGAGAGAAGCTGAAGAAACTGAATGTTGCAGTAAGGTAAGTGCAACTGTCAGATCTAGTGAAAGAGAAGGTTAGGAAGGAAGAACTTACCTTTTACACATCTGGTTGCTGTTAGTGTGTGGATTACAGTGAAACAATCATCTTAACCCATGGAGCACCCAAGGTGGTAGGAAAGGGGATGCATAATTTTGTTCAAACCAGGGAAGTGCCAAACATCCAAGTCTGATAAGACCCAGCAAGGAAGAGGAGTGGAATCACCACAGTTAGTGAAGAATCAATGGAGGAATCAGAAGAGATGCCCTGTAGATTTGTGTAATTTTTGGATTGACAGCAAGAAAATCCTGTAGAAAGAAATTACCAGAGAAGAAAATCAGCAGCAACTTCAAAATGCATGGAACAGAGAAACCTATAAGCCAGCAAGGGTATGTATGTAGCACTTTTCAGGAATATAAAGACAAATAGGGAAGAGAAAGAACTTTTTTTCAGGATTAAAAAAAACCCTCAAACTGAGGTAGTCTGGGTAAGTGAGTAAAGTATCATCAAGGAAAGAACTTAACTTGCAGAATTTAATAATGGTATGATATGTGATACAGAAAGACTTCACCTGGATTCTTAAGAGTGGATAATGTCTTTGTGAACTATTTTGTTAATTAACTGGGCATATACGTTCTGAGAACTTCTGTCTGAATTCCTGGCTGATTTACCTACTGGGATGCACCATGGTAGTCCTGCAAATCTGCCCCTAATTGTCCATTTTTGGGACATGTTGGAAGGGAGAGAACAGGATGCTTATGTGTACAGCCATGAAACTGTACCTGAAAACTGACATGGACTTGCAAGCCCATTACTGCAGAGATGTCCACCCAAAGAACATGGAAGCTTATAGAGTTTCTTTACAGTAACTTTTTAGAGCAGATCTACAGCCTTTCACATTTCAGTAAGTCTTTCTGCTTTGCTTCCACGGGATCTTGAAAGCAGAGGTATGCCATGTGTTTTCAGTGGGTGCTAAGTAAGCAGTTAGGCAATAGCTTTTTAATTTTCATTTCAGATGGTGATGTAACAGTAAATTTTGAAACTTCAAATGGACACACTATAGCCATTGGTGAAGAAACCATACAGGAAGAAAATGTGGTAAAAGCTGGTGGAAATAATGGTACTTTATCAGAGAAAACAACATCATTGGAAGGAAAAAAAGAAGATCAAAAAGGTAAATTAATGCATTCTTCATAGATTGGTTTTTTTGGGGGGGCTACTTTAAATATTAATGTGTTCTTCATTAGCACCAATACATGCTGTGAGTTCTGTTCTATCTCAAGGATGCCAGCAGAATCTGCTGAGAGAATAAGACTTGGTAGGCGTGTCTTTTACTGTGCCTATAGCAAGGTCATAAAGAGAAGCATGGTCTGAGCATGAAAATGCATGCAGGGATGTTTGATTTCTAAATTCAGTGTGAGCCTTTCCTTGTAGCCATGGGTAAGCTTTGATTTCAAATTTTCCTCTTATGAAAGAACACACTAAGTGAATATACATCACCTTGCAATATCATTGGAGAAGTGGCTCATGGGTTGAACGTTCAAAGGTGTTTAACCCATTTGAAAACCATGTATAATTTTGTAAGTAACTTCTGCAACTCGTTCCTGTTGGTTTTCATTGAATCTTAAACACCTGCAGTCCAGCAGAAACATTCAAGGGGCTATATCACTACCTCAGACTGAACCTAGGCTATTTATGGAAAATGTATTTTATAACTACAGGGTTTTCTATGGATGAATTGTAGTAAATACTGCTAAATATTTAGAAGTCCCAGGGTCCATGTTAATTTTGTTACCTTTACTCAGATCTACTTTGGTAACAAGAGTTTGACTCATAAAGGAAATGTAAAGATAAGTGTGGAATCACAGTTTTTGGACCACTTTTATTTTCTTTCTCTAACATCTTGAATAATGCACCACTTATTTTCCCTGTCAAAAAGTGTTTTTAAATACTATTCCATTTATTGGATTTTCCTCGAGGAAAGAACAAGGATTCAAAAGATCAAGACCTTCTTGGCTGGCTGTTAGACTGAGCAGCCTTTCCAATGTCTTCTGTTAAACTCTACCTAGTGATGAATGAGTCTCTGGAGGTTGAGAGGATCGGTTAGGCTAACACAGAAATTTGAATTCCTCTCTGAGCTACGTAAATCACTTGACTATGTAAAAAGTGGCTAGATGTCCAAGGAGAACAGCCTTTCTTATGAGATTTCTCCTACTTCCTGTCTCCCAAAAAGACAGAAATACAAGATTAGCCTTTGTCATGACATTTAAATACATCTATCTTTTGGTGCCGACTAGAACCAGATGTGTATTGGGTCAGGGAAAAGAGTTATAAAAGCCATGGAAAACTCCTTTAAAATGGTTCAATTTAACTTTGAGGTTAGATCAGACCACTTCTTATTTTATGCAACATTAAATACAGCCTTTTGGAAATGATCGGTTTTGGAAGTTTTTCGAAGGTACAATTTATTTGAGAAATACACGTTTTTAACTGTGTTGAAATCCCCCGTAACTGACTTTGCAGAATGCAGAACTCCAATGAAGCAGGAAAGGTTCAATATCTATTTCAAATTAGACTCTGCACTCCTTATACATTGTGTTGACCTTACAGAGAGAAATTAAAAATGATTGCTGTACAGGATTAAACTCAATACAGAAGACTGTGTAGCAATCACTCCAGTCCCTCTCAGAAAATGAAGAATATATGGAGGAGGGAGAAGGAAAACAACAAATGAGCCAACCTGGTATTCTAGGCTTCATAGAATGTCAATCTGAGCATACAGAAGATGCAAAACACTTCAAGTATATTTTCATGTTTAAGGAGTAATTCCACACATCAGAAACCGTGTTACACTGTGGAGACCCAGTACAACTCAGCAGGTAGTCATTGTGAATACACTTCAGTTATTCTTTACTTTATAGCACATTAAGCAAGAAGGTGAGCCAGCCTGTTAAACTCAGTGTAAGACCCACTCCATGTCACAGATATGTCTCACCTGCAGATTAGTCCTGGGTGATTTTTTTATGGTAGATGCAGTAGGTATGCATTATACACACACCCAATGGCAGGTACAGGTTTGCTTATGCTCACAGAGCATCAAAATCAGAGCTGAAACACACATACCTAACTCACTGTCTTCTGCTAAGACCATAAAACATGCTTGTGCTTCAGATCACAACCCTCCATCATGAGAACTGAGATAGGAGTGAATACTAGCTGACAATCAGGAGTAGTAGCTGCAAGGACTTCATCTTTAGTAAGCCTAATGTTAGGCTTCTTAAAGTCATCAACTCTAATTTGTAAATCTTGAAGTAAGATATATACACGTTTGTAAGACCTGAAAAGAGGATTAATTCCTGCCATTTAGTAGCATACTGTGCTGCTGTTCCAACTCTGACTGAATCAAAGGGTTCCAAAAATTCATCTCAGCCCCTGAAATTTAGGAAGTTATTTTATAATGGTCTTATGAAATGATGGTGCTTTTTACTTGCTCTCTTGTTCAGGTGGGTCTTGAAAATGGCCTTCTGCTATATATGATGACTGCTGGAGCCAGAATCTTAAAAAGAACAAGCAATATAGGCAAATTGTGATAATATGGTGAGAATTGGCAGCAACATGCTGTACAATGTGGAATATGTTAGGAATTAAAAGAAGTTAAAGGAACAAAGTTATTTCAGCATGAACTATGGGAATACAGTATCAACAGGGCAAACAATAGGCTCAGCCATGCAATATAAAAATGAGTTAAGCAGAAGCAAGTAAAGAAGACAACCTCTGAAAGCTGTTCCCTCTGCTGCTAGGCAGTTCTGTAAACTGTGTACCCATCTGCTGCCTGTCAGCTCACAGGTGCCTTTTGTATTTGGTGAAAAATTCCCTTTGGCAATTTAATAGTGTAACTGTTACTATTTATAGTAATGATGACAGTCATCCAAGGAGGGTGTTTAAAAGAAATTTTTTCCTTTATTGCAGAATGATAAGAAACTAGTGACAGTTTTATATAAAACAGGTAATTGGTTGGTAAAGCTTTGTCAATGAGAAATCAGAGAATTTTTTTTCTGAGATCATTTATTCACATTATGTTTGTGCTAGGCTGACTTCTGAATTCTTTTGTTTTGACTAAGAAAAATTGCTAGCATCTTTTGCAGAAAATAAAGAGCTAAACTGTAGCTATTATCTGTGAGTCTTGCAAGGGATACAGAGCAGCAAGTAGACAGGTAGCATATCAAAGAACACCCTGGTTGTCTGGGCAGCAGTCTGAACTGTACCACTGTGTCAGGGCTCCTGACCCATGGCACCAGTCTGCAGCAGCCCCAGCAGTCCCCAGAGCTCCAGGTTCCAGGTGTGATATAAGCATCACAAAGGGGATCCAAGGAGTCTCTTTGCCTCCTGCCCCCTACAGCAGTGTTGGAGAAGACCAAAAGCCACATCAGTAGAATAGGTGTCAAAATATTCAATGTTTGCCTCCCTTGGTATAGGGGCATAGCACGGTGATGCAGCATGCTCCTTGTAAAGCCTCCTGGCACTATGTCAGAGCTGCTTTTCTCCTTTCTGCCCTCCCAAGGTGTCTCTGGAACACAGACGTACTAGAGAACCCTGGATTTGTAGCTGAGTTCAGTTTTTTAACTTGTGTCTTACTCATTTTTATCACAGCAAGCTAGCTCTTTTAACAATTCTGGTAGATGCTTCCACACTGCATTGTTAACTTGGGCTTGAAGAAGTGAAAGGTTCAGTAACCATTAGCAAGATGGTTGGAAAAAAGTAGTAAGTTTTGTTTTGCATACCATCAGTCAGGTGTATTAGGTACTGCTTTGCTAAATAATTGCATTTCAGGAAGCCAGAGCTGTGTTGCAGGTGTTGTGGGTGACATGGAGCATAAGCTTCTGGAATGTTCTGGACTGTTTATAGCAAATTGATCCCCTCAGGTTTTCTCATGTCTTTAAGGGAAGGAAACAGTTTGTAGTCCTGTTTCCAAATGAATTAGTGGGCTACCTGCACATAATTTTTTTCCCCACAGGAGAACTCTCATGAGAGCTGGCAAATGTTCCAGTATGTTGGGCTCAGAGGTTCCTTTCTCTATATTTTTGTTTGCTCTCCTTAAATCTTAAACTTTTCTTTTTCTTGTGGGTAACCAAAAAAGAAGGTTGGAGGTACAAACTCTGGTCTTATGAGCATGTATCATTGCTGACTAACACTTTAGTTTGTCTACCAAGGAATGGTCTTGAAAGTCAAATTTTTTAGATTCTTTTTCTCAGAGGTCTTTTCTTTTTTTCCCCAAAGGAGACCAAACTTGTTGAATTTAAGATAGTAACCCTTATCTCCCAGGGTCTCAGACAAGAGCCTGCTTTGTCTCAGATTAATCCTGCAAACCAGTCACTGTGAGAGATGAGGCAGACTTTCCTCCCTCGTGTGCCTAGCTGGCTTCCTACACTCCTGAGCTCTGTAGATCATTGATATAAGCAGCATACATAAAAGGTTGTAGGGTTTTTTGCCCGACTCCCTAAGAATCTCTCACTCCAGCAGAGTTACTTGCTGGCAAAAACCAGTTCTTCTAAGAATAGTATATCTTCGATTCATCACCTGAACTATGTAAATGAGGTTGAATCCAAGTCTTCTAAAAGGAAAGCTACTCTATATAAAGCTGTATTTGGGCAGAGCCTATCTGTTAAGTCAGTTGGGCTGGCTCATGCCAGTAGGCTGATGTGAAAGGCATGGGCTTTCACCCACGGAAGTTGAGTGCCAGAGGAAGCTCCTGACTTGTAAAGCAACTTTTTTTTTTTTTATAAGAAAGATATCCTTATATGCCTCCAGAATTAAGACTATATACATTATGTTAATGAACTAACTATTCAATTATTTGGGCATATCTTTACAGAAAGTATAAGGGAATATAGAAATATACATACCTGTCACCTTCCAAGTCTCCCATAGATCAAGAAACGATATAAGTATGCAGCTGACAGTGAATACATTTTAGGTGTTCTCTCTTTTTTTAACAGCTTACTTCTAACACATAGGTTGGGTAGTTAACACTGTAAAATGACAGTCAGTTTGGTTCTTTCCCTATTTTATTTAGAAACCAATGCAAAACACCTAAACATGGTGGCTTTAGGTCAGATGTTATACCTGTCCCTTTCTCCCCTCTCCTGTTTTCTACACTGTCTCTGTTACAAGGCCTCTTGTGCACAGTGCTGTTGAAAACAGTCAGTAAGTTCTAGAAGTTTGTAGACGTGCAGATCTACTCATCCATCTTCAAGAAAGATGAATTCAAAACTGCAGAGAGAACTGCAAACAGCATCATGAGACAGCTGTTCTTGTTCAGTCTAGCAAAACGGAGCCTGAGAGAGCCTGAGTGCATTTGATGAATGTAGCAAGCTGGTATATAGCCAGGAGAGAACATGGCTAAAGGACAATGCTGGCACAAGTAGAAAGGAGTAAACTGTGGCTTGAAATACAGTTAGACTGGAAATTAAAGGAAGCTTTCTAACAATCAGAATGGGTCTTTTCTTAAACAGAATTTTAGTAGCAGTAATAGGAACAAAAAATGGAGCTGGTTGAATCTAAGTTTATGAAAAAATTTGTCTGAGCTGACCACCTCTATCAGCACAATCAATGAGTCCAAAAAAGTGACAAAAGACACCTTGTCTTGCTCTGTGTCCTGTGTTTCTGAATGACAGCTTCCTGGGTTTTGGTGAATCAAAACACAGCTCTCTGCATAGTCTGGAAAGGAAAATGATGATTTGCAAAATTCTTACTGAGTTTCATTGTGCAGAGAGTCATCTTGTGAAAGACAACAAATCATACATTATTTCCAATTTTCATTCTACATAGTTTTGCTCCACTGAGTTCTGTTCCTCTTCCAGGAGAAGGGTGCTTTGCAGTTGATGTAGATCATATGCTTGTGCTTCAGCACTACAGGTTTGCTGTGAGGTAGCTTCATGACACTGCTCTAGCTGGAGAAACAAAAATACCAGTACTGTATGACAAAATCCTCAGGTAGAAAAGCTTTGGCCTTCTGTTCCTTACAAGTTCACAAAAGTAAAGAAAAAAGTCTTGTATTTTACAACCTAGCTTCTGAAACTGTGCCCAGGATCTTCATTGGTCCACTTGGTCCAGAGTTTGCAAAAGGTCCCACTTCTAGTTTGCAAAAATCCGATTTTCCAGTGCATATGACATCTCTCTGAAAGTCACTGAGACTTGGTGAGTCCCCACAAGAGCTGTTATATACTGAGAACTTTGTAACTCTGACCATCATTTAAGTGTTCACATGAGAATAGAGCTTTCTTAAGAGTCTGGCCCAAATCACAATTTCTGGGATCAAGAAAATCTGGTCTCCAAATGAGTCTCTTGAAAATCTGACCTTTGGAAAATTTATTCTAAACATAAACATATTATTGATCCAAATGTTTAATGAGATACTAACATTTGCTTTGCTTTCCTGATAAAAGAGTAAATTATAGGTGGGTTGCTTTTACAGCAGATGTCTTGATCAAGACAGGAGTGCAGAAATCCTCTTTGATGTGTTTTGGAGACCTTTTCTTAAAAGGTCAGTTCTTAATGAACAGATGTCTACACTGAGAAATGAAACAGCAATAAAAATACATTGCAGCTGGTACTGAGGTATCTGGGGGATTGGATTGAACAAATAGAGAGATCTGAACTGATTCAGATGCCTCCTTGTTTTGGCAAAAGAAAGAGCAGGCATGAAGACCAAGGGTCCATATTCAAGCAGAATCATGTTAGGGAGGTACAATTACAACATAATTGTGTCTGGAGCCATTTACAGACATCAGACCATCCCTGTCACTGTTCAAGATCAAGCCACTGTTGCTGTTATTAGTTATTTGTATTACTATTATTATTTGTTTCTGTGTATACCAGAAATTTATTATAGTGTCTTACATAGATGCAGGAAACCACAAAAGTTTCCAAGGGACTTGCAGTAAAAGAAAGGACACTATGGTTAGGCACTGAAAAACCAGAGGACACCAGACCAGGAAAACAAGCACAGTACTGGCACCTAAACATTGTCAACTTTGGCATCACAGTAGAGGGGAGTTTGAGGGAGGACAGTCAGTGAATATTCACAAAAGCCTGAGGGGCAAGAGAAGAAAAAGAGTGAAAAGTGTCTGCTTCAAAACTTGGCTTGTCATTGGCAAAAGCTGGTATAATGGACTGGTCAGGTAGGAACTGGAAATCCGTATCTCAAGTAAACGAGAAACAATAGTTTGGTCAAAATCACAGTGACACTGAGAAAAAAAGATGAAGCTAACAAAGATAAAAACAGTAAAGCTAATAAGATGCCAAGAGGAATGATATGGTCAAAGGCAATCGTCTTCACCACAGCTTTCATCCTGGCTATGAGCAAAAAGAAGATTCACTTGTCAAGGCCAAGACAGGGCATTACTTAATCAAGGGACGGTCAAGACTCATGAGAGCTGTAACTATCTGTAGAGACAGGATGCTGCTGTGCTGGAGTCTGCCAGTCTTCGGTACAATGTACATAACAGCATGAAAAGAACTGTCCTAAGTAAAGATGATATCCCAGTGATGGCAATGCATTTCTGTTAAAATCAATGTTATATAAATTTCCAATTTTAATCACAATTGAAGTCTGCAAGCAAGAACTTTGATGAACTGTTCTAATTTTTGTTTTCATTTGTAGTTCTTAGTTATTTCTTTAAAGAAAAATCCAAAATTATCAGGTGGTTGTCACTAAGATGTGTGTATTTGCAACTAAGTAAAGCTTTAGCCTTATATTTTGTTATATTTTTGTACTTTTTTTCCTGAATCAGAAGATAAATTCTGATATACATTATGTAATCAGTTATATAGTTTAGTGTAGATTGACTGTATTACTTTGGAATATGGTGCATAGAGTATTACTTTTTACTGGGTTATAAATCTGTTTTTCATATTTACTACTATGTCTGGACACAAAACATGGTAATGGTGTACAAGTACACAAGTTTTAAATTTTTTCATATTAGTAGGTAAAATTACAGCATTCTGGATCCATAAGTAAAAGCTATATCAAAGAATTGTTTACACTTAAAATTATTTTGGATCATCATGTCCTTCAAGATCTTCAGAATACAAAGATGTATCTTCTCTTGCCATGTTTGTTTTTAATGGAATTCAGATTTTAAAATGTCCTGCTTTTTCAGAATTAAATTAGCTTTTCAACTTCAAATGAAGGTAGGTAGAATTTCACAAGGAGACATTTTTGCTGTAAAAGAAGAGACCAAAATGTAACAAATAAGCATGTTTCTTTCTACATCCAGAGTCTTTCTCTGAAAAACTAAGAGACAGTATAAGAATCTGTGCTTGAAAGAATTTGTTTGAAAGCTGTAAAAGGTCACTGTGAAATGGTTCTTTCAAAACTCTAGCAAAAACATATTAGTCTATAACAGGCTGGAAATAAAGGAGGAAGACCCTGGACGGTTAATGTTAATTCCTTCAGTTCATGAAGAGACATGCAAGTTGCTGCTAATAATGCAGGCAATGCACTGAGTTCGTGTTAACAAGCCTTAAGCTAGAGGTTGGAAAGGCTTTGTTTCTGAGATGAAGAAATGTCTTTGTTGTCCAACACATTATTTGTTTTTCATCTACTAATCTTAAAATTAAAATGTGCTGCTTATCTCTTGGGAATCTTTTACATGGGAAGGAAGAGAGATGGGAATGTCCATTTATTTTGTCTCCTTTCTTCCCCAACCATTTTAGGTTTTAGTAACAAATAAATCGCATATGATTCTGATGGTATGCTCTTGCTTTTATAACATACCTTTTCATAAAGGTTTGGGAAGGCTATCTTGAGACTGAATGGGCACAGAATTGGTGTAATTGAATAGATAAAGATTCCCATGTGGGGACACGTAGTCTTACAGCCACAATGATTATGTTGCAAAATTTTATGTTTGACTATAAATGGCTTATCTACATTAACATTACAGCTGGCATTAGGCATGCATTTTGAAGTGAATTTCCTAGTCATCCCCACTTATCCTTCTTTGGTTTGCAGGGCACATAAACCAGGTTCCTTTTGGATGAAACTAAGCCAAAAGATGCACTCAGGAATTTTTGCTCCCACCACCACCAGTCATGCAATCTACAGAACTAGCCTGAAGACAGTAGAAAGTCAAGTCTCCTGGAATGCACATTGTGGACATTGAGTCCTGAGTGCTACCTCTTTCACTCTACAGAGCCATTCCTATTGCACAACACAATGTAGATAAAGTCCAAATTCCTGTTGACTAATGAACTGTTGATTCTTGAAAGTGCAGTCATGTAACAGTACCCAAAGAACTTGCAGGAGAGGAGAGCATTCCCATGCCAAATGATATCCTATCTGATTTAGCTTCATCTGTTTCTGAAGAGCAGAAATACCCTGAAAAAGTTACCCAAAATAAGTTGCTAACAGGAAGCAATCTGCAGCTTAGAAGAATGGGTTGATTCAGGGGAAAATTTCAGCTGCGTAGCCATATTTGAACCCATGGCTGACAGAATGGCCATGTTCACATTCAGATTCACAGGAATCTGAGTTTTATAGCCTGTTGATCTTGGAGTGGGTAGGGTTGGAAAGAAGCCAAGGAAATTTGTTAGAGGAGTAAATGGCATTTCCCATGTTTAGTTTGCAGCCAGCAGTCTGGTTTAGGATAATGGATGTAAAGATGATCCTTGGAGGTCTAGAATAAATGAGATTGAAAGAAGTTCCAGGTAAATATCTTCTGTGAGAAGGACTTGAACTGAGACAGACATTATTTTTTTTTCTGAGGTAATACTTCCTTAAGAGGCAGAAGATTAAGTCTCTCCTGATTCCCAAGAGCTCAAGCAGCAAAAGTAGTCACTGTTTTGGGGCTTGCTGTTGAATTTACGTGGTGTATGTCTGTGTCAGTTGGCTTCTGTTCACTTTCTTATCCATAGAGAGCACTACTGGTCACTGCCCAGAAATACCAACATCCCATGCTCCACCACTACCCAAGCCTAAGCCTAAATCTAAAAAAGCTCTACTGCCACCAAAAAATGCCATTGCTGCTTCCACAACCACCAGCCATAAGGGTAATGAAGCACCTCATGCTAAAAAAAAGGGAAAGGGTCCTGCTAAGCAGCCTCCTCTCCCGCCGCCCAAGCCAACAGGTCACAGGGCAAATCAAGAAGCTGGTGAGTACTGCCCATGCAGTGCCAGTTATGGTGGGTGCATGTGCATGGGGATGCTTGACTTGGTCTTATGATAACTCTTGCCTTTGTTATGTTACTAAAGAGCATGCCATGGATGTTTAGCTAGCTTCCCACTGAGCTCTGTTCTGCTGTCTACAAACACCCCAGACAACCCCGGACAGATCACTGCGCTGTTTTAATGAATGTATGCACAACACCAAGCATATCAGGGACAATATTGAATTTTCAGTTCAAGTGTGAAAGCTGGCAACAAAATGACCCAGAGAACTGCTGAAGAGCAAGTAGGAAAAAAGGTGACTTCTTTGTCACATGAGTTGCTCCAAAGTAAAACTACTTTGGTGTTGCTATAACTTTCTGCTGGACATATCAACTATTCCGATTAATTTGATAATATTACAAGATCACAAAGAGGTAAAGGACAAAACCATTAAGACATCTTAAAAGACTGTTAAGTAGCAGTTAGTTTAGCTCAAAAAAAAAAAAAAAGGAAAAAGAAAAGAATTATAACCATTAGAAATGAACAGGTCTCCCTGAGCTAGCTGAGGCTTGCTGTGATTCTAAATACACACTGGAAATGGAAAATGTCAATCATCAGCCACATCCCACATGTGTTTACCATCACACTTTTGAACTAAAAGTTGGCAGTGATGCTAGATTAAAGATTATAGGTAGGTGTTCTTAAGGTACTGATCTAGAGTTTGAATGGTTGCAATGTAGACAATAACCAAAATGAAAACATCCAGATGTAATTTGAACACAAGTGGTATTGTGATGAATGGACTCCATATACTCATTGGCAAACTTATACAAGCCTTGTGTTTTCAATCCTCTGTTTGTCTTTGAAAGTCCTTCAGTCCCTCTAGTTTTCTCTGCAAATATGCTGCTTCATAGCTTGTGCATTTTGGCATGTTTTGTATTTGAAGCATACAGAAGAGGACTGTTTGAAAACATTGCAAGACTTCTAGAGTTACAATAATAACTTTTCCATAAAATATCCATTAACTTGGTATTAACTGTCCCTTCTACATCAGATGACTACAAGAATAAACAGTTTGAAAATCCAGAACTTGCTCCTTTTATTTCACATGTAGCTGGAAAACTCAGTTCTTCCTAAGTGAATGAACAGCAGAGCTTTCAGAAATAAAACAATCCATCGCATAAAGCAATGTTTATACAAATGGGTGGTAACAAGCTGTCAGGTATCTGACTTTTTAAATTAAAATGTATACAGATTCCAGTTTTGTCTTTTAGTAGCCCTGCTGAAATGTCATGCAATGCTTGAGACCGTACAGATGTAAAATATATCCACATATCCCTTATTCTACTGATAGTTTCTTCTGACATTAAAAATATTGTGTTCATTCAAAAGGGGGCAATACTTAATAAGTACACCTGATTTGGAACAGTATTAGTAGAAGAGGTTTGTCAGATCCCTGTGAAAGTGACCATATGATGCAGCCAGTGATCCAGTCCTGTGAAGGAGAGGAGGAATATGAGTAACAACCTGAGCCATGGCTCTCCTGAGGGCAACACAGTAGGTTTCCAAACTGAAATAGTGGAACTGGGAGAATGGGACTTAAATGCAGGCATGGACATGTGCCAAAAGGCAAATAAAAGCCATGAAATTTTTCATTTAATCAAAATTCAAATCTTCTACTTGAAAAGAAGCATGACAGAAAATTGTCAGCCAGCCCAGTCAAAAGCAACAATGGCAACAGCACTTTTGACCCATGTGGAAGCGTAGGGGGGTTTTCAGTGGGAGAAATCTTTCAAGTTTCTATGTCTAATTGCAGGTCCAGAAAGGTTCTGAGAATAATGTAAGGATTTTTACAATGGAAACATCTTTTGACATTTTCCCAGCAACAATTCTGTGGCTGTATATTTGTATTATGCTTCAGTTTTTAAGTGTAAGCATGTAAATGGTTCTGTTGACCTCCAGCCTGCACTGAAGTGCTTTGCTGGATCAGAATTAGAGCCTTTTCTTGCAACCATCCACTTTCTCAGTAAGGTTTCTGCTAAATAATATGCAGGTTGGAACCAACATCTCTTTCCACTGCAATTATGAACTACTGCCTATACAATTTCTCTGCTTCATTTTGTTTTGCTTGTATGTTAAGTCAGTGATTTGTACCTGATGTGGAAGATTAGTGCAGTATCAGTAGATTTGGGATGCTGCCCTTTGCAGTCACCTTGGAGCAGGAAGAGGAACAGTGATTTGCTTGAAGTTTTTATGGATTTTTCCAGATGTACTGAAAGCCTTAAAGCACGCTAAGTGTTTATAAACCATAACACTCAGCTACAAAAGAGAGTGGTATAATGTGTCTTTTGAATTACTTTCCATCTTGGAGATTGAGAACAGTCTCACTGTGAAAGCTATTTTTATATCATGAACTTACTATGGCCAGTATCTGTATTTTGATTATCTCCTAATCTGCCAGGGTTTTGTTTTTATTTAAATGCTTGTAAGTAAAGTAGGCCTTCCAGCAGATTTCTGTTACAGCTTTCTCTTTTACTCAGTAAGCTTAGCTGCAAGGCTGCTGTGTAGCTTTATAATGTTTTCATTTGTTCTCTGGAGGTTAATGCATTTTTACTACTGCAGAAGTGTTTGAGTTGGATGCATTTTGATGAAAAGGACTGAACCATAAGATGGTTGTCATTTTTACTGCTTTTTAAATGAAATTCAGAAGTTTGAAGCTCCCAGCTCAGAGGATGGAATACACATGAACAAGCAGGCTAGCTGAAATCTCTTGTGAACTTGGGCATTATACATATATGCTTCAGTATGGTAAGTATCACAGGGTTAAACAGCATCATCACTGGCCAGCTTGTACAGCTAGTGTCAAAACCTTGTTTCACAACATTTTCAATACTGCCCAAGCTGATCACTGGTAAGACAAAGACCTCCAGTACCTACAGGAGGCCTTCAGTGCCTCCTCACCTCTGAAGGTCATTTGTGAAGAGTGAGATTGGTGGTTTCTGCCTCTGTTTTATGGATATATCCAGCTGGACTTGAAAGTACATCATTTTGCTGTCCCTCTGCTGTTTGCCATTAAGTAGGAGCACACCAGTTGCAATAACATTGTGAAAGGTAATTAATTGATACCTGTAACAGTCCTCAGATGTCCATTGAAAAGCATAAGGAAAATCATAGGGTTTTCCCACTGTTCAGACCCAAAATTCATGTGCTAGAAAAGGTCAGGCAGTTTTCCCTGTCAGGGAGTGGTTTTTTTTAAATAGGACACTACAATTTTGGAGTAGGTAGTGGACTTTTTAGATGATGTCCAGGGAGGTTGTAGTGAGCCAACGCAGACTGCTCGAAACAAACTCTCACCGGTTTGTAAGGCTGATTTTTTTCAGCTGTTCATCATTTCAGTTTTTCTGACTGCAAAGGTGAAATTGGAACTGCAACATTTACTTATCTCAAGCACTTAGATGAAGGACTGTAGAAGTATCAAGTGTAATTTTTTCATTTTTTAAATACCAGCACAAGTCAATCCATGCAGGAAATACAATGCAAAAATGATACAATTGCAAGACTGTAAAATCCTTTTTCTTTTCTTATTTAGCTGGTTCCTCTCATGCAAAAAAACCACCAGACTCCAAGTCTTCTTCATCACCATCTCCTTTGTCCGCATCGTCTCACCCCAAAGCCTCTAAGGAGACTTCCAGCAAATTGGGCACATCAGGGACTCCCCGGGGCAAGAAAAAACCCGGGAAACAGTCGACCCCACGAACAGCACCAGATGGGGCTACTTCTTCCCCCTCAGGTGCCACAGCCAACAGTTTGGAAGTGAAGACAGAAAAACCCAAGGCTGAGCAACCTTCCATAGTAACTTTTGAAATGGAGGACACAGACCAATCGAGCAAGCTTGTTGTGCCCCCTCCTCCCACTGCTGCCCCTCCTCCACCTCCACTTCCACCTCCTTTCCCTGCTGCAGCTGGTCAACCTGCTGTCTCCTCAGATGCCCAGGATGTGTCAGACAGCTGTGTGGCAGGGCCATGCAGCCCTGGATCAGATACTAAAGCTCTTCTCCAGACTGAGCATGGCATAGATGAGAGTCTGAGCAGTACGGCCCTAGGCAGAGGTCCAGATGCTAGTGGAGAAGACACAGAAAGGTAAGACAGTATTACTGTCCTGGGTGAGTGGTAAGACCCACAGACAAGGAAGCCACGTTTCTTTGCAAGGGACGCTGTAGGCACACAGGAATCTCTTCTGTTTCTTCTGCTGACTGGTAATAGTTTGCGTTGCATCCCAGCACAATTTGTTCCTTTCCAGTGCCTTTGAGCCATTCACCTGCAGTACCTCATGTTTCCCCAGAAGGTCATTGCTCACAACCTGCCTCTTACGTCATTGTTTGGCTGACACTGCTGTCAGCAGTTCAGCTAGTAGCTGGTGACATTTCTATTTCTCTCTCATAAAGGCAAACAAGAAATTATGCTGAATTATAAGGGGGTTTACTTTTTTTTTCTTTTGGTGGATGTCATTAAATATCTCGTTGCTAAAGCTCTAAATTCAATGGCTGAATTTACTTGCACACTTGAAAACAAGAGTTTCAGGCTCCAATTAGTGGGTCTTTGGTCTGTCACTGCATAGTGGCTTGTATAAATCTCAGGTACTGTAAAAACTAGTCAAGAGAAAGGTCATAATTACACTTTTTAAGCAAAATAGTTGGCAGCAAAATGGAACTGGCTTAATGATTTATCTTTTCCCTGCCTCAAGAACCAGCATCTTTTATATAAACCCGAGAGAGTTTAGTCTAGATGCCAGTAGCCTAGAGACCTTCCTTTAAATTCTTGTTGGTACATCTGTCAGCATTACATTCCTGTGCTACATCTCCCCTTGCTCTACCCTTCTTTTACACAAAGATTTTCCCAAGGCAAAGGGCAGTCTGCTGCCAATTTCCGTGGTTGTCAGTGATGGTCATGAACATTTTGGACTCAACTGCAGTGAAACTGTATTTACAGTAAATAGGGTTAGGCTTCCAGAAAAGGAAGCTTTGCACTCCCATCTGCTCTCCAAGTTGCTCCTCTCACCCGCAACTTTATGAACTGTTTTTCTCTCTTTATTATGCACTGTTGGTCCCATCCCACAAGAAATAAAAAACAATTAGGATTTGTCTTTATATAGTCTTTGCAGCACATGATTCCAGGTTGTTTGAATCCTTTTTCCTAACATACATACATAGGTACATACACACATCTGCATACTTTATAAATGTTTTACATATATACATTTTTTAGAAAGGTATTAGTTTGAATAACAGAACTTTTCATACTTGCTTATACAATGTCTCCCATTTGTGTTCTGTTCTGCTTGCATTAATGTATCACCGTGTCTGCTTACAAATTAACAGCTTGGCTATGAAAGGAGACCAAGAAGTGGAGGCTCCAGACCAGGCACACTCTGAACCAGTGGAGGAGGCTGCTGACACTGGTGCCCCTCATGAGAGTGAAAGTAGCAGAGAGAGCCATGGCAGTGACTCAGATTCAGACGGGCCGATACTGTACACAGATGATGATGATGATGACGATGATGAGAATGCAAGTGCTGAAAGTAAGCATCCTGCTTAGCTTCTTAGCTGCAGGCTACCTTTTGCAGATTGCGTTATGTGAGCATGCCTGACCCATGCTAGTGTGAAGCAAAGAGAGAGATGACCGCAGGGGCTGGTTTTAGGGCATTTACTATTTTGTCACTACTGAGAAATGAGTGTCCTGCTTCTCACAGACAACTGTGATCAGAAACCTGCTGGGGCCTGTGCATGGATGAGAGCAGTGCACAGATGGGAGTAGAGGTGGGAGGAGCAGGTTCAGAAGAACATGAGGGTGGAACAAGGCCTCCATGTTAGGGCATCAAAAGTCATTGATTTGGCTCACCTCTGTCACAAATTCCATGTGTGAGTTACATTGTGGTGGATGACAGAGGAAGCCCATCAGTTGTCAGCTTCACTATCTAAAAGTCATTTGTTCCTCTTTGATCAGGATGTTTTAAGCATTGGAGCGACCTTAGCAGACAGAGCAGATCACAGTAGTTTACATCTAAGTTTTACAGCTTTGAAATTTCATCTGAGGTCATGACTCTATCATCACCCTAATTGGGCAGAAGCCCTGCAGCTGCTGAAGGGGTTGTCCTACCCCCATTCTCCCTAATCCCTGCTCCCAGCTGTTTGCTCTTCCCTTAGGCCAGCACTCAAATTCATTTTTGCAGCAGTGGCTGTTGTTGAGCTGATTTTCAATATAACTGGTGGTTCCCTGATCCAGCTCACCCAATGGCTGCTCCTTTGCTTGGGCAAAGAGGTGGCAGCAGCAGGCTGTTGGGATGGAGAGGAAGGCAGCCCTACTTCTACTCCCTACAGGGTGGCCATATGTCAGTATAAAATCACTACTGAACCATTGCTTGAGAGCCTTGCCCACAGGTGTTCCAGAGGAGGTGCTTCTCTGTGCTCAGGGAAGAAGTCCTGAACACCAAAGTGCTGTGTACCAAAGTGGGGTGAGCGAAAATGAACTTGTGTTTTTTATCTTGGCCATCGGTGCGGCAGAAGACGAAGTGCCAGGTAGCTCAAGAGGCTGAAGTCTTCTGCAGTTCTGTGTTGGGTTTGAATAAAATTCAGTGTGATAGAAACCAAAAATTCATGTATTCAGGCAGCAGCATGATGTCTTATGAGAAGTGAGCTGAGAGCCTGTGGTCTTACCAAACTGCCTTACATGGTGAAAATCTGCCAGCCTAGGACATATGTAGCTCACCTTGGCCAGAATGTCAAGACACAAGGGAAAGACTATTAAGCGTGTGAAAAATACCCTTTCTTCCAGAGCTGGCTGGAGCTAATGCTGACCAAGCTGCAAGGCCCTTGTCCGTACTGTGTCAGTTTTATGGATAAACAGATTGCTTCCATGTGTTGGGGTTCCTGCCTAGGTTACTTTACAAGCACTCAGAGCACTTCTCTAAGCTGTATTTTTTGTTTTAATTTATAAATAAGTTTAAGATGACAGTGGTAATTGATTGGAAAAAAAATTGAAAGAATGAAGGAAATGATGATAGAATGAGACTAAACCATTTAAGGCTGAAGAAAGAGCAGCAGGTTGCTAAGATAAATAAGCCAATCTGTAATGTATTAGACTTCAAAGACACTTAAGTGTAGATTTGTCATTTTTATCCTATCACTTCACAGATGACAAGTGATGTTTGTATCAATTTGGCTGGTAGCTTTTTCCTCCAAGCCTTTTAGCTTTTTATTTTTGTGAACTGAGCTAAAATTTTTCTTTTGATGTTAATTAAAATTCCTCTTCTGCATGTGGGAACAAGGTCGCTTTGGGGAGGTACTAAAGTTTTTACTCAGAGTTTGCGTCTGTAACCTAAGCATAAATGAACTAAATCTACCCTACTCTTCCTTTCCTCAGGCTCTTTGGCAAGTAAAATCCGTCGTAGGGATACTCTTGCTATCAAACTTGGCAACAGACCATCTAAGAAAGAATTAGAGGACAAAAACATCTTGCAGCGTACATCTGAAGAGGAAAGGCAGGAGATCAGACATCAGATTGGAACGAAGCTAGTGAGGTATCAGTCTCAGGGTAAATGTGATTTGACTGAGTGGAGGTGGAGGAAGAGAATTAAGAACACTGGGTTCATGTTTTAAATGCAGCCCAATATGCACTGCAGGATCTTTGTGGTATAACTGTCTGGAAAACAGTAGCTTTATTTCCCACAAAACTTTAAAATGTCAATAATTCATTTTTTGTCCTGCAAGGAACAAATGTGAGAGGTCCTGGGTTTTTGGGTTGTTGGGTTAAAAAAAAGGAAAGAAGAAGAGGGTAACAATGAGTCCACAATAATCAGTGCTATGGTTCAGGTTTTTTCTCAAATTGGTTGGCAGGAACTTTCACTTGTATGTACACCCGTCTCAGACAGAGTCATAGTTCCTGACATACAGAGCATGCCTGTGCATGTTTGTCCCTTCTGAGTCTCCCTATCCTCCTCCTGCTCTCTAATTCCTTCATTATTCGTGTGTTGGTTCCAGCAAAAGAAGTGGAAGGAGGCTGACTTTGCAGGTCAGTGTCTGTTGTTTTACTGTGCCCACCTCTGAGGCATGCCTTTCTCATGCTGTTAAACTGCTATGGGATATATGTTACTTTCTCTTTCTGGACCTGAGAACATTGCATGAAAATATTTCACTTGCCTTTTTACAAGCTTTTTTTTTTTTAAATCTTCATGTTAATTTTGGCTTTTGTGGTCTCTGAGAATAGACTACAGCATGCCTGTATTTTGCCAGATCTGTCCTTGTTTCTCTTGGGCTCAGGAATGTTGTCCAGACAGATCTGGAGGATGTCTTGTGTTGGTTGGACATTTAGAGATATAGGATAGTCCAGTTGGTACTGCTCCAGTACAGAGTAAAGCAGCTCTGCATTAACATTTAGAAGCTGAGTTTGTGTGTGAACTGGGAGGCTGGATAAGGCACCTATTTAATTACTTAACAGTAAGAGTGATACATCTATTGTGTAGAGCCCGAGGGTCACTTTTCTTTTGCTAATAAAGTGGTGTGGTTGTTATCACCACTTTCCTAACCAAATCCCAGCTCTGGTGATCACATCCTGCTTGTCAGTGCTCCCTCGGGGGCTAGAACTGCAGAAGCTGCTTTGGTTCCTCCCCTGATCACCTTGCACAGGGACATGGTGGGTTCTGCTGGAGAGCTGACGTGCTCCCCATACAGCTCTGCTTTGGTGGCAGGAGACAATGTCTGTGTGTGTCAGGGCTGTGCTCATACCCAAATCACAACAAAGTTTGACACCGAGTTCCTTAAAAATTCCCAGTGTGGTGATCAACACTTAGCAGCATCAAGGTCTGGTGGGAAATCTCTTTCCACAGCTCAGCCAGGGTGAGGGTCTGCCATTCCTTTGGGACACATCTGGAAGTCCAGGCATGATTTGAATTGGATGAGTTTCATGAGGCTGAAGACAGTTCGTAGTGAACTGTGTGAGTGTTGCTGGACAGAGGAGCACCTACCTTTGACAAATCTGCAAAATAAGTTTTACTGCTGGAATTTTTCATGCTCCTTTTCTCAAGTGAGCAAGTGAACTTGTTTAGTAAACATAGAGACAACATCAACCATGTTCTTTACTATACAAACCAGAAAATTAAAATCTCAATTTGATTTTTTTTGTAAGGGCAGTTGTTATATATAGGTAACTAAATAAAATTAAGTTTCAGTTAAAGCTCCCAATTGTACTGTACGTACAATTCAGTGACAAATGAACAGCTTATGGGTTTTGTTGTTGTTTCTTCTTTCTAAAAAGTAATAAGATTTGCATTCAGAATATCTGAAAATAGTCTTACGATTGCACTAGTTATCATAAAGATGGTGCTTGGGAACAAAAGAAGATTTATGAATTCTTTCATAAAATTACACCTGTGAGGAATTTTAATTTGTGGTGCAATTTCTGTAGTATTATTCAATTATCAGTTATTTATGTGTTCAAGTGGCAGCAGTACATCTTTTAAAACAAACAGCAACTCACCACTATGGTTACATGTGCAGTTATTGTAACTGTCTGGAAATTACCTGTGCTGGCAAAGAACAGCACAGCCATATGAGAAATAACTTTTGACATTACAAAATGTGTTCTGTATTACAAATTGGAATTTATTATTTGAATCTGGTTTTAAATCAGTCATTTACTTTGTTCTCACAGGAGACTTAGCCAGAGGCCTACAACTGAAGAGCTAGAGCAAAGAAATATCCTGAAGCGTAAGTATTTTATTCAGGCTTCAGCTAGTATTTACTTAGGAAATGAGCATGTGTTGGATTCATATGGAAGCCCGTAATTGTTGCTGCAGTATTGGATCCATAACCGGAGAGAAATTATGTTCTAGAAAATAATGTGTCAACACTAGATTTATATACTAACCTGTAACTGTGGCCGTGAAAAGAGCATATATTCAATATGCCAAATTTTGCTTGTCACAATCCCACTTCTTGAAGGTGGTCCCAAAAGACCAGGAATGATTTAGATACCCCTTAGAAGTAGTTCTAGGCCGGTTGACTTTCCACCTAATTTTTATGAGGAGGAGGAGGGAATATCAGTAGGAGGCAAAGGTGGGATGTAAGGGCAGAGGTTGGAAGGAGGAGTAGAAAGAGGTAAGGCAAAGTGTTCAGAGGAAAGACAATAGGTATGTGCCGAGTACTTCAGCATGCTTGCCTTCATATTCACTTTTGACATAAATGTCTTCTGTACTGAAACCTTCATGAGACATTCTCACCAAATATCTTCCCATTTATTAAATCCTTCCTTAATATCCCTGGTGAAAAAAAAGTCTTTAATTCAAATAGTCAAGGGCAGAGGAATGAAGTACATTAGGTGTTTATACCTATTCTCCCATTTACTTATATTGGTTTTGTTCTTAGGCTGGCAAACTCTTCAGAACAGGAAGTTTTTGTCTTCCTTTATGAATCTTTCCATAATATGGGTGTTACCTAAACACATAGTGTAGCAGTTGCCATGCCCAGTTCCATCTAGCCCTGTATTCATTCTACGGGAGTAGCTAGTATTTGATGGTTAAGTAGAAGAAATAAATGAAGAAAATGCACATGCAAGGCTTTCACACATACCAAAAAAATAAAAAAATTCAGCTATTCTTAGCACATGAGAACTTTTCACACCTCATGAAAGAGAAGGAATAATGCTGTTATTTCCAACAATTATTCAGAAGAGTTGTGCAACCCTGATGTGCAGCATGGTAATGGAGGGAAAGAAAATGGGCTGTTTGCCTGACAGCATCCAGGGACTGATGACTCGGTCACTTTATCAAGCCAGCAAATCAGAGGAGTCAGCAATTATTGGCTTTCAGGCAACCATCCGTGCTAATAAAATCTTACTGCTGTTGTACAAGCTCTCAGATGTCAAATAGCTCCATGTCTTATTGAAGAGGGAAGCTACAGTTCATGTGTGCACAAAAAAGGGGTCATGGCACTCCTTTGTGTGAATAGACTTCCTAATGTGAATAGACTTCCTAAAACTGTAATTTCTGAACCTATAGATTGCATAGATAAATAAAGATAAAATTTGAAATATGAATATTTTTTTAAATCACAGATTGCTCATGCTAGACTATGTGAGAAAGGTAATTCCAAAACATCTTTGGTGGGCCAAGATACGGCCATTGAGCTGGGAGCACCAGCTGGGCTCCCTTATTGCCCCTTCGGTCTCGTTTACCTAGTAGCAAACCTGCAATGTATTTAATATCACTTTTGCCAATGTTTTTTCTATTCACTGATTTTGCAATAAGTAGCTCAAGACTTGAAAGCAGTTAATAGATTTCTTCTCCTGTTTCAGCTTGTTTGCTTTAAGCTTTTGGCAGTGTACCAAGCGTTACACTCAGTGCCTCCCGCTGTCCTCCCCTGCTGCTGCCGAGGGGCTGTCTTAAATAGGCAAGGGAGAGCAAAAAATACAGGCTGGGGAGCAGAATGATAAATCACAAAAAGTCACAGAGTCCTTGGCGAGCACATGGAGAATACAAAACTGCTTTTTGCTCATCTCTGAGATACAAAATATTTCAAGTTGAAAATGATCTGTAAAAAGCAAAGTGAACCAAAGCAAGCCAGGATTTGTGGTGACAGTCTGACTCAGAGCCCTTTGAGGGTGCAAGTTCTCTCTCAGCCCTAAGGCACTCATATTTTAAATCAAAATTATTGCATTCCCTTCCTGTGGATCATTTGAAAATGTTTACATGTCTTAAATGCCTTTGTTGGTGTAGTCAGCTTTTGTGAGTAAGTTGGGATTTCTTTCATAAAGTTTCCTTCTTCCTATTTTTAAGCAGTGGATGGGGAGGAGGGGTTATATTATTGCATGTATATAAATTGCAGCTAAGGGGAAGTATTGTTTTGAGTAATATTTATCATAGACTTTGAGGTTACATTAAGTGGTAAAGGTCCAAATGTTTACTTCAGAATTAAGTTCAGCCCAAATCGTCTAAGAGGTTAAAAAAAAAATCTGTATTTTTTTCTCTTTTTTTTTGTATATCCAGTTAGTGAGGAAGTCTGTTTTGCAAGAAGTTTTGTTTTGATAATATTACCAGATAAACCAGTTACTGAAAATCCTGTTTCCAAGTACGATCACAAGGCATTGCAGGCGGATTTCTATAAAAACTGTTTGAATAAAACTATCTAGACTTCTGAGACTTCCCATACTAAAACAAAGTTATGATAACTGAAGAGTCCACTTGAAGGAATACATAAAGCCGTGTGTTTTTTATAAAGACAGGTTTCTTGTGTACTGGCTTTGAACCAACTGTATTTATAGTATTGCAGTATGGCAAAGAAACTTTCTAGTCTTCCAAGAATTTCAGATTAAGATAACTGTATTTTTTTCCTGTATTGGTAAAGGACAGTGAACTTCATGTACAGTGCACCTGCATGCCTGCCAGTAGTGGCTTTGTAGAAGACAGGATTTGAAGACAGCTTTATAGAAAACTGGCTTTAGCTCTCAGTGCTAGTTAAGAAATATCAATGTAAAATCAGGAAAGAGAAACCACTTTGTGTGTTTCAGAGCACTGCGAGGAGCAAGTGCTTTGTTTGTCTTTTCTTTCTCTTTCCCTAGCAAGCCCACATAGAAGTCTAAACATAGCTAATCCCATAGGGACACAATGGAAAGTTCAGTACTCCAGGAGTACTTTCTGGTCAAGAACAGAACAGTCCTCGGGCAGGAAAAATTCTGTTTTCTCTTTTCCCCTTCTGCTGCAAAACAAATGTCCCAAAGAACAAAAGGTGACTAAATTTAATATGGCAAAAGTTGCAGGAGCAATAAGGTATAGATGCCAGGGAGGCTGCTGGTTTGACTTTGGAGAGTGGATTGTTTAACTTGATGGCCACAATAAGTGATGATAAACAAAATTGTTTCAGTTAGGATTCAGAACCCAGTTTGACCTCTTAGGAGGTGCAGGCAGGGAAGGAGGGAAGCCTTAGTTTTGCTGGGATCTAACCAGAGACTTCTGGAAGCAAAGGGCGCTTGCTAGGCTGGTCCTTTGCCAATAAGGCAGCAGTGGGACATCTGAGGAGGGGATTTGCAGCTGGGAATGCTGTGTTTATATTTTCTTTCTCCACACTACACAGATTAGATCTGCTTTTAAGGTGGAAAGCAGAAGTGTGTTTCTGTGCATTAATGTGTTCCTGTTTGGGCAAGTGAGTCACCTGCAGCCAGATCTTGGCCCTCTGGCTGGAATTTTCCACAATACCTGAAGGAACCAGGAGCACCAGACCCATTATTTTTAGCATCACATATCTTCTTAACTCATTACAGCAACTTTCAAAACTTTTACCTTAAAAGACCAAAAATACACTGTAGATTTTACTGTTTGTAGGAATTTGTATCCAGGCAGTGTTTCTGTAGCACCAGGCTTAAAGCAATGCTCTGCCCAGCGGGCCAGAGGTGGGAAATTGGTGCTTTAGGCATGAGTCAGAGCCAGAGACAGAGGCTTGTTTGCCAAACAACAGATTCAGTAGATTAGCAGCAACCACCAGATTTCAGTCCATTTCCTTTAGCTCTTGAGTTTTATTCCTAGAAGTAAACCAACTTGAATGTATAAAATACATCCTGTCCCCGGACCTCTCACACAGAAGACTATCTGTTCCCCATGGGTTTTATCCCTCCTGCTTTGCATCAGGAGTGACGGAAGGGCCTGATGCCTCCTGTTGGTATTGTCCTCCAAAAGATGGGCTGCCAGCTCTCTTTGACAGCCTGTTCCAGGACCTGCCTCGACCTCTGCCCAGCAGCTATAATGACGGCCTTGCATGTTGCCTATTTTTGGATGTTTTCCCTTGTTCAGTTGTCCCTTTGTGCAATCATCTGGTACCCACAGGGAGGTAGCTTTACAGCTTGGCATAGGCAGCTAACCTTCAACCTTCCTAAATGTCCAGACTAACTCTTTTACGGTATTGTATCCTCCCTCAAAATATAGAAAAACAGTATTTCAGGTGACCATGCTGTTGGTAGTTCCTTAAGGTATGCATTAAGCAGTCTGAGCCCCTATTTCTTACATGAAGCAGCTTGTTGCTGCTTCTTAGGAGACACTGTGGTTTAGATAGCAAAGAAATGTCAAGATATGAATAATGCACAATATATTTTATGAATTAAGTTAAGGAAAGGACAGTACAGTGATGTGTATATTCAGCTGCTTTTTTTTTTTGCTATGTCTGCTACTGAAGAGTTTCCAAGGTAGACCATTCATGAAGGGACAAAATTTTTTATGTCAGATGATTCCCAGGTGAATGGAACCCCAGATTAATAGTTTGTGTTTAATTACCTCAGCTACAAAGTCTACTGATTGCAAAGACAGGATGTTTAAACAAAAGCCTGCAGATGATTTATCTGTCCTAAAACAGCTAGAGAGCTTTCGATTTTTTTTTTAGGTGAGGATTTTATGAAAAGAGTTCTCATTTAGAGTCCAAAGTCCTTAAATATACCCAATTTGTTTATTGATAGATATATTAATTAAAAAATTAAAATGTAGATTAATCTATAACTCTTCATTCTTCAGTTTTAGTCCATTTACAGTTCTTCTGTGGAAACAGGCCATCAATTTCTTTTCCATTTAAGAGAAAAGTTATTAATAAACCATAAATTACATCTGTGTTTCAGTATCTCAGTAAAATCACCACCAGTATGAGATCCAGCCTAATCCTGGCAGGAAGACTGTGAGATTGCATCTTGCTCTTGGAAACCTGGGTTGGTGTTGGACGCTTCTCACAGAGCAGATCTTGGGCTGGCGTTGCCTTTTTCCTACTGTATCTTTCTTCTTTTTCATTTTAATAATTTGTCCTCTTCTCCTTTCCCTTGTATTTTTCTTCTATGAAAGCCTTTGAGTTAGCAAAGGAAATCTGCAAGTACCACAAGGTATCTTGTTGTAGCATTGCCTCCAGTGTGTAAGTCATGATACACAAACTCTTCTGTAGCCAGGTTACCTATAGTAACATAGCAAGCTGGACATGGGAAACAGGGCAAATATGACTATACTAGGATTTAAAACTGCCTTTTCATCTGTACAAGTTGGCTGTATCCAGAGCAAATTAATTCCTTTAAATTTATAGTTACCCTTGAACTATAATGTGGTGTCCGTAATCCTAAACTGTGAATAAAACAGGATCAAAATTTTAGGGATGTCTCTAGATAGGATATTTCACAATATAACCATCAGAGGTGGACTGAAAGGGCAAATAATATTCTGCAAAGTGTACATCAATCTAGAAAGATGCTAAGCCCATATGAACATATCTTTGTAAGCGTGCTTTTCACTGACAATCAAGAAATCAAGTTTGGTTAGCACAGAAATTTGTTAAAACCACATTTTAGTCACATGCCCAAATACATTCCAAAAATGCACGTGTATATTTGTGCTGTACTCATTCATATGGTACAGCCAGTGGCCCTTAACCAAGAGGGCTTGGGTGCTGAATCTTATGCCCCCATTATAAAACCAGAAAAAAAAAATTAAGTAATAAAACCAGTTTGCACTAACAAATGACAGTGAAACAAATCTCATTGATTCATTGTGTCCTGTAGCAGTAGAAGACGCTTGTCTGATTTAAATAGTCAGAGCAAACTTTTTTCTTGACACTTATGAATAACTAGACTCTCACTCTAAAGTCAAGAGATGGCATGTTGGAAGTAAAAGCAACAGTGAGTTTTTTGTTAGAATAATTAACTGAAACATTAGGCAGCTCTTTCAGGGTACGTGCTTGCTGATGCACAGAAAGGAAATGACAGGCACCTCCTCTTTGCTGTGCTCGTGACCCACAGTTGACTTGAGATCTCTACAGAATCAGCGGAAATGCGGATAGGGAAAAGAATGAGAGCAAACAAAAGCCAAAAAGCAGACAACATATGCAGCACCAGCCAGAAATATGAGGAAATATGACCAAGGACTTAAAGTTCTGAAGCTTTCAACCAACAGATATACATTATGTGCAGTTATAATACTTAAATATTCACTCCTTTTTATCTCTTCTGAAAACAGAGAAGAATGAAGAAGAAGAACAGGAAGCCAAAAGAGAAATAAAACGTAGACTCAGTAGAAAGGTGATTATGTGTTTTTTGTATTGTGTATTCGTGTACATAGAATTATATTTTATAAGAGTCTAAAAATCATTGTGTAGACATTGCTACAAATGTCCATCAGTCATGTCCCCAGATTAGAAATCTGCTTAAAAAGCAGTACAAGCCAAATCCATCTTGGGGCAAACTCCATCCTGTCCAGTTTCCCACACCTGGAAAAGCATACAGAGTCTGGCCATGCTTAATATTTGTCTGTGTAAGCAGGGGAGATAAGTGACACGTTTCCTCTGTGAGCTGTCACATATGTTGGAGGGCAGCCACACCTGTAGATCTTAGAGCAGTGAAGGGGGCAGCAAAGCAGTGTAAGCTCTACAAAATCCCTTCACCGATCTTCTAACCACATTGGTGGTCCTAGCTTCTGCAGGTGGGATCATGCTCATTGTCCCTGGAAATGGAGCAGTTATGGGTCTGCTGTTCTGGGACAGGATGTGGGGAGTTTTTATAAGTGTCTCTAGTCTGCTCTTCTCTGCAAAAATACAGTTTCCTTAATATGATCATCCTTAGTTAATTAAAGTGAATATTGTTTGAGGTGAGTGAAACAATTTGGCATCATAATGACCCCCAGATGGTCAAAACCAATTTTTTTAGTTAGGCAGGTAGTTCCAAATCCTGCTTATTTCAGTATTACAGTTTAACACAGCAAACTGTATAATCATTGATGCAAATGGCCTAGTGGAGTAAATGCTGTGACAGTTGCAAAGTCACAATTAATATTCCAGGGATAACTGTCATGATTCCCTGTGACCTGCCTGACGAAGACTATTTTTATGATTGAAAAAATTAGGTTGTGCTGCCTCCCCATTCCTGTGCAGCACTCCCGGGATGGTGCCTTTTTATAGACACCTGAAAGTGACCCTATTTAGAAATACCATTAAAGTTCTCTTGAGATTACATCATACCCTCGGCTTTTATTTTACTTTATTTCATCTTATTAAGTGTATTATTTTCTGCCTCTTGCTTACAGCTCAGTCTGAGGCCTACAGTGGCTGAACTTCAAGCAAGAAGAATCCTTCGATTTAACGAGTATGTGGAAGTCACGGATTCTCCAGATTATGACCGTCGTGCTGACAAGCCTTGGGCCAGGTTAACTCCTGCAGACAAGGCAAGGGACAAATGTAGATTATAAGAAAATGTGAAAATGCTTGCATCTGTTACTTTTGTGGAGCTTTCCTCTGATTTACATTCTCTTGATGCCAGCATCACAAATGACATCTGCTGGAGACAGCAAGATTGTCATGATACTATTGCTTGCAGATAAGAAAACCCACTCAGGTGCCCACTAAGAGCATATTTGCCACCTCTGTTATGACAGTTCAGCCTAGAATTTCTAAGCTTTTTTCCTAATTTTTCTAATTTTTAAATCCTTGCTAAACCAGAAAAATGCTTAGCAAAGGTGGCCCTGACCTGTGGAATTGAGGCGAATTCTGCCACTGAGAGTTACTTTTGCAACTCATTTGAGTGCAAAAAGGTAGAAGCTGCCTCATCCTCCTCAGGGATCTTGGCCACAACAACCAGTGCAGGAGCTGACTGTGTGCATGCAGTGCAACTTCATGGGAAATTTGCCCCTAAAATGTACAGCTTATAGTTCCTCTACCTAACTACAAAGGATGAGACAAAAGATACTGTGACTCTCATTTAAAAAGAGATCAAAGATCACCATAAAATACTCTTCCATTTCCATCCTATACCACTTAATAGGAAAAGAACTTGAAAAGGAAAGCTGTAGGATTTAGGTAGCAAAAAGTACTGGCCCTTTTAGCAATGGATCTGAACCTACTTTTATGGAAGTCCGATGAGATATGCTTGACATGAAAAGCAATATGTGCAAGCACTCACTGTCTTTTAGCTCAACATGGTGAAGCACTAATTTTATTTCAGCTTGTATTTTTTAATATTAATATTAAAAAACTGCCAGCTCATCTGACAATCAAATGAGAATCTCATATCAAGTCAAGGTGGAGACATTAAAAATGTAGCCAGAAGTGTTTGTATGTGTTGTTTCTGGGAGGTGCTGAGCACTCTCTAATCCTCACAATAGTGTGTGGGAGATTAGAACACCCAGCTCCTCCACTTTGACCTGAGTCCAGCCAGGGTACGCTGAAGTATTAAAAACAATGGAGTTTTCTACCTGCTTCAGTAGAGCAGTTTTTAATTTCAATTAACTTTGTAGTGAACAGGTGCCCAGGGCTGGTTCTGTGAGCCCCATGTTTGTTGGCCTTAGCAGAAAGGCATACCCAGGGTTGCCTGGAAACTCCTTCACCCTTTTTTTTTTCCCAGGGAAGTCATTCTTCTAATTCCAGTGGGAGCAGAAAATTGTACTGTAACTATATTAAGAAGCTGGAGCTCTAGTGTCTTTCCTGCTGATTTGGTGCTCAGAAATTGCTGCCCCTTTCCTAGCTATAACAGCAGTTTCATGTAAGCATTCTGTTGTGGCTAAACAGAACCATCCCCTGCTTAAAATGAAGTTTCTCATTTATGAGACTGCAGTCTGGTGATGCTATAATTCTATCATGCTGCTTGCCTGTTCTTCATTGAAAAGATACACACCAGATGACATTTCTTTAGGGCTTAATGAAATGGTACTGTCTTTATTTAAAATAGTGAAAGAAAAGTGTAAGAATAAACTGCCATTTCCTTTCACAGTAAAGGTAGGAAGGCATGTGGCATAGAAATAAAACCCCTTGTAGTATATTAGAATATTTCAGAAATTGTATTTATTACATGATGAAGTAAATTGCTTATCAGTCTCTTAACATAAGCAACAAAGCATTTACAGATGCACTGAATTTTTGCTGGTCCTCAGTATCTGCCAGCTGAAAACACAAGCCTGAAATGTCCAAATATTTCATGTCACTTTACTTAAAACTAATCAAACTAAATGACTAATTCCACTTTAAAAAAATTGCTGTTCATCTTGCATTCCTGAAGACCTGTCTCCAGTGGGGAGATAGAGAAAAGGCCCCTGCTGTGTGCACAGTGCCTGTGCAGGTGGAGTGACTCACCAGCTCCTCAGGGGCTGTGCCTAGAGATACAACCCCCTCCTGGCTGCACATTCATCAAGTGATTGCAAAGTAACCCAATCCCTTGCCCATTTTTGTCTGTAGGAAGTGCCGTATTTCATATTTCGGCGGGGGCTTGGTTCACCCATTGAAGTAGATTTGGTGTTTCTTTGTTTATTGTTGGTGCTTGATGATTTGGGTTTCTTTGTAATGTAAGACTGCTTCAAACAACTGTAATTGAAAAAAGTAATTCATGTTGATGATCAGAAATGTGTGAGAGCTGTGGATTATAGTAAGGGAGACTTGAAATGGGAACTGTAAGGAAAGTGCAAAAGGTTCCTTTCATATTCATTACTTTCCTTAAAATTCGTATTTCTTACAGTTGCATATATCATTATTGTTTATTAGGCAGCAATACGGAAAGAGCTGAATGAATTTAAAAGCACAGAAATGGAAGTACACGAGGAAAGTCGGCAATTTACCAGGTGGGTGAATCCCTCTTCTTGCATAAGTGTGAGACATGGGCATGACAGCAACCCTCTGCCTTTCTGCAAGTCCTCTGCAGTTGTGTCATGATTTGTATGGATTCCTACCATGAGTCCCCTTGAATCTCATCAGTGATTCTGTTAGAATTCCCAGTGATTCTGTTAGAATTCCCAGTGTTGCTGATGCCATCTCTAGTTGGTAC
The DNA here is from genome assembly GCF_003945725.1 of Corapipo altera. NCBI lineage: Eukaryota > Metazoa > Chordata > Aves > Passeriformes > Pipridae > Corapipo > Corapipo altera. The sequence continues at coordinate 24,117,375 of NW_020884874.1, forward strand.
AGCAGTGAAGGTGACTGCAATGGATTGGTTGCAGAGAAAAAGATTGTTTGGGGCATCTAAAAAATAGTCCTTTGAAAGAACTCAGTGGTTCTCACAGATAAAGTTAGTAGTCCTCAAGCACACAAAAATAAAGGGATTTCCTTCTCTGGCAGCACTCCCTTGCTCATGAAAGTATATATTTTTGTAGATGCATTTGCTAAGTGAAAACTAGATGATGTGTTGAACTTCAGAAAAGCTCGCCAGTGTTTTGACAAGCTTTCTAAGGGTCACCTGGGCGCCTGGCAGCAGTTTCTGGGGAACAAGATAGATTCCCTTTTTGCCACTTCTTATCTGTTAATCTGGATTTGTTTTGTTCTCTGCTTTGGATAACACCAAATTGTTGTCTGAAGCATTATTGTTTTCAAGAGCTCTGAAGTGTCCATAGTTTTTAGCAGGCCTTAAAATTTGGCAGTTATTCCTAGGGGGAGGGAAACATTTCCTGTCATCCCCGTGGCATGTGTTCATGCTTCTTGGAAGTTACAAAGGCTGAAAACGGATACCAGCAAGCAAAACTTGATGTTAGGATCAACCAACATTGCGTACACAGTATTATTGTCTTTGCTTCTACAGAGAATTAAGTCAAATAAAAATAATTGTCTAAGACTGCATCCTTTCTGTTTCCTGTTACTGTTTCAACTAAACTCAGGATCCAAGCTAGGGATCCTAGTGTGAACCTTCTAATTTAAGAGTGTGTAACAGGAAAATTCAAAATGGGATATGGATGTTTCGTGCCTCATCTGCTTCGTTGCCTGATTTCACAACTTCAGTGATTCCTTTCTCACCAAAACATGGATATTTTTTTTAATAATAATGTAAAGTTACTTCTGTGTAGATACAACATGAACAAAATCATTTTCAGAAAATCAAACCAGTTTCACAGGCAGCAAACCTAAGCCAGGAGATGAACCAGGAGGCAAGGTTTTAATTTAGTGTCACATTCTGACCATTAGAAAATGTACTTTTCAAACATGGAGATGTATATTTTCATTTGGCTTCTGATGTAATTGTCTCTTCAGCTACTAGGTAGTGTATCTTTCTCAGAATATATAAAAATACTGCTTTTTTAAAAAAGGACATCCCAAGGTAGAGAATAAAAATAGCAGGTATAGAAACCAACTCCCTGCTTACATTGTTGTGTTTCCTGAGTTGCACTGCAATATCGAAGCATAAGTAACAGATAGGCATGAGTCATACAAAAATAATGGGATATTTTTTCATGAGGTTTGAAAACAGTTGAGACTTATTACAATTGGATTTTGGAAAGCTGAACCAGGAATCCAGTGGAGTGACAAACCAGTTAATTTTTTTTTTTTTGAGGAGGGCCTTGGAAAATGGAGCAAAAAATAGGCACAGCCAAATAATGGTAAATATAGGCAGTGGTTCCATAGGGTCCCAAAAGAATTTCAACATGAGAGAAGTCAGGTTCTCTGTTCCCTCTCCACCCTCCTTTGTTTCACTGATCATTTTGTGGAGTCACTGCACGGAAGTCAGAAGAGTAACACTAGAAAAAGCTAATTAAGAGCAAAATAAGGTGCAGATGTTTTAAGTCAATTGCAATTTCGAAAATAAAAAGAGATCCCATTTCCTCTGGGACCTCTCATTAAAAATTATGTAGTTTCTGCTACATTTGGATTGATAAAAAAAAGTGATTTAAGAAAACCATAGACAGAAGCCTCTAGGTAGAGAGATTGATTCTTTCCAAGGAGATCACTGAAATAATGCAAACCAAAAGGCACTTGCATTGGCAGCTGGTTAACAAAGCCTTTTTCATAAAGTTCTGTGATAGAATGAGACAACAAAGCTGCTTACTAAACAAAAAATAGTTTATAGGATATGGTTTCCTATATTATTACAGATTAAATATAAGATGCTTTAATATTCTAATTAGTACTTACAACATATTTGAATTGTTAAAATTTTATTTTAAACATGGAAAATTAAAATTGTTCATCATTTACAGCAATGACTGTCAGTTTAACTGTTTTTCTACTTCTAGTAATTTAGACTGATTCTTTCTGTTATTTCATGGGAGAATCCAAGAAACCAAGTTTCTAAAAATAAATAAATAGAAGTTTGGAAAGAGGATATTAGTTAATGAAGTGTTTCTAATGGAAATGCTATATATAATCCACTATATCGTTCAACACAAATACAAAAACCCCTGTCTTTATTGCAATCCACTGTACCTTCACTTAGCAGATGAGCTGCATACTTATGAATGTCAGCTTTTGTGTACATCTCCTTTATTTGAGAAATGCATCCCTGTATTATACTGAATCAGCTTGTAATGTGGGGTAATGTGTGGCTTGTTTTCTCTTCTCTGGAACTGTTAAGAGAAAATGTGTCAAACAAAAACTTAGGTAAATCCACTGTATTACGTGCGTCATCACCTGTGCCTTTTTTCAAGCTGTTGCATATTTTACTACTTCATGGACAGATACATTTTATAAGCCATTTAAAGAGATATTTATGTCTGGTGATAGATACATTGAGAACCTGATACTGGTGTCCTTCTTACCCTTTTGCTTGGATTCATTACATTTAAGATGAGTTAGAATTTCAATTGCTGTAGGTTCCTAACTTATTGTAGAAAAGGTTGGTGACACCTTTTAGAGCAATCCATCTCTCTAGCCATCATACAGGCAATCTGGAGCAATGTACATGCTCTACTTAAAAGCCTAAAAAACAGTGAGATATATTTGGGCCTTCATGTGCCTCAGCTGATAATAGGAAGAAAGCATCTGCAGTGCTATAAAAGTTGTTGCATACTTTAAAAAAATGCAACCTTTTTTTAGCCTTATTTTGCACAAGGATTAAAGCCCAGAAATTTAAGTCTTATGGTTTATCAAAGCTTTTCCCATAGTAGCTACTGTCATCCAAGTAGTGGATGCAATTATGGCTAAATCTATACTGGCAAACAAAACAGACTGGACACTGTTCTCTGGCCCTGAGGCAGGCTTGGCATAGCTTGAATTCATACAATTAACCTATCCCTCTCACCCCAAAACAGGGCAACGTCCCCCCATACCCAGCTTGCCTGTTGTCCTGTGCTGATGCCAAACACACCCAGGCAGTACCTGAAAAAGCTGGTTGACCCAAGCCAAACCATGCCAGGGACCACAGTGACAGGTTAATGGTATGGACAGACAGTGATACACCAGTGCTTGAGCCACACCAAATCCCTGTTTGGTTTTATAAGTAGAGACAGATGGACAGCAAGTGATAATAGGTGTGCCTCTAAACCCACACAGACCAGGAAAATCAGGAATAATTCCCTTTGGGCCAAAAAAGTAAACAGCTATGAGAGCAGGATGAGGATCAGGTTCATTTTCAGTTGAAATAATATAATTCCAAGTTTTTTAATTTATCTTTTCAGGTTTCATCGTCCATAACAGTTTGACCACATCCCATATTTCATGTAACAATTTTCTTTTGGGAAATCATTGCATCCTGAAGACCTGAGATTGCACTGGAACTTAAGTATGAGTGTGTGCTACAGTTTACCCTCACGTTAATGAAGAAAGTGGCCCTCATCTTTATCAATGGACAAATGATTTGTCGAGGAGGAGAACTCACGTGAAGCATTTGTCCATGTTCAGCCAGACCACAGTCTGTGGCTACCCCACACAGACAAGTTGGTGGACTTCTTCATCAGAGTCAGGAAGTGCTGAAGACAATCGCTTGAGAGCCTGCTACCAGGAACTCATCAGATTTCATAGGGTTGTGACTGAGGGTAACTACGAGGGAGGGGGTGTGTGAAAAGGACTGAGAGCTGGGGGAAGAGAGTCTTCGCTTGTCAGTCCACAGAGAAAAGTGGAATGGATGGAACTGCCTAATGATGCACAGTGGGAAGAATTATTTAAAGGAAAAAAAAAAAGAGTGTGTGAGCAACTGTGCATGTTTTTTTGGTTTTTTTTAGTGGCTGCAGCCTGTCTTAAAAAGACAGCAAACCATAAGACCTCATGTTATCAGTACTTTAGTGAAGAACTGTCATTTTCTTTGGTGCCAGTAAATACAGTTGCCAGAAATTAGTCCTAGTATAACTCATCTGTCTTTTTTAAAATCCCAATGTGCATGCTTCAGGAAAATACATTGAACAAGCCACATATTTTTTGTTTTTTAATGTTAACATACTCTGGATCCTCAGAAAGACATAAAGAGGATTTGAAGTTTGATAACGTTCAATGAAATGCTTCATGTTTAGAAACACTCTCTGCTGTCACTTGCCATTCAAACCAGAGGGATCATTATCTTTCTCATCATGGCAGGCAGTGGTGACCTCGACATCATGCCAGCATGAATCCAAAAGCAGAATAAAATTAGGCACAGAAGTCTTTGCTAGTATGCTTGAGGAGTGATTACTAATGTGACTTTTTCCATTTAAGGACTCTTGCATTGCTTTGAGGAAGAACTCCCAGATGATCAGTATGTCTTCAGCCAGTGGTCCTGTAAAAGTGAAGGAAAATCCTTGGAGTGTCTGCAGCCTGCTTTTGTTCAGTGTGAAGAATGCTTCTTAGATTTGTAATTTTTTATACTATCTTGAAATAGTATATGTGAATACAGTACTATTAAAATTAAGTGGTATGGAGTGTGAAAGGCAATACATGATTTTTCTAAGTTGGCCCAAAGGCCCATTAAAAAGCCCGTGGCATTGTTTACACTAAGAAATTTTCTGTCTTATATTAGCACTTATTTATCCTTTGATTAACGTACACAACATTTGGGGGGTGGGTCTGGAATTCACATATGCATACTTTTAATGCAGTATTACAGTATATTTGCTATTTATCCTTTCTAATGTGTGTACATATTACAATTTATTTTTGTCTTTTATGTGCCCTGTTCAGTTTTTAATTATGAAGTGTAAGTATTTCCTTTTCTGGCAATAAAAGATCTGTGTAGATGTGATTTTTACCTCAGTAAATCTGCAATAGATTCTTGTGGAATGTTTTTAGTTTATAAAATTGAAGGTTGTTGTTTCAGATGTCAGCCTAAAGGCAGAAAGGCGATTTGGTGGCTAAAATTAGATATCCCTCTTCAGTGCTATTTACAACAAGACCAGGTTTGCATAAATGGGGTGGATTATTTTAGCAAAGAGCACTTCTAATAACAGGAGAGTGTGTTCCAACAGCCGTCACTCTATTATTTTTAAAGAGATTGGTAAACCATTTTTAAAGAAGATTTTTATGACGTTAGGATCCCTTACATTTTAGTAAAAAATCTAATGAGGTACAAGGCCCAAAATATCAATAACCAAATAAAATAACCATCTACATGCTTGTAGCAAAGAAAAGCAAGCAGCACCTTCCTTTTTTAATGGAATCAATAAGAGCCATTAGGATTCCATTTGCAGAAAACAGTTTAGCTTCTGGGAGGCCCATCATTTTAAAAATATAGAAACACTACTTTGACATCAAGGAAGCAGTGAAAATGTATTCTTTGGCACTAAATCATGCAGGAATTATCAAGCCATTAGAGTTAAGGTTTGTCAGCAATTCTGGTACAATGCTAATTTTTATTTTTAGAATTTGATGAGTAAACTTAAAACTTACACTGTAATAGTTCTGCTTAAACTTTTTTTTTTTTGCTGATGTTGCCAAATTTAGAAATGTGTGTCCAAAATCATATAAAGGTCTACTATGTTGACTTTGAAGTATAAAACACAGTATTTCACTTCAAAGGAAACAAGTGAAGCAATTAAATAGACCTCAGTGTTGCCTTAATCCCATCAAAACACTTGAAAGCAGCCAAGATACTAAATGCAGAAGGATAACTGTTGCACAGGCAGAATAACTTGAACAAAAGTAATGTAAGACTATATATACTTTATATAAGACAGTAGCTCCTCTCACATGCCAGGGTACATATGGGTTACACAAGCAAAGTAAAACTTGTTCAACTCTTAGGATGAAGTTAAATACTTGACTTTGCAAGAACATATTCCTCTATTCTAGGCCTGGAGCATGGATAGAAAGTTATGTGCTGCCTTTTCATTTTAATAGTTAAAATGCAAAGGTGAGGATACCACTTCTGGCTTAGACTTCTTCAAGCTGCAATATGTCATAAGAAATGAGGATACTTAGGTGAGGTATCACTTAGGCTTTTCCTATCCTCCTTCGGGGGTTGGAGGTTTTTTTAAAGTATTCACTACAAGCCATTGCTAGAGGCAGAACACCAGCCTCGATGGAGATGCTGAGTTAATTTTTAATTTCTTTTTATTTTTATGATAATCAGATGCATTCTTTGACCCACAATTCAGCAAACTAATTAAGCAAATTTATGTAAGTGGACAAAGGGATTTGCCTTTATTGAAACTTATATAAAAATGTAGTATGCTTGCAGAATTAGAACTATAAACTATCCATTTTGTATTATACCCACACACAGACATAGAATTGTATATACTATTTTTATATTCTAAAGATCAACTGGCAGAAAAACAACAGCTGGAAAGTGTTATCCATGCAATAAAAAATAATGAGAATTTGGTATGTCACTATGAGAAGTGAAGCAAGTTTGCTTTACCTTATTGAGCTGCCTGAAGTCTGTTTCTGCTGCATCTCCTAGCCCTCCGTATCGATGATTTGAAAAGTCTTCAAGTTGCATCAACAGCCCATTGGAAATAATATGCCATATACTTGTCTATGGGGCCTCATGCCTGTTAGAAGATAAAAATCAGGATAAGTCCTGAGAAATTAATAAGTGAGTAATCCTTGAGGAAAAAATAAAAATATGCTGAAAAGGCAAAATAAAAATAACACTTTCCATGCGACACATAGTATAGTCCAGCTGGTTAATGGGGAGCAGTATGTTAATTTTTATCAAACTGGACAAATAATTTAAATATCATCCACAACATATGACCAACCTTACACGTATTATACCTGATGTTCCACAGAGTCATATACGAACTCAGATGTCTACAGCCATACAAAGAGAAAATTAGTAGCTTGAAGTAGTGGTTTCTGAAATTACCTCATATATCACATTTATCAGTAGAATCATGCATCATACCATGTTGCTGTGGGTGCAAAAGAATGGATGCTTAATCAAATCCTAATTTCTTCTTCACAGAAAAAATGTAAATGATTCTACAATGTCTCTTGTCTCTCTCCTTTCAGGTAATACATATTAGTCTTTTTAGCTGAAATACAGTCTACATGAATTTTCTCAAATTGTAATATATATGTTGACTCAACAAGTACAAAAAAAATTAAATGCTAATGATTACTTAAGCTAAATACCATTTCAACTGGTGATTTGAAACATGTTAGGACCAGGAGCACCATCTCTTCAAAATCACTGAAAGTATTCAGAGCCATTTGTAGGTCTACAACACTGCATTTATCTGTTGAGTTTATCATTTACCTACAGTTGTCCATGTCCCTTGCTGTGGTGGCCTTTCCTGACCTCTGATGTGGTGTGGGGCAGGGCATACCCACCACCTGCTCTGGCCACACTAAGTACCTCTTAGAGGAGCACCATAGCCTCAGTGTTGATATGTAAAAACCTTATCAGGTGACCACTTCTTATTTTTTAACTTGAAAACAAAATGAAAGCTGTGAAACAAAGGCATTAAAGTATCCCTGATATTAAGAAATTAGACCATTAGATCACTCCTTCCAGGTGAGATTAGTGCTTTGTTTCCTGCAGAAATGCTTCAAACTCAGAGCTGTAACAAGTACTACTACAGCTACATCAGAGAATTTGTTTCAAAACAGCAGTCAATTAACCTGACTATAAATTTAATCTGAGCCCTAATTTTGTATCATCATAAAGTGGGAGGAAGATCCAGCCAGCACAGACTAAAAATGTCTAATCTAGTCTGGCAGCCTGGGAATCAGCTGAAATCCCCTCATCGGCTGCAGCCGGCAGGGGTTGGAGCCAGGGTAGGAAGAGCCACACTATCACCTGGCTACCTAGCAGGACAGGTCTGTGTGAACACTGCTGGCATACTAAGCAGGGACTAGAATATCCACCCATGTTTTAATGTCTGTTAATCCTTTAATGATAAAGCAAACCAAGCTAAAAGCCTACGTTTGCATGAAACTGTCAGGCACACCCAAACTGCATCTTTTAATGCTTTCACATCATCTCTTTTTGGTCATTTCTTAAGGAGTTAAGACCTATGCCACTGCTGCAAACTAAAATAAAAACATACTCAGGGTGAAAAAAAAGAATAAACTTGCCTCCTGCCTTTACGGGCCACATTTAGTTCCATTATTGTTTCTCTCCGTATTCTTACTGTACAAAGCTCAGTGCAATGCTCACTGCTGGGACCTAGATTTTAATAGAAAAAGTGATTCTGAAAGCTTTTATTAGCTTGATGCAAAAATATTTTGAGGATCAAATTTTAAAAAAAAAGAAAAAAAGTAAATTCTCCAGAATAGCTTAAAGCTTCTATTTAACAGAAATCTGGGAAAAAAAAACAACACCAAAACTCATGGAAGCATATGTATAGAGAGAAAGGGAGAAAAGGAGTGAAATGAACATATTTTGCTGTAATATTTCTATTTATTAACTTTAATAATTAATAATTTCTTGTTTCACTTTGTCAGTTCACACCTTGTTTCAGGTTTTTAATGGCAATAGAGCTCATATGAACTAGATACAGCATATCACCAATATTTTCTAGGAGGTAAATATTGCATTGGATAGAACTGAAGAAAGTAATGGTATTCCCTGTATCTCCTTGTTCAATCATTAATTCTTTATATTAAAAAAGTCTTTCAATACTGTGTCAAATTCAACAATATTTGAACATTGTTATGATATAGTAAAATGTTGCTGAACAAATCTCTTCTTTCACTACTTTGTGTGGTGGTATACCGATTTGTAAACTTGCATAAATTTTGGAATTAAAGAAATACTGTGTTTTGGATTATTATTTTAGCGGGTGTGATTTCAAACAAAAATATATAAATGACTTGACTGAATGGGACTGTGTGTGCAAGGTGGGAAGGGTGTGGAGATGGCACGTGCTTAATTGCCTGCAACCATTTAAATAGCTTTTAAGACTTTTTTTTTTCCCTAAAAGAGAAATAGAATTCCATTTACAACCAAACTGTAAATCTGAGAGAGGCACAAGAATGCTGTAGACCACATTGCTGTACGCTCAGGAGCTAATAAATTGCATCCTCTCCCAGCATTTTACAGAATAGCTCGAACAGTAAATAAAGACCTTATTAGTATGCCATGCTTTGTAGATCCAAATGTACCTTAAACACGGACCACTCAAGAAGATGTATGCCTTTGGTAGAGCTGCAATTTGCCAGGGCAAGGTACTACTCAGTAGCAGGAATTGTTGCACACATCTCTTCCAATCAAGTCCACATGGATACCTCTGAGAGACGACTCCAGTAAGGAAGGTTGATAACCCCTCCACATCAGTGTTCCAGTAGTGTCTTCGGAGGGCCCAGTAAAACCAGAAGATTCTTATGAGTTGAATATACTGTAAGGCACCACAATCACCTAAAATGAAATTTTCACGTGAATTCATTGGAATTAAAATTTTACAGCATGTAATGGAGAGTATCACCTGTTAATATGCACTGGAACAGTTCTTAGACTTTATTGTTTCTATTAGTTTGCTTGGAAATAGAAACAAACTATGCTCAAAGTAACTTGCTTGAATTTCATTAAATGTTCCTATTTACAAGTAAGCTAAGGCAAACAAAATTCAAGCCTTGGTTCCCCATTGCCTGGCATGCTAGATAGTTACTGGTAACTACACAAAATGTATCTGAAACATTTTCAGCTTAGAATTCCTGTCTCTTTAAAGTGTACTTTCCACATTTCATTACTTTCAAAACATGTAAAGCTGTGGAGAATCAATACCAATAACTTTTCAGCTTACGGAGGGCATATTTTACATAACAATTGTAAAAAAGATGCATCTACCTATACTTTGGTAACTTGACTCAGTGTGATTGATTATGGTAACTATAAAGAATTGACTGATCTGATACTGCATTTTACACAGGTGTATTGATATCTGAGAATATAAGTAACTGGAATACTGGAATTATTACAAATTAATGATAGCTGCTTCTTGAGGTTTTATCTGTAATGTATCATGTATATATATATATACACTATTATATATATATATATACATGCACACAAATATATTCCAATATCATCATCTGAAAAATATAAAATATGTATTGGGATTTTTATACAGTACATATATTAGGCTTGCATTATGGTGTTTTTATTTAACAAGAAAAAAAAAGCATGCTAATCAGTTGTACACTACTATAGGATAGTCTGCTTGTGCACAGTTCCAAGTGCCCTAGACAACTGTTTAGCTCTTTGAATGATAGATATATATGGATTAATATATACAAATAGAAAATTAAGAAAATTGCCTCAATAAAATTGTTCAGAAAATCTTTACAGAAAATATTTTGTTCTTGAATCTTTAGCATGTACATGGACATATATGAAAGACTTAAACTGAGAGACCAAATTAAAAACCCCTCTTCATGGAATTGAGATGAAGAAAGGTTCCTAAAATCTTCCTTTGAACTTCTGAGGTCCTTCAAACATATCTGGTAGCTCCCTCGTGAATGGTGTATTGTGTAGTGGTGTGTTCAATGAAGTGACACTTGGTATAAAAATAAAGTGATAGCTCAGTGATTCAGAGACCTAATCCATGTTCCAGTTTCCCAATTTTTTTTTATCATCAAGAAGTGGTTTTCACTAGTTCAAGTGTCATTGACAGTAGATTTGCAACAGAATTACACCCACTGCACATGGACAAAACTGATCTGCATAGTTGAGGGATCAACCTAGTCTGCAGTGTGTCTGCCAATTTTTTAACATTACAAAGTGACTGACAATAACTTTTGTTTTTTAATTACTTTGCAATAATTTCTGCTTTGCAAGAACTAAGACAAAAATATTATCATAAATTTCCTCACACGGAAGCAAGTTGATGATCATGTTAAGGATATGCTTCCAGCATATTATTTTTTAAGTGTCTGCCTTGACAGACCATTTCAATATTGACCATTCTTCTTCTGCAAGCATAAAAGAAATGGTTAGTAACCTGAGCACTTTTCCCCTTAGTCTCTGTAGATGCTCTTTGCTGAGTTTAAAGTGTGAAGAGTCTCTGCAAAGAAGCCAGTGAGAGAGTACAGTCGGATGGATGACCTTGTAAGGCTTGGATGAAATGAGAAGCTTAAGCGGCGTCTCCAAGAGACTCTCTCATATACATTTCAAATACATGTGATACTAAATTTTGAATTTTGATGTATCATAAATCAGTTGGAAGGAGACGACACCCTTAGGGATCAACAAAGGAGGCAACATGATGCTTATTATTGTTAATCCTTAATCTTAAAACTGATTTCCATATGTATTACTGTTTGTATACATTATCAATCTTCTGTGATATGGGAGGGAGCCTGTTGTTTTATTCTCTATGTGAACATATAAAACATATCCTTCCCCCTAAATGCTTAGAATCTAACCAGGAAATTCAGGGTGGGGATGCGAATGAAAGCAAGACGGAAAACCCTCAGACTTAATGAAACAGGTAAACTTAACTTACACATATGAAACAGCTGATAAGCCACACAGTTGAGAGCAAAAGCTCATTTTTCCCACTTCCAAACTGATACGATGCTTCTAGACCAGATTTGGGGTATATGGAATGACAGTACTGCCGTTATTAGATAGGGAGGTCACCAGATTTATGGGACTGTGAAGTGTAATCCTGTCACCAAGTCTATGTACAAGTATTTTGCACTTCTGTGTATGCCAGAAGCAATAAGGAGTAATCTAATCTACATCATCACCCCACAGACAAATGCTAAGCACCGTGTTTTCAACAGTTGCATGATTCTGGTCTTAATTACCTTGTGAAAAGCCAGCTCTGCTATTCTACCTGCCACTGGGTTTACAGAACAGACACACTATAGGGAGGAGTTTCTGCTGTGAGGTGCAGTCCTGAAAAACCTGCAAATTTGCAGCATGCAGTCAAAGGACACCTTTTTGTATCTTGAGTGTCTACTACAACCTGCAGATGGCAACAAGATGCTCACCATGTACTTTTTGCAAGAGGAAACTCTAGCCTTTGCAGTGATAAATCCAAAGCTAATTTCAACTGATGGAGCTGATCAGATTAGTTTGTGCACTTCCATAAGAGTGATGTGATGAAACCTGATGGTAAAGATGCAAAACTTCAGAAAATAACAGTTTTCAGTGTTAATAACAATTTCAGTGAAAATTTGGGTTCTTTCGGAGCTTTAGTGACACCTACTGAGAGCCAATGAAATCCACTCAAATATGACTGAAGCTAATATTTTAAGGTACACATATGCAAATATATTTAGTTGTATACATATACACGCATAATTTGGATAATTTTTCTGAATTTTCAGTAACAACCTCTTCTTAGCTGTTGTTATTTGCTTGTATGAACATAGGAAAAAACCCTGTCCCTTCTGTTTTACACTTTCTTTTTGAAATGTAACAAAACAGGTTTACATCATATTCCTAAAATACCAAGCATATTTTTCTCTTTCTTAGCAAAGGAGCCTGTATGTGCGTGCCTGTGTCTGTGCACAGCAGTGTCTGTGCACTGTGCAGCATAGGTAAAATTTCTACAGTTAATGTGTCATATCACAGAACCACAGAATGGGTCAGGTTGGAAGGGACCACAGTGGGTCACCTGGTCCAACCTCCCTGCTCAAGCAGGATCACCCTGGAGCACACGGCACAGGATTGTGTCCACACGGCTCTTGAGTATCTCCAGGGAGGGAGACTTCACTGGACAATCTGTTCCAGTGCTCAGTCATCCACACAGTAAGGAGGTTCTTCCTCATGCGCAGGTGGAACTTCCTCTGCATCAGTTTCTGCCCATTGCCTCGTGTCCTATTGCTCGGCACCACCGAAAAAAGCCTGGGTCCATCCTCCTGACACCCTCCCTTCAGATACTTATGGGCACTGATGAGGTCCCCTCTGGGTCGTCTCTTCTTTGAACAGGTCCAGCTCCCTCAGCCTTTCCTCATAAGAAATAAGAACTCAAATATAGCAAAACACTCTCAACATTACTACGTGTTATTTATTTCTCACCCTTCAAATTCAGACTCCACACCCCACACATTCCCCTAACCAAGCCCCGCCCTCCCCCGCCTCTTCCTGCGAGCGGCGGCACGGCCTCTGCGCATGCGCGTTGTCCCTTGGCTCCCGCATACCGCTCTGCCAGAGAAGCCGCTGGCGGGCGGAACCACTAGTTTGGGGGGAGAAACGGGAAAATGTGTCTCTGGCGGGCGGGAAAAAGCAACCTCCCTTGCGTTCACAGAACCTCTCTTTTAATAAAATACTGTTTCAGTCTGAGAAAACGCTCGTCGGTTGTTTGTTTTTTTTTACAGTGAAGAAGGAAAAACCCCAAACCTGCCCGGAGCGGCTGCCTATCTCATTCCCCCCGTTTGAGAGTGGTCTACTCCAACATGGTGGCGTGGGCTCGGCGGCGCTGAGGCCTGGCCTGCGTGGAGCGAGCGGGGTTGGGGGCACCGGGAGTGGCGGGAACGGTCCCCGCGACCGGAGGGCAGCGCCATGGTGAGTGGGTCGTGTTGAGTACTCGGAGCTACCGGGTGAAGAAAGCAGGTTAGAGTAGCCCCTAGGTTGCATATATCTGCTATAACGCGTTTTGGTGGGTAAGTAAAACCAGAAACCTTCATAAAAGCATTTCCCCGAGTCAGACGTGCTAGCCTGTAGAAAAGGCTTATATTTTCGATGTTAGAACCACGTCTGATTCTAGTCCTCCTGGCTGGTGTTGAATTGCTGGCGTAGGAACACTGTCCAGACAATTTTCCAGAAGCTAGGTGTGTCTCGATGAATTTCCTCATGTCGGTTTCCTATGTTTCGTGGATGAAATTTGTTGTAGTTACCTATGAATTCCTTTCTAGGGTTATATGTTAAACTGTATAGGGTACTAGCAAATATTTATTGTACTTGCCTTTTGGCAGCTGAATAAGCGGCATGTGCTGTTGGAACCTATGAAATATCTGCTGTGCGTTTGGTGAGATGAGTTAAGCCACCACTAGTCTCTTTTGCTTTGTCTCCAAACATGTGTTTGTAAAGTATTGTTTTAAAAAGAATACACTAGCACACTCTAGGCAAAATATTCTTTGTAGGTGCATTTAATTTTTCATTTTGTATTAATGGTTAACCAAATGCCCTTTTGCAGCCTCACAAGAAGAAGAAACCCTTCATAGAAAAGAAGAGGGCAGTAACGTTTCACTTAGTGCACAGAAGTCAGAGGGATCCACTTGCTGCTGATGATACTGCTCCCCAGAGAGTTCTGCTGCCTACACAAAAAGTAAATACTGACTTTTAATATTGAGGTTCATTCAGATAAGAAATGCTGTGGAGAAAAAAGTTGGTTTGCAGTCGTACAATATAAAAACATACTCTGACAGAAGGTAGTATTTAGTCCAGCTTATTAAAAAGAAAAGGATGTTGTAGGGAGTTTGATAGTTGTGAGTTACTACATGGTGGTTGAAGGATGACTAACTGGCATTAGGGATATAAATATATTTTAAAAACAACAACAAAACTTACCTGACCCACTCTGGTAAAACAGGCTTTGTAAGTTATGTTACTGGTGGAAAAAGTTGTCTAAGGTCCTGCTCAGACAGCGCCCAAACACTGAACCAGCTGATTACAAGATTCTAATTAGTTTTTGTGCAGGTAATAAGTAGAGAGAGGACTACCAGGACTTTAGAATTCAGGCATTCTCAATTGATGTTACTCTTCTTTTTGCTAATAAGTTTTGAATGAACTTAAGTAATGTATTTATTTTTATTATTTTTATGCATTTATTTATTAATTATACATTAACTAAATGTATTTCTTTTTTCTGTTTTCTTTTTGCCCCCCTTCCAAGGGGCATGAGGAGCAAAGAAGGGAAGAGCAGCGGAAGTACGGCGTCTTCTTTGATGATGACTATGACTATTTGCAGCATCTGAAAGAAGCCTCTGGTCCCTCTGAGCTGGTCCCTTCTGTGCGTGGACAGCAAAGCAGAATCGTTGTTACAAATGAGGGGCACATAGAAGATGAAATTCAGAGAATTTCAGTAAGTAGTATTTTTGCTAATGATTATGCTGTTCTTTGGAGTTTAGTATCCTGTAGACGCAATAACCGTATTCAGCAAATGTTACTGTGACTGTGATCTCCCTCTATATAAAAAGATCTTTTTGACCCACGATCAGACTTTCCTACAAATAAAACCAAAAGTTGACAAGCCAGAGTTTATTGATGAACATTATTTTGCTAGTGCAGTGTTAACCACTTCATGTACCCATGACAAACTTTTCTTTACAGAGATGGCTTACAAAGGTATTTGTTTGAACAAGTCACGTGTTTTTCTGCGGTGGGTGTTTGTTTTTAAGGTTTTTAGAACTTTTGAATGCTCTGGGAGTTATGAATATGCCAGGTTGCATTACCAGCACACCATGTTTTTAAAGTGGAATGCAGCAAAACCCAGAGGGAATAAAAACAGTTGCTGGAATAACGTGTAGAATTTCATGATGCTGAATCACATTGGAATGGAAAATCAGTAATTACTTTGAAGCAATGATCTGTGCCATTGAGAGTTTAATTGAGGGAGTTTAATTTAACCAAATACTGTAATTTTAGTCAAAACCAATGTTCTTAGTCAGAAATACCTTTCAGGTACAGTTTGGTGATACTACATAAGATTTAAAGTTAGATTAGATGGATATGTTATGAAGCTTTTAATAAGCCTTTCAATAAAGGGGTGATTCCAAATGTTTGTTAGTATTCTCCAAAACAAAAAAAAAATACAAATTTCAATGTACCTGATGTACAGCAAAAAATACTGTCTCTATACCTGGAGAATATTGATGTGAGAATTAAAGCTACCAACACTTTACCTAGCTTTCATTGCATAACTTTGAAAATTTGCCACTGATCAAGTAACGCTTGTCTTAATATTTAAGTAGTACTCACAGACTTTCTTTGGGTCACATGAGTATCTGCACCTTTTTTTTAACATGAGCTCAAAGGAGAAGCTGAGAACAAATATATTGTGATGATGTTATTTTGTTTCCTTTTCTAAGGCTCCATCTATTAAGTTACCTTCCTCAGTATTTGCCACAGAGTTTGAAGAGGATGTGGGCTTGTTAAATAAAGCTGCTCCTGTTTCAGGTATCATTTACCTTTTTGTTATGTGAGTTGCCATGTAGGAAACAGGTGATAATTATGGCTTTGATTGTGGTGTCATACTTGTTAGTTTAGAGCAGGCTGAATAGGAGACATAAAGAATGATCTATGAGAGACCTGTGTTACAATTTGAGACTATTTCTGTGATACACTAGTAAGAACTTTTTAGCTTTGCTTGGAGAGGGCAGAATCTATGAGCAGCTACTGTTGTGTAGCAAAATATAAGCTAATAATAGGGGAAAACTGTAGATAATACTATTAATTTATTACTCCAACTGTTTGAATTCAAGTCTGGAACTGGATTTTCACTCAAGATTTCTTTTCAAATGCTGAGGACTGTTTACATTCCTTCATTAGTATTATTTCAGTTAACAGACTGTGAATACACTTTTGTAGTCTACAGCTGTCTTCATATTTTATAACAGAAAGGATTTGCGGCAGTTCTCTCTTGTCCTGACAGAAGGGTGCTAAAGACACATCTGTTAATTGCAGTAGAGAAACACTTTCTAACCTTTTAGAATTGTAGGATTGGGAACTAGGGTTGCTAATTGATCATGTGGTACTTTAACTTGGATATTTTTTCTACTATAATATTCTATATTAAAATGCGTTTATGGAAGCTTAAGACCTCTGAGGAATGTTTTTTCTCGATACAAATTGACAAGAGGAGGGTGACTTGCCCTGGCTTGTATCAAATCTACAAATATTCTTGAGGAATTTTGTGATTCTTTCGTTTGAGCTTTCCTTACTGCAAATTACCAGTCTAGCTGTATTGGTTTTGTAATGGCAGAAAAACTTACATACTTATGTATTGTTCTGGTTTTTTTAACTCTCTAGGACCACGACTAGATTTTGACCCAGATATTGTTGCAGCTCTTGATGATGATTTTGACTTTGACAATCCTGAAAATATCTTGGAAGATGATTTTGTTCTACAAGCAAATGAACCACAGAAACGGTAGATAGAACTTTGTTGAACTGTTTGTCATATGTAAATAGGAAAGATGCTATTTGCTATTTCATGTGGTGGTATAGGAAACCAGAATGGTTTCAGATTTCAAATTTGAATACTTTGGTGTATTAAAAGAATAAAAGCATTCCCTTGTATTATGTGAATGGTAGCTTAAAAAAACAAATTTTCTGGTGTTATCCAGGAGATGAGTTTCATTTGTTACTTTGAGCTCATTGTTTACATGCAATGTTGGTAATAATAGTATTCTTAAACTACTTAAACATTGCCATCTATCACATGTAAAATACATCAGTAATAGTATGGATAAAGAACCTTTACAGATTTTGCATTTTATTTATTTAGGTTTAGATATCATCTCATAATTTTACGAACAATGAGAATTTTTTCTCATTTTAGTATTCAGGAGTGCAGCTAGTATTATTCTGCTTCAAAAAGTACAGCTGAATGTAAACGTAACTTCACTCTTAGTGCACAAATCTGTGATCCAACAGTTACCAGAAATGTTTTCAGCTTTCAGAAAAAAGTGTAATGCTGACTTTGACAACACGGTTTCTGCTAAACTTGTTTTTCTTTTACTGGCTTCAAGATAATCTCTTTTTATCTTTCCCTCTCAGCGTTTGAATTTGTTATTGCCAAATTGTTTCAGGTAACCCAGCATTGGTCAGAGCTATGGAAAGGTCCATTTATTATTCTAAAACTGTTTTGTACTTTTGTTCAAGGGGATCAGATGCTGAGGATGAAGATGAATGGGAAGATATGGAGGATGATAGTGATGAGAAGGATAGTTGCAGTAGTGATAAAGACTATGATTCAGAAGGTCCTTTATCAGATGATGGGGTTAATGGACAGGCAAAAGAATTTCTTTTTATGCAAGAAGAAACCAGGAGTCGTTTCACAGAATATTCTATGACATCTTCAGTAATAAGACGGAATGAGCAGTTAACCCTTTTGGATGACAGATTTGAGAAGGTGAGGCAGCTCAAGAGTGTAACTGTTAAGGGTGTTAAATGCTTCTTTGTCTGTTGATTCATTCCATCAGGTGGTGTCTCGTGCAAATTTTTGCTGCCTCAGGGCATCAAACATCTGTTCTTTGCGTCTATTCCGCATTTAGTACTGTGTACTGAGGCTTCTGTTACCTGGGTTATTGCTCTTGAAAGGTCTAACACTGATAGAATTAAACAAAATTACTCCAGTCGCTATATGAGCGTTCACAGTTAGTGTTACATTTTGTCTGAGAAGCTCAGTTCATAGAATCACAGAATATTCAAACTTGGATGGGACCCACAAGGATTACCGGGTCCAGCTCTGAAGTAAATGGCCCATAAGGGGGTCACACCCCCAGCCTTGGTGTTATTAGCACCATGCTCTAACCAGCTGAGCTAATCTCAGGACTCAACACAGCAAATCATGTACAGGTGCCTGGTAAAGTACACATTCATGAACTGAGCAGTGACAGGCTTCTTAAGGTACAGATTGAAATAATAGATATGAATAAGAACCATTTCCAGAATCTGATTTATAAATTATTATCATAAGATAACTTTGTGACTCCCATGCTTTAAGGATACTGACAGTAAGGAGGAAATCCTACTGCAGATGGGTTTGGCAGTTGTTCAGCTAATGAGAGAGGAGAGGAAAAATGGGCAAATAAAAAGAAATGTGTGGATCTTATTTAAACTGTCAAGAAGTTGCACAACAGATGTGATCTAATTACAGATATCCACTTCTTTATTTTAGTTTTATGAACAATTTGATGAAGATGAAATTGGAGCCTTAGATAATGTGGAGTTAGAAGGCTATATTAACACAGACAATGCTCGGTTGCAAGAAGTCCTGAATGATTACTACAAAGAAAAAGCAAAGAAGTATGTATTCCCAGAAGTACTACTTCACATAAGTCATTAAGTAATCCTGTGTTTATATTGAAATTTTGGGTATGTTGTTCTAAGTTCATGTACTCAAAGATTACATCCCACAACAAAAGCAGCTGCATATGAGTATTATCCATTTTTGTGATAAAATTAAGTGGAGGAATTTTGTTTGTTTTAGTGCATTTACGCTTTTTTTTTTATAATTGTATTGAACTTAGTGTAAGTAGTATCTAGAGGCATTCTTCCTTTCCCTTTTTAGTGTAACTTATTTTTCTCCTTTTACCTTTACTTTTGTTTGTAACAGACTCTTTAGCCAAGCATATTCTGTCCTTCTGGTATGCAGCTGATTCTTCTTTATGCTTAGTTACATGATAATAAACTCATGGGCAACTGTTGCATGGGTACCAGTATTTGTAGCCCTGCAAAAATCAGTACTTATAAAGCAACTCTGTGTCAATGTAGGACTGCATTTCCATGGTATGTTCGCTTTGTCTTAAAGCAGGTGATATTGTCCCAAAGAGAAATGTCTAAATGTTCTCACATTAGTCTTGTGTTTCCTGATTGAAAGACATGGTAATCCCTTCTGCTGCCTTGCTTACAAACTCTTCTCTTTCTACCCTACAGTCACAAGTATTGTGTGCCACATACTTTTGAAATGCAGAATTATTTCTTTTGTTGACTGTGTCTGTTGTCCTAATGTTTTTAGTTTATTTTGAGGCGGCTTACATAGGAAACTTAATTTTTTGTGCCAGTTTCATTAGGAATAGCTTTCTTGGGTTTGGAGTTTTACTGAAGGGAGTCTGGTTTTACATAATTACACATTTTCAAGGAAAGATAAACTGTATTTTTTTCTTCTCTGGACTTCTTCAAAGTTGTGTGAAATTGGATGCTCTTGAACCCTGTGAAGATTTGGACTCTCCTGCGAATGAAGAAAGTGAGGAAGAAAAGGAAGAAATAATATCTGTAGTTATTGAGGAACCAAAAGAGAAGTGGGATTGTGAATCCATCTTGAGTAAGTATTTTGGAGTTTGCTTGTTTGTTTCTAGGACTTCGAAGTTAAATGATAGGTGATCTCAGAACTTTTCCAGCAGTGCATTAGGTAAAACAGTTTATGCTCTGAGCACAACAGCAGGAATTTCCAAAGCCTAAGTAGTAATACAACTCATAATAAACTTACCTCATTTCTCTTTCCAAACCCTTCTTCACTGCTTTCTTTTTCCTTTGTGCCCTAGGTACATATTCAAACTTATATAATCATCCAACCCTTATTAAGGAGCCATCAAAGGTAAAATTATTAAACTTATTCTAATGAATAACACTGGGAAAACTTGACACAAATGTGCATTTTTTTCTCAATGGATGTCTGCTTTAAAAGAAGGAGCAGAAAAGAGGGTTGGGGAGGGTGTTAGCCTCTGCTATTATTTCTTCACTGAAGAAGGGTTTGGATATATTTTTTTCTGTTAGAAGGAAAATTGAGTCAGTTCAAAATGTCTGTAATAGCTAGGCAGAAACGTACAGAGCAAGGAATTCACTTTTTTGTTATTTATGATATAGCTTTGCATAATGTGTGTCTCACAACTACCTATTAGTTCGGATTTTTTTCTGCAGTTTGAAACAGTTCTTTGGCCTTCCAGATGTTCCCCATCATTAAAACACAGCTCGATATTCCAAAGTTTGAAAGGAAACCTTTTTCTTGCAAGCTTATAAAGGAATACTAAGTGCCTACTGAAGTTCTTTTTTTTTTTTTCTTTTCAGTAAATAAAAGGGAAAATTGTTTTTCATGTATTTTCATGTATTTTATTTCTTACTTTGGGATTAATGTGCCTTTTTCTGGAGGAACAAAATAGTATGGGGAAACTCACGTGTTTATTACTGTCAAATCTGAATCTAATGTTTTTATACTGCTAACGCAGTGCGATGTGCACTTCTTGTAGAGAAAAGTAGGGACCATTAATACATATGCACTCTCTGTTTTAGCCCAAGCCAATAAAAATTTCTCAGAAGACTGGAATTCCTCTACATATCTTGCCTCAGAAAGGTCTTACCGCTAAGCAGGTTGAACGCATGCAAATGATTAATGGCAGTGACCTGCCAAAAGCATCCACACAACCTCGTTCCAAAGATGAGAGCAAAGAGGATCGCAAGGCTAGAAAACAGGCAATAAAAGAGGAGCGAAAGGTACTTGTTATTTTAAGTAAGACCTTGCAAAACCATGTTGTATTATCTGCCTTATGAACTTTATCTAAAGCTCACTTGTTTTCATGTCTGGAAATAATGGGAAAAACTTGCTGGTCTCAAAGGACTAATTATTGTTCCTTAAAAAAAAAATCTACTAGAGAGAAAGTTAAGATAATTTTGTCATCCTGGTTTCCAATGTCGAAACTTTGGGTTTGTTATTGTGGCCACTACTGCAGATAAAACTTCGGAAGGAACTTCAGATTTCCTTACAATCTAGAGTAACAAAGGAAACATTTATGATGTTTCAGATTACATAAAGTGAAAAGTATCTGAAAGCAACTATGGAATAGTGGGAAAAAAATGGAAAATCTAATTGCCCACAATTAAATACTAGCTGTTTTTCTTAGAAACAGAAATAGCCAGCATATTAGAAGCTTCAGGTAACTTAAGATGTTAATCCTGGTGGTACATATATTAATTTGACTTCTGCTAATTAGTGCCATAAATGATAATATTGTCCTGATTGCTCTTGTTCTCATGATCTAGAACAGTTAATTAGAATTGTTTGAGTTTGCATGTTAATTCCTGTTTTGTAAATTTCTAATTATTCATGTGCACAGGAACGCAGAATGGAGAAGAAAGCCAACAAACTTGCCTTCAAATTGGAGAAAACGAGGCAAGAAAAAGAATTGCTCAATCTGAAACAAAACGTTCAAGGACTGAAGCTGTCTTGATGAAACTGAGAAGCTTATTGTGGAAAGATCCTTAAGTTCTGATTTGTATTGAGAAGGGAACTGCCAACTGGAGAACCTTGCCTGTTCTGCTTAAAGGGAGTTGTTCAGATCTCACTGTAACAAGACCACAGTAACTTGTTATTCTTTCTGAAATGAAATTCTACATAAAACAATGTGTTAGGGATGTTTATTCTGTCATGAATGACAAGGCAACTGTTGCAAAGTTTCATTACAGTATAAATGTATTAAAATAATTAAAAATATTTTTGTTACATGCTGAACAGAGTTTTTTATATATATATATTTGTTGAATTTATTCAGCAAATCAGCTGAATCCTACAGATTTGATCTGATTAGATTCTTCTATTAAATTATTTCATTTTACATAGCAATATTTTCATTTATGTCTTCTCTCCATTATACTGATGGTTGAATATAGTGCCTTGATATAGCACAGTTTTGTAAGTCAAGGAGTTTTCACTCACTCCTCCTTGGTTCTTTTCTGGGTAGGTTATTTGTTGTTTTGGTACTATTACAAAAACTGTAGAATAACCTTTCCTAAGCAGAGGTGTCTGAAAAGCCCTTGTGTAGCTAGACATCCTTGTTACCTAACCTGACTTCTATGTTTCATGGCAAATAAAATCTGTTTCAACAAGTGTTGCAGTTACAGTAGCCAGTGACCCCTTACAGTTGCTGTCGGAATTGGCTTTGCTGAAAGTATTCACTCTGAGTAGTGTGGCAAACAAAACAGGAGATAATTAGAAAAATGTTGTAGATAATTAGAAAATGTTGTAGATAGTCATGGTCTTGATTTTCCTGAAATACTATTCCTCAGGTCTTGCATTCAGTTTGGTTTCATTGAAATACAAGCTTAAGATCCACCACAAATTTTTGAAGATGAGCAGACGCCCAGAATCGAGGCTCGGTATGATCTTAAATGTTTGTACTGTGCATGTGAGTTATCTTGATAGTGACCAGTCCATTATGTGTGAATGAAATGAATAGTATTTGTAGTCAGTCATAAATCCTTGTGTATTAATAAGAAACCCTCAGGTTTAGGTCCTTAGGCTACAGACTGAGCAGTCTTCTGCCTTTAGATGAAAAGTTAACCATTTTACTGTGAGGAACCAACGCATCAGTGGAGTGGCCTGACTACTGTTGAATTCAAAGCATCTGAAATATTCCTTAAACAGTTTTGTGAATACTAAATGGAGACAAGCTTGTGGAGGGACTGATGAGGCTGTTTAGTGTACAGAAACAATTCAAAGTACTTGGTTTTACTGGAGGGAGACTTTTATAATACATTCTAATTGGTAAAGTAAGATGATTTTGGAGAAGGGAATAAAGAGGTACTTGAGTCTACAAGTCTCTTGATCACTGCTCAGAAAACTAAAGTGTCAATGCAGTATGCACATCTAGATTAAGCCTTTGTTTTCTAGAATTGTCTGTGTTAACTGAATCAGTAGAAATCATCTGTAAGATTAGGAAAAAGTTTCAGGGTTTTCCTTTAGCTAGTTTTTCTTACCTGTACTAGTTTTCATGTGTTTCACAAGCTTAAGCAGGGTCTGTCTATGTCGTAATTGCTAATGTAATAGCTGATTGTGTGGTAACTTGGATGGTGAGCTTTTGAATAATGAATACTGACCACCTAGTGCTCGTGACTCCTGACAACAACACAGAAAAGGAAATGGAGAAGCAATTCTGTTGAGATGAATCAGATACGAGGAAAGAAGTTAAATGGAACAAGTGAGTAACAGATGCTGTTCAGTTGTTTGGGTGGAATGTGATTTTCTGATTTACCGAAAAGGATGGTGCATGTGTTCTTTGCTAGATTTCTCATTGCTGATTCAATGATACTGTGCTTGTACCCAAAGTCCTTTTTTTCTAAAAAAAAAAAAGCTCCTCTATCAGTCAAAACCTTGAGGGGATGAGAAAGAATAAAGAGGTGGGGGAGCCAGAGGAAGACAGACACAGCTGTTGATTTGGAACAAAAGGGGAAAGACATTTTTTACTTTTTCTATTGCCTTTGTTTGAAAGTTATAGAATTACTTTGTTCCTCTGCACTTGTAATCAATGAAACACTGTAGGGACATGAACTCTGTGCCTTAGAGTATGTTAAAGTCCTAAGGAAAAGGTAAGAAACAAAAGTTTCTGCTTTAGCAAGACAAGGATTTCTTTTGTTTTAACAAGAGCAGGTAAGGAACAGTTAAATGAGAAGTCCTTACAGAAGTTAATTCAGAGAAGTACCTCTGTAGGGTTACCAATCTAATTAAAAGGACTGTGTTATTCAGGTTTTCCTAAGGGCTGTTTCTGTTTAATAAAAGTCACGTCCCTGCTCTGAAATGAGAGTATGTGACTGCCTTTGGTGTCAGAGGGGCCTAAAACTACTTTCCATGTAACTTTAACACCTATTTTTTCAAAAAAATTACTGATTTAAAACCAAACATCCCCAAAAAATTGACACTATAAAGTAAGATCATTTTGGAATGATGTCTAGCATATCATGGAAATGTTCCGCCTTAATAATGAAGATAATGCCGCACATTGCGTGGCACTTTCTACCTTCTGAAATAGCAACAGTTCAGCCTGAGCCATTATGGGGTGTCATTAGCTCCCTCTGACTTCCAAACAAAATAGAATAAATCTGGGTGCAGACCGCCTGCCCTTGCTTCCCAGGCCCCCTCCCTGAATTTAGGGAGCAATGAACTTAGGTACTGTTCCATCATCTCCTCAGCCAACCGTGATGTCATTGTGAAAGCACATACCTAAGCAGTCATGTGGAAAACAGAATGCTGCCCATCGTAGTAAAGGAGAGCTTGTGCTTAGTAGGAACGGGAAAACTAAGGAGTTCTGCAAAAGGGAACTCTGGCATGGAACTGGAGGGTTGGATTCGATAATCCTTGTGAGTCCTTTCCAGTTCAGGATATTCTGTGATTCTATGGAGATGTCCCTTTCTGACAATGAAGTACTGTTTCAGCCAGGGCTTAGTCCAAGTGCCGACTCTGCTATAGTCAAGCTGTCCTGTACTGTGTAACAGACTCTTGCATGGTTTGCATTTTACACAGCTGCCTGAAGTCAAGATCTGGCTCCTACAACCTGTGGAAAACATTCTGTACAAGATGTTCTGGTAAAACAAAAATCTTTTTTTTTAATGGGAATGTCAATGCATTTAGCTGAAAGGGGTAGTGAGTACTGGGAAAGGAGGAGGTGTCTGCTAGTAGAGAAGAGGGTTGAACACATTTAAAACAGCAAATTATCTAGTAACTGCTTTCATTAGTGAACTTGATTAGAGAATTAATCAATGTGCACAGAAATATTGTGACTTCATCGTCAGTCTTGTGCTATCTTAATTTACCTTCTTGTCCAAAACCATGTCCAAAAATGTCCTGTATATTGAATTTAAAATAATGTATTTTCTCTTGGTGAGGCATAAATTACTAACCTGAAGCCTCCTATTTGTTCCAGGTTTTTAGGGTGAATTTGTTATTTGAGGCTTCTTGGGAAAAACAGACTAATAAACCATCTGATAAGTAGTCCCTTTGACAGCATAATGTGGGCACCAGGCTCTGTTCCAAAGCCTGCTGAAGTGAATGAAAAGATTCCCCTTGACCTCCCTGATCCCTGGATTACAAACTGAATGGGTGGCTGCACAGCTTGCCTGGCACCACCCAACTGCGCATTTTTTCTGCAAGGGGTGGGGCTCTGCATGCACCCCTCTGCTCCTCAGTTTGTGTTACTGATCCTGTGTCTCTGTGGTAGATCAGATTAGCCCTGCAATAGTACTGAAAACTGATTTAAGAAAAAAAATCCAAGAACAATACACTTGAATCTGAGTGACTGTGGAGCGCCAAGACAAAGGTGCAACTATGCATTGGTCATTTCATGTTTGGTATCTCAGATCAGGTACAGGAAGAACAGAATGGTTTAATTTAGCAAAACAGTTTGAAAAGAGATACATCTATGTTTTGGGAGAGGTGAGAAGTTTCCTGTCACTGTGACTAGTGTGAAACACAAGTCTTATAGTGGCTCTCTGTGTCCCAGTGATGCAGGACTGCTATGCTCCTCAGCGGGCAAGGCATAGGTATTTGCTGTTCTTTTGGTCCTGCAGAGCAATATTCCTCTTGAGTTTGCTGTCAAAAATGTCTAGAAACAGAGGATAAGGACCTGAAGCACGTGAGTAAAAGGTTCAAAGGGAAATGAGAATTTCAAAATGTGTTGAAGTAGAATGAGTTGCTTTTTTGGTCCAGCTGAGCTGAAACCAAAACGCCTTGCTCAGGCAGCTACTTAATAAGTAAAAAGAAAGAAAAGTGAAGTTGCTGCTAAAATTTGGCACTAGATATCTACCTAAAATTTCCCAGCTTCCAGCTGCAGGTGCTATCCCTAGTTTTCCTTCTGTACTGTCAGGTTATGGGTGCTGGGGCTGTGGCTATTCCAGTGGTGTTTCAGTGCTCTAACAAGCACTGCTGGTTGTCAGAGGAGCCCCCACTCCGAAACACTTATCTAAACTCAGAGAACTAATAATGTGAATCTTGGCCACTTGAATAGGGTCAGACTGTTCTCCCTCTTAACCAAGAAAAGAGAAAGAAAAGCAGGTGTGGTGGAGGAGTCCAACAGGACAGCTCCTGTTCACAGACCCAGTTTGTTCTTTTCTGCAAGTCATTATTTGTACTGGCCTCCAGCATGTCCCTGAGCAGAACCAACTGGAAATGGCTTCTGTTTCTTATTTGTGTTGAACTGCAGCTGTACTTAGACAGCTTTTTAAGTTTTGATTAACTCCTTCAGGAGTTAAACTGAACCCAAAATAAATACTGCTGCAGCTCCCTGCTCCTGAACATAAGTAATTTCAAAGCCTGAATAAGGAAGCATCATTAACAAAGCATGACTCCAACCCATCAAAAAATGTTTTTCTTTGGATCCCAGCTGAGACATGATCCAGTGTGCAAGAAAGCCTTCAATGGAAAGTGCAAGCCCTTCAGCATTTTGAAACAGAGACTGCAGGGAACAGAAATCATCACTGTGAAGAAGCAGGCCCCACAAAAGCTATAGTTAAAATTGAAGTGTGTGTGTTATCTCCATAAGAAGTCTTTCATTCAGTAACACTATTGTTTCCTCCAAGGACAAAGCCTGGATGTTACGGATGAGTCGCACATATGTGCTTGACCGGGTGCCAAATTCTTTCCTCCCCTTCCCTGTGCTGCTAGTGTTAGGGAATATTTCTCTGTTGAGAAGCCAAATCAGTAGGTGTCATGACTACCCTGGGTATGTAAGTGTCTCTGCTCTTCTAAAAAACGTTAAAATATGCCTTTTAAAGACAATGTGAGAGTCTAACAGCTTCATTTTCACCTAAATCTGAAAGAGAGCATGATCCAAGATGGTTGATGCATGAATGCCCCATGTTGAACCTGAGAGGTGTCAGTAGCCCCTTAAGTTACAGAGATTCACTGCTATTTAACTGAAGGGTTTAAAAATGTAAAATTTAAAAATTTAAATTGAATTTATTTACAGAGATGGAGGAAAAGATGCTTTAGCTTTTACTGGAAGAGGTATATTTGTTGGGGAGGAGGGGAATACACATGGATATGCATATGTATTATTTTACCCAGACATACCAAATCATTGCTGATTTGGTATCCATGCAGACTGCTGTTGTAAAATGTCCTTTAAAATCAGTTGTGGAAAGAAACAGAAGTGTGCAAAGGTTTAAAGCAAGAAGAATGTGACAAGTGGAGAGGGGAAGGTGTTGATCATAATGTCTTTTCTATTCCCTCTTAAGTGCTCTTTGGTCTGCCATGATGAGGGTGTTCTGTTGAAGTGCATTGTTCTTTTATCCATCTTCTGGTGCTGTCAATAGACAGTGAAGGTCTAAATCAACTTTCCTATGCCTTTCAAAAAAAGCAAATTTCTTTTTTTTGTAATGCTTTTTCTTTCCCTCAGAAAGGAAGAACCCTCGCTCAAGAGAAGTATGGTTTGTGTCTTCTCTTATTTCCACTACAGAAACAGCTAGGGAAGAAAAAACTGGAAGCAGAGGATTTTGTTAATACTTCTCAATCAGCCAAGCTCTGAAGGAGGGCCACCCTCTTCCACCTCCTCCCCCGCCAAGAATGAATCCAGGTTTGTGGTCTACTTTACATTGTTGCTCTTCTTGGACTGATCTTTGGTAAAGCAGTTACCTCTTATTAACGGCAGATGGGCTTCAGTTTTGCACCCCTGGCACAACACAGTGTGAACATTAATTCCCTCCATAATTGTGTAGGAGTGCAAAGCAGAGGCAGTGAGGAGGAAGAGAAAACTAACTGTACCTCTTAAGTTTAAAGGCAGCAAGCTTGGGATTTGATATTAACACTTTGGGAGGAGAGTCCGAATAGCTGTACTACAATATAACAGAGGGTGAAATACATCCTCTCGCCATTCAAAACGACTGTACTGCACACAGGCTTCCCCACTCCCACGTGGTGGCTTTTCCACTGTCTCCTTCCCCACCCAGCTGTGCAGTCAGGGGAAGTCATTTAGCAGAAGACAGGTCTGGTTTACTACAAATACCAGGTTTGGTCTCTGCACAGAGCTCACTGTGTTACAAGTTACAGATCCAAAATGATGTACATACAGCCAATATATCATGATAATGTGATTTATAAAATGTGGGAGCAATCTTGGAAAGGGTTTCAGTGGAGTCCTGCCTGCGTTAGGAAGGCGGAGAGCAGGAGGGGGACAGGGGGCTCTCTGGGCTCACTTCCAGAGTAGGAATTCATTACTGATAGCAAAAGCATCTGCCATGATTCAAGCCTCTCTCCTCTCCTAGATGATGGTGATGCAGTATAAGCAGCAGGACTCCTTTTCCTTCCTTGATTGGGGTCAAACTTCTCTCTGAATTTCCACTGCTGAATTCTTTAATGACTCCGTTATTTCTTTTCTAACTTTACCAACTCTGAGAGCAGACCCTCCCTTTCCTTCTTATTGGAGGAATCCAAGTTCTGCAAGAGCAGCAGTAGTTGTGGAGAAAGGAAGTAAATAACTGCTTTTTAGGGAGGACAAATTGCTGAGTGGCCTAGTGAGGGTGTATATCCTATAGTACAGGACTATATATTCCCATATTACAGGACTGGAGAGAAAGTACATGGATTTTGGGAAGGAGAGAGATATTCCCTTTTCCTCTTATCCTTCTCCAAATAGAGCCCAAAACCTCCCCATTTTCCCCTGAAGTTCCAGGTGCCCCTACCAGCCCCCTGAAGCCAGGCATCTGTGTTCACAACCATTATGCCCATGATGCTGATCTGGAGCTGGCTTTTGATGGCTGCTTGCACCATTTTTTCTGTATTGTTACAGAGAGAAAGGGTTTCTAAAGATGCTATATCCTTAGTATTAGGATAAGGACACTTGGACTTCTTTTGTAAAAGCCACAGGACAGGGAGAAAGGGTCTGGGAATGGCAAGAGTGGTGTGATGGCTGAATTGTGACTGTGCTGACCCTGAACACTATTCATTGAAATGAGTCGGACTGCGCCAGCCATGTGTCACTGAATGGCTTTTAGTAGAATCAGGACTGTAAAACTCTCAGAAAAGACTTTAGAAAGCATGACTGTGTGTTCTTCACAATGCTGCTTCACACTCAGAAACCTGACTCTTAGATGTGCCTTGGCTGGTGGGGTACGACTTCTTCAGCAGTGGTTTGCTAAATCACAGAATCACAGAATGAATTGGGTTTTAAAAGACCTCTGAGATCATAGAGTCCAACCTATGACCCAACACCACCATGTCAATTAGACCATGGAATTAAGTGCCACATCCAGTTAAATGCCTCCAGCTGACTCCACCACCTCCCTTGGCAGTCCATTCCAGTGTCTAATCACCCCTTCAGTGAAGAAATTCTTCCTAATGTCCAACCTAAACCTGCCCTGGTGCAGCTTAAATAATGTCCTTTTGTCCTGTCCCTTGCTGCCTGGGAGAAGAGGCACCCCCACCTGGCTACAATCTCCTTTCATGTAGTTGTAGAGAGCAATAAGGTCTTCCCTGAGCCCCTTTTCTTTAGGTGAAACAACCCCCTCACCCTCAGCTGCTCCTCATAGGGCTTGTGCTCCATTCCGTTCACCAGCTCTGTTTCCCTTCTCTGGACACACTCCAACACCTCAATGTCCTTCCTGAAGTGAGAGGCCCAAAACTGAACACAGGATTTGAGGTGTGGCATCACCAGTGTTGAGTAAAAGGGAAGAATCACTTCCCTGGTCCTGCTGGCCACAATATTGCTGATACAGGCCAGGATGTCATTGACCCTCTTGGCTGGCTGTTGACCAGCACCCCCAGGTCCTTTTCCACGTGGCCACTTTCCAACCACACTTCCTCCAGCCTGTAGCGCTGCATGGGGTTGTTGCGGTCAAAGTGCAGGCACTCGGTCTTGTTGAAACTCATACCATTGGTCTCATCCCATTGATCCAGCCTATCCAGATCCCTGTGTAGAGCCTTCCTACCCTCCAGCAGATCAATACTCCAACGCAGCTTGGTGCCATCCACAAATTTACTATGGGTAAATTCTATCCCCTCATACAGATCATCAATAAAGATATTATACAGGACTGAGCCCAATGCTGATCCCTTGGGGACACCACTTGTGACTGAATGCCAGTGAGTCATTCACGCGCGGCACCATTCCCCAGCACTCTCTGGGGCCCAGCCATGCAGACAGTTCTTAACCTGGCAGAGAGTGCTCCTGTCCAAGCTGTGGGCTGTCAGCTTTTCCAGGAGAATGCTGTGGGAAATGGTGTCAAAGGCTTTGCTGAAGTTTAGGTAGACTACATCCTCAACCATTCCCTCATCCACCAGGTGGGTCGCCCGGCCATAAAAGTAGATCAGGTTGGTCAGGCAGGACCTGACTTTTCTACACCTGTGCGAGCTGGGTCTGATCCCTTGGTTGTCCTGTATGTGCTGTTTGATGGCACTGAAGATGATCTCCTCCATAACCTTCTCCAGCACCAAGGTCAGGCTGAAAGGTCTGTACTTCCCCACATCCTCCTTCCGGCCACTCTTGGGGATGGGCATCACATTAGCCAACCTCCAGTTTTCTGGGACCTCCCTGTTTAGCCAGGATTGATGATAAATGAGGGAGAGTGCTTCTTCCAGCTCCCTCACCCTAGGATGAATCTCATCTGGCCCTACAGACTCATGAGCATCTAAGTGGCTCAGCAGGTCACAAACTACTTCCTCCTGGATTATGGGGTATCCGTTCTGCTTCCTACCTCTGCTTACCAGCAGGGGGGCAGGGGATAACCGGTCTTACTGCAGAAGACTGAGGCAAAGAAGGTCTTAAGTACCTCTGCCTGTTCCTCATCTTTGGTGGCTATATTCCACCCGGCTCCAATAAAGAATGAAAGTTTTCCTTGGCCCTCCCTTTGTTATTAATGTATTTATAAAAACACAAGTTGCCAGGTTAAGTTCTAACTGAGCTTTTGCCTTTCTAACCTTCTCTCTACATGACCTAATGACATCTTTAAACACTTTCTGAGTTGCCTGCCCCTTTTTCCAAAGGTAATACACCCTCTCTTTTTCCCCGTGTTCCTGCAAAAACTCTGTGCTCAGCCAGGCTGATCTTCTCTGCCAACTTGTCTTTTGGCACATAGGGACAGTCTGCTCCTGTGCCTTCAAGATTTCTTTCTTAAAGCATGTCCAGCCTTCCTGGACCCCTTTGTTTTTAATGGTTGCTTCTCCAGAGACTCTCTAAACCAGTGTCCTGAATAGGCTAATATCTACCCTCCAGAAATCCTGGACAGAGATTTTGTTGACTCCCCTCCTTACTTCACCAGTTATTGAAAATTATGATATCGTGGTTGCAGTGCCCAAGATCGCCTCTGACCACCACATGTCACACCAGCCCTTTGCTGTTTGTAAACATCAGGTCTAGCAGGGCCTCACACCCCCGTAGGCTCAACCCCAGCTGCGACTGGAAGTTGTCTTCCACATACTCCAGGAAGCTCCTAGACTGCCTCCTCTCTCCTGTGCTGAGTTTCCAGCAGGTTAAAGTCTCCCACAAGCTGGCAATTGTGAAATATCAGCCAGCTGCTTATAGAACAATTCATCCACCTCTTCATACTGGTTGGGTGGTTTATAACAGACTTCCACCAGGATATGTGCCTTGCTAGCCTTCCCCCTGATTCTCACCCATAGGAACTCAACCTCATTGACCTTTCCTCAAGCTCTGTGCAGTCAAAACACTTCCTAATGTACAGAGCCACCCCAGTCTCTCCTTCTCCTGTCCCTTGTGAAGAGCTTATAACCATCTATTGCAGCACTCCAGTCATGCGAGTCATCCCACCACACTTCTGTGATGGCAACTATGTCGTATCTTTCCTGCTGCACAGTGGCTACCAGTTTCTCCTGTTCGTTACCCATACTGTGTTGATTCCTTTTTTCCCTTTTAGACAGGTGAAACCCATCTGTCTCCAGCAGGCCTGGTGCCGTGCAAATAGCCCCATGATAAGAAAAAATAAGGAGGCCAGGAAAGGGTTTTTCTACCTCCCCAGGCAGGGACTTGTTTCCACTCCCCCCTTTTATATCTTCTGCCTGATGGTAAGAGGGCAGGGCTCCTCTGACTTGCTGAGCTTCCATTCACTGCATTTCTCTCAGGGATGGAAGGATGCAACTCTGCTAGTTTATTTTTCTTTCACACTCTCTGATACTCCTCAGCGTCTCCACCTCCTCTTTAAGCTCTGCCACCAGGCAGAGCAGATCATCCATGAATTCAGACTGTATGCAGGTGTCTTTTCCGCTGTCCTCCGGCACTTAACGCCAGGCTCAGACACTCCATGCTGCCAGAGACCTGTAAAGCTGCGTGCTTCTTGTGGAGCTCTGTCTGGGTTGCCACGCTCCTACTAGCAATGGTTTTTGGCCATGTGTACACCATTTCTGGGTCTATTCTGGTTGGGCAGTGGAAGAATCACCAGGTGAGGTGGGCTTACCTCAGGAGCTGGGAGGGTGGCTGTGCCCTCCTACAAGCTCTGCCTGCACCAGCTGCTGCACTGCACTCCCTGGAGCCATTTAAACCTCCCGGCAATGCCCTCTCCTTGCCTGATGAGCTTCTGAGGGCTTCCATGTCCTGACAGGGCTCTGGCCTGCTGCTCAGGAGTCCCTGGGCTCAGGAACTCTCTGTACAGGTCTACCTAACCCTCAACCCCAAACTCACCTCAGCCGATGTTGCTGCCACCTCAACAAAATAGCAACCTTAATGACCAGTCTTCAAAAGTAGTCTTAAAATCATTGGGTTTGTCTATGCTAGGAATTTTTGAATAATGCTGTTCCTGCAGACTTGTTAATTATGAGGTTGGGGGTGGCCAGGAATAGGACAAAGATAATAAAATCTGCTTTTATTAATACCCAGGGATTCATTTTTGAAAGCAATTACTGTTTGCTGGGTTAATAGCATAAGCACATATTTTAGGATCCCAAGTGTTTTTCTAGAAAAAGTTTTTGTAGTTCTCCAAGGTATGTACTTTGGAAGCTGATAGGAACTCATCATGGTTACCTGCTGGTGGAGCCAGGTTTTGAACTGCATCTTGAGTGCTCCAGGAAAGCAGGGCAATTTTTCTCCTGTACTGTATAAACTGTGACACAAGCTGTTCCTTTCTTATGGTCAGAATATATTCAGTGTCCACACTGCTCACAGAGGTTTAGTGGGGCTGCAGCACAGAGGCACATGGAGTTTTCTGAAGGACAAGGTGTCGACCATGCTGCAAAGACCACTGGACAGGCTTCGGTAAGTACACAGTCACATTTGCATGGTCCTGGAGGCAGATTTGCCAAACTTTAGTTCATGGTGAGTAAAGACCTACATTAATATAAAACTCTTTAAACAAGGTACATGCTGAATATCAGCTGGGAGTTGCCCATAACTGGAGCCCTTTGTCTGATGAAAAAATGACAGAGTATGACAGTATGAAAAAGTTGGGACAGTAATTTCCTCAGGCTCTTCTGCAATTGGATTCCGGGGTAATTCCAGGTAGTTCTGTTGTAGGGAAGCAGAAAACTGGCAGCTTTTGCAATACATGGAGAAAGCTCTTCCTGTCCATTAGGGTTCCCTGCTGTTGGAAAGCCTGCTGTTCCCTTGTCTTTAGACACAAGGCCAAAGGGCTGAGCCCCTTTGAGGGATCAAAAAAGTGAAGGTAATCATCAGTCTCTTGAAGTGAGATTTCGTTTTGTTATAGAAAAAAGAATAATGTAAACTGTTCCTTTAGGAGAGTACTGGATTTTTGTTTGTTTGTTTTGTTCAAGATATTTGAAAATATTATTATTCTTTCACCTATTTGGGGCACGAAAAATGACTTCCAAGTGAGAGAGGGTGGACCTTTTTCCTGTTCCTTCTACCACTGCTTCAACAGCGATTTGGAGAGTTTTCACCGGGCTCCGTAAGTTCCTTGCTAGAGTTGAGTGGTGATTGTGCATCTTCTTTTACTAGGACAAGCAGCCACTGACTCAGAGAAAAACTCCAACATTAACACCTGCTGTGTTATCACTTCTGGAGAAAGTACAAAAGGGTGCCAACACAGACAAACCTAGCCTAGGTAGAGTTCATTTAGTCGTATTTATGTCTTTCTTGTAACAAACTCTGATGTATTTGAGGTGAGCGATCATAGGCAGATCATAGGCTTTGGAATACAGTTTTCTGATAGAATAATATTGAATTATAAATTTTGACTTTTTGTGGGGTTTTTTTGAAGTCTTGACATGAAAACCTAAACTCATTTCCATACAGGGTCAAAAATTTCCAAGTGGAAGTTGAATTGATATTGAATGGTCATCATGTTGATATTTCCTGGTCATTAGTCTGCTCCATTGTGAGGAGTGTATGCCCAGAGGTTTTCATTTGGGTGCTCAGGAGGGCCTTGTTGTTTTCATTTAGAGGTCCTCAAACAGAAGTATTTATATAGACCTAAAATATACAGTCTGGGTTTGAGGTTTATTCTGTTCCATAAAGGACTCCATAACCTTTAATCTTCAATTTTAAGATTTATTCTACCATTTTTACCTTTTCTTAGGTCCATTTAGATGAAGTATGAAGTATGTTGTCATATGTTCCATATGACTTTGCCCTTGTTGATTTAGCCTTAAAAGTAACACCACCACTTCCCTAAAACAGTTCCCTCTACATAATGTGTTTTCTAGACCCCTTTGCTACTGGTTAATCATGACTCATACTCAGTCTATGTTTAGAAGATGTTTTATAAAGTTATTTTAAAGGTTATTTGTAGTATAACATGTGACTGATAATACAAACTGCTCTTTGTATCAGTATCTTTGATCCCTACATTTCTGGAGTTTGTGTTGAATTTTTGTAGTTTATCATGTTTTATGGCCAATATTTTTTTAAATAATGATCTGCAGAGACCTCTTTAGAAATACTGAAGAAAGCTGGAAAATCTTGGGGTGTATCTACTGGGAAAAATTCTTCAGGAAAATTTGGGTAAGATTTTTTTTTTTTTATTTCAACATTATAACATAAAAGGACCCCGATTGCTTTTGTGATACACAACATCACAGAATCACAGAAGCACAGAATATGCTGAGATGGAAGGGACCCACAAGGATCATCAAAGTCCAACTCCTGGCCCTGCACAGGACCATCCCCAAGAGTCACACCACGTGCCTGAGAGCATTGTCCAAATACTTCCTGAATACTGTCAGGCTTGGTGCTGTGACCACTTCCCTGGGGAGCCTGTTCCAGCACCCAAACACCTTCTGAGTGAAGAACCTTTTTCTAATGTCCAACCTAAACCTCCCCTGACACAACTTCAGGCCATTCTCTTGGGTCCTGTCATTGGTCACCACAGAGAAGAGATCAGTGCCTACCCCTCCTCTTCCCCTCACGAGGAAGTTGTAACTGCAACAAGGTCTCCCCTCAGTCTCCTCCAGCTGAACAGACCAAGTGACCTCAGCTGCTCCTCATACGGCTTCCCCTTGAGCCCCTTCACCATCTTTGTTGCCCTCCTTTGGACGGTCTCTAACAGCTTAATACCTTTCTTATATTGCGGTGCCCAAAACTGCACACAGTATTCAAGGTGAGTCTACACCAGTGCAAAGCAGAGTGGGACAATCCCCTCCCTCGCCCAGCTGGTGATACTTTGCCTGATGCCCTCCAGGACATGTTTGGCCCTCCTGGCTGCCAGGGCACTGCTGACTCATATTCAACTTGCCATCGACCAGGACCCCCTGGTCCCTTTCCGTGGCACTGCTTTCCAGCACCTCATTCCTCAGTCTGTACGTACATCCAGGGTTGCCCTGTCCCAGGTGCAGAATCCAGCACTTTCCCCTGTTAAACTTCATATGGTTGGTGATTGCCCAGTCCTCTAATTTGTCAAGGTCTCTCTGCAGGGCCTCCCTGCCTTTGAGAAAGTCAACAGCTCCTCCCAGTTTTGTGTCATCTGCAAACTTGCTCAGTATCCCTTCCAGTCCTGCATCCAAGTCATTTATGGAGATGTTGAAGAGTATAGGGCCCAAGACAGAGCCCTGTGGAACCCCACTAGTAAGAGGTCACCAGTCTGGTGTCACCCCATTCATATTACCCTCTGTGCTCAACCCGTGAGCCAATTGCTCACCCACCGCATGATGTGTTTATCCCGCTGTGTGCTGAACATTTAGACCAGAAGGATCCTGTGAGAGACAATATTGAAAGCTTTACTGAAATCCAAAAAGATGACATCAACAGGCTTCCCTTGATCAAGTAGGTGCATTATTTTGTCATAAAAGGAAATTCAGGTTTGATAAGCAGGACTTTCTTCTCATGAAGCTGTGCTGGCTGTGACCAATTACAGCAATTGTCTTTCAGGTGTTTTTCAATATATCCTGTTGCAGTGTTTGCAGTATGAGCTTCTTTGTATTATTTGAAGCAATTAGTTGTACTGAAACTTTTGTGGAGCTCCTCAGGCCCCCAGTGTAGGCTACTGAGAAATTAATTTTGGAATTAAATGTTCTTTCTTTTGGAACACCCCCATCATCAGGTAGGCAAAGCCATGTCAGAGCAGCAAGAAGGCCTGCAGCTCCTGTTTGAGGTGGTCATGGTGCTATTACTCCAGGGGATGGCTCAGGTGATCAGCATCTTGCACCCCTGTGACATGTATACAGCTGCAGAATATGAGATCCCAGCAGGAAATGTAGCCAAGAATTATTCCTTATAGCTGGCAAGGTATTTTGAGCCTGGGAGATGAGCTTTTGAGAGTACCTGGAGCATGGGATGAAGAGAAATGTGCACAAAACAAGAGTCTCACATTCCAAGTCATTGCAGGGTTCTTCTATGTGCAGTTTTGCTGTCCTTGATTGCTGCTGGTCAGTGCCTGGTACCTTCAGTTGTGGGGAAGAGTGCAATGGGCATGGTGCTATTACGAGCTCCACCTACCTCCATCACTTTAACAGCTGCAGGAGAAACTGCTGTCAGTACCCAGTAGTCTCATCTGGTGTTCTCTACCCCCCAGAATACCTGTGACTATGTACCTGTTACTATGTTAACAGTATAATAACTCTTAAGGTTACCATGCAGGGTCTGGCAGACCAGCAACAGGAACTTATTGATGCCATCACCATTCTTAAAAGTTTAGCCACTGAACTCTGAAACCTGGGGCTTGGCAGGCTTGGGGAGGAGACACCTCTTTTCCCTAGGGATACTGGTGAGTTTCACTGGGGTTGTAGTTGCAGCCAGTTTACAGAGGCTTGGGACAGCCATTGCCTCCAGCAGTCCCCAGGACAGGCATCCACACTAGCATCCAAAATAGAGCACAGCGGAACTGTGGAAAGGCCTGGCTTGGGTGAGCTTGCAGATGCTGGACTGTTGGCAGCTGCTGCATTTTCTATAGAACTTGAGCTTTGCCAGGTGCTTTACAGAGCACTTTGTGCAGGCAAAAGATCAGTTTCAGTGCTACTCAAGAGCACTTTTTAGCTGAGAAAGCAGATGTGAGAAACTGGCTTTGAATGGTGTAAATAAATCCTTAATCTGCCTGGAAATGGTTTTCAGGATGAGCTGCTCCATCACCTTCCCAGGGACAGAGGTTTAATTTTCTTAGATAAAATGGACTAAAATATAAAAACTG
This sequence comes from Corapipo altera, assembly GCF_003945725.1. NCBI lineage: Eukaryota > Metazoa > Chordata > Aves > Passeriformes > Pipridae > Corapipo > Corapipo altera. The sequence goes on from NW_020884874.1 coordinate 24,155,424, forward strand.
TTTCTATAATAGGAAATAGCAAGTATATGGCTTGTTGCTGCTTTTAGGCCGCAAGTGGACAACAGAAGATAGAGTGGCTGGTTGGCGAGGATGTGTTAAGGTTTTCTTCTAACACATTATGGAAGATCTTAAGCAACACAATTTTCCAGTACCACTTCTGCCTGAAGATCTACAGCTACCACGTTCAATAAAATAAGCAAACTGAAATTCATTGATTGTGAGAGTATTTGTATTTGTTGCCAAGATTTAATTAAATGATTGCCTGCAGAGGATTGCTATTACCATGGGTTCATTAAATGGTTTAACAAAATGTAGAAAGATCCAGTACCATGTTATTTTTCCTTTCCCCTAATGCTTTGATATACTGAACAAGACAAGTGAACATTCTGGAATTTCATGTAAATATTTAATAGAATCTTTCAGTAAACAATAAAATGATTAATGATAGTGATTGATATGTGATAAATGGTGGCGTATACTGTGCATCTTTTTCAAAGCACTTCAAGTTCAGACTAAAACCAAATCTCATTCTTGCATTAAACACTTAAATTGCTTCTAGAAATTGATTAATAAGACAGAAATATTGTGGAGGTATACCCTTATTTTTTTGGCCACTTGATCCGCTGTCAGCCTTGGATCACCTTGCATAAATTTTCAATGATGCAACATGTAGGGGTTTTTTAGTGTAATAATTTTCATTAAGGCTTTCCATTAAAATCCATAAGGAATTTTCTTACCTATTAAATACTTAAAAAGTAAACAAAGATAAAAAGTAGTTGGACACAGCAACAGGAAATATCAGACTTTACAGAGTTTAATTAAACTCTACTTAGGTTTTAGCCAATAATGATTAGATAAATACAGAAAGGATGACACTGAAGCAAACATAAGTCCTAGGCTAGACTCTTAGAAACAGCAGGCATGAAATTATCCACAATATACTAAAGCAGTGCTGCTTAGCCTTTCTTAAAATCCAGAAAGAAGAGGAAAAAAAAACCCCAAACACATTCCCCACTATCCTGTGCAATGTTACCACAGTTGCTTTCTTTAACAAAAAAATAAATGAATCCTCAAAAGTTAGAGCAAGTTTTACTGTATTTGTTAATGTGTGTGTCCCTCAATTATTTTCTGAGTATAAAAGTGTTTGATTTCACAGCTTAGTTTCTAGTATCTTACAAAAAATATAAGGGCAGGAACGGTGTATTGAAGAACAGAATTTTAAAAATTCCATTAGCAAGAAATGAACCAATCATTAATATATGGAATGTAACATCATAGTTCAGACTGGCAGTGCAAAATTCTCTGCAATTAACAGCAACTCATTGATTAAGAAAATGGAAAGTCCCAACAGAAAAAGTTGGTAAATAAAACAGAAGGAAAAAGAAATTAACATCGTTTCTGATAGAGGATGCAACTTAGCAAAAGAACTACTTGTGTTTACATAGAGGATGCAGTCTTTTGTTCAATGTAGTATAATTTCAGCTTCTTGACATTATTTCAGCAGGTTTACATGCCTTTTTTTTCTTTCATAAAATGAGTACACGTTTTTGTATGACACCAAATGTTTACTAAATTTTGTTATTTGTTAGTATCATTTGATTATAGTAATTCTGTTTTATCACCACATACTGCTCTACTTCTACAGAGTTTCAAGCAGAGTTTAGATAAAAGAGTATTTTTATCTCTATTAGGATGGGAGGTAAAATGTCCTAAGATCTCCCAGATCTTTCTGTTTCACCTCCTAGCTGGTATTCCATGGTCTACCTTACCTTCTCCATGCCAGCTCTCTGCTCTTGGATTCTCCTCTCACATTTAGAGGAGAAATTGGCTGTGCCAGAGAGGAGGGAGGACTGGACACTGCTTGGGCTGCTGCTTTCCTCCACGGTACCCCTAGTGTACCTGAGGTTGTCTCTCCTCACACTGCTACTGTCACATCCCTGCATGGACCAAAGGCAGTGCCACCAGAGACATGTCCTGTAGCTCTTGCTGCCTTCTCCCCTGTCACTGCCTGAAGTCAGACCTGCCTGCTGCAGCCCCATCCCCTCAGACACCACAGGTAAGCCCAGGGAGACCTGGTGAGCTTGCTGCTGTCTCCACACCTTTCCCTTGGCACTGCCCCCTGCCAAAATGAAACTACTGCTCTTTAAGCAACGTCATATTCAGGCCCACACCAGGCTGGTCTACCGAGCCCAAAATATTTGTTTGCCTAGAAACAAAGTATTCTTCAGCTTCAACTACTGGAGGCCTCTCAAAAATGGTCACAGAGGTCCCCCTAGCAAAAGTGGTGAGAAAGTCCAGTCCTACTTACAGTATTAGATGACTTGGGGGTATCTCTTCAGCTGTGAGAATTTTAAAACAATTTTTTTTAAAATATAACTTTTTGAAATAGCTTGCCTTCCTTTGTGATGGGACATGCTCAGCTTTCACTACATTTATGATGTCAAGAATCTGGAAAAAGAAACTTGAATGGGCTGACAGGTTAAAGCTGCAGTACTACACATTTAAGGTTTGTTTCTCTGTTTTACTTGCCAACACCATCATTGTGTGTTTTGTTAAGCATTTTAAAATGCATCAAAAGTGGTCATTTTCATTTTATTTGAATGAGACTTGGTCTTTAACCCATAGCTAGATATGCATTGGTGACAGCTGCTTATCATTCTGTATTTCAGAAGAGGCTGAGTTCAGGCAGCAGCACCTCTTCTGACAGCTCAGAGCTCAGGCACCCTGCTACAGCGTGCTGAAAGACAGCAGAAAGAACGTGGGTGCCACTTTAGCTCAGTGTTTGCATAATGATTCCTTCTTAACATCATATTTTAATTCAAGGACAAGTACTTCAGTAATTTTTTACACCTCTTACAAAAGCACAAATCAAAATGACAAAATGTGTTTATGATCAGGCAATGCTACAAAATTGAGTAGTTTTTTTTGTTTTAGTTTAGTTGTTTGTTTTTTTTTTTTAACAGGTATATACAGAAGTTTGGATGAAGCCAAGTGAATACGGTTTGCACAAACAAGGAAAACAATGCAGTAAGTGAATATAAACACACCTTTCCAAGTCCAGATGAAAATAAGAGCCTAGCTGTAGAATGTGCATGTAACATTGATTACAACTTTTTCTCTGTTCTGGAACTCATAATTTAAATAACTCTTAACTGGGCATGACTATGCAGCACCTGCTCTTCCTCTTGCTGTTGTCATTACAAGAATGATCTTAAGATTTCTTTTGGTTTGCCTTATGCCAAAAATTTTCATAACAAAAAACACCCCTCAGCATTGTGTCTGCAGAACATATTCTCGCATGAACTGTAATAATACAACCTTTCCTTAATCCAAGTACCAATAAACTTCTAAGAATATTTAGATCACTGAAGTTGTACAACATCATTGTAGCTCAGTAACACCAAAACAGAAATAACTTAAAAACTATTTTTTAATTGAACTTGTCTGAAAATATTCCTGTGATTAATGAGGGAGAAGAGAACATGCATGTTTCATGCTACATTTGTTATGATCATTAGGTACTATGTATGAACTCTTTTTGGATTTAATGAGAGAGTAGCTCTTGGAGTTTGAGAATTTACTCAGATTCAGAAATTTCGTATCTGTTTTAGCAGCAACAGAATCCATTACTCACTGCATCATCCACTAATGCCAGGATTATTTTTTTTAACTATGGTTTAGGTAAGAAACCAAATTGTGAAGAGTCTGATTGCGGGTTTTGGTTTGTATTTTTTTTTTTTTTTAATAATGTCATCTATCAGGAAATGTGATTTTTGCAATTTCTGCTCGTTCATGCATCAGGTGCTAGGACTGTAACACCAACAAAGTGTCAACTGGAAATATTCATGGACAATTTACCCCAGGAAACAAAACGGAAGTCCCCATGGTTCTGGTTTGGAAGAAACAAAGGGTGGAAATCCAACTGTAGCTGTCCCAGTGCTACTGAGGAAAAATCCCATGATTAAAATGGCCTGAACTGTTATCACACCCGCTAATTTCAGGTGACACTTGTGAGGCAGGTTCTGACCCTGTTTTTGACCCTGGCCCAGTGTCAGCTCACCACCACAGCCCTTATGTGCGTGGACATGCCTCTGGCCCCAGAGAGGTCCTGCTTGGGCGCAGGCACCCCTGGGCCAGGGTTTGCTTTCTGAAAGCCCACGTTTCAGATGGTTATAATTAATAATAATTTTCCAGACTAAAGAAAGGCCATTTTTATCAACAAAAGGTGAATAAAGGCTTCTTAGGTAGGAAGCATTATATTTTATTAAATGTTAAATTAATCAAACTGTTGACCTTATGGGAGAAAATGCTTAAATTTAAGCAAATGTTTAAGTGCGTTACTAGAGAGAGAGAGAGAGAGAAAGCAGTGCCTGATACCTTGGCAGATCCGGCTCTAAATGAAAAGTTTTGTTATAACCTTTGAGACAATTCACTTTCCATTCTGAAACTGCACATATACAAGATAGCAGTTCTTACATAGTCGTTCAGAAGTGATAGTTACCTCCAGCCCAAGGGAAAAGGCATGAGATGCACACACCTGAACTGCATGTCAGAAAACAAAATCTAGTTAAACGTAATCATAACAGTGATGATCTTCATTTGAAAAAAGTGAAACAAGGAGGTAAGATTCCCTCTTGGAATGATTCCGATTTAAATTAAAGATTAATAAACTTCATTAATTAAGTGCTTAACAGAAATCTATGTGATGTTGATAATCTGTTTGTTACATTTGCCATGTGTACTAATTTGCTGTGATTTACGGCTCATTAAAATGATTTTTCTGTGATTTCCCCCTTCTTCCCATTCACCCTAACCTTATTTCTGCTACTGCAGCAGCCATAGTTTTATTGTGCCTGTTATGATACTTTTCTATTGTTGAAGATATTTATTCAGTTGTTCACATGAAAGGTAACAACAAAAATATAGAGGGAGCTGAGGGAAATATGTTAGTTCTACTGTTGTCATATGCTAAAAAAACTAATAGTAGTATGAAAAATAGAGTTTCTTATTTATTAACATCCTGAATTTAACTACCATGTTCATAATGTGCTTTGAAAACATTTGGAGCACTTTTTCTTAAAAACAAAACAAAACCAAAGCCACCCCATCCTAACAGATTTAAGTAAGAAGCACAGTCTTAAAAAAAAAAAAAAAGGGAAAAATCCCCACACGGGGTGATAGTTACTTGAAGGCATGGTGAAAATGAGGCAAGGTTACAGAATTTGTAGTGGATGGAAAGGAGCGAGGAAAATGATGCAGCTGGTTTAGGGCCATCCCACCAGTTGCTAGCTGAAGACCTTGCTGTTGGCCAAGGCCATTCAGCCTGTGTGATGGTTCCTCTGGGCCAAATGCCATTGTGAAGTCCCCAATAGTGTTCTGGTTGTCCCCTGGTGGGAGCTGCCAGAAACTCATCACATGAGTGAGATCCATGAAAGGCAGACTTGTAGTTTCAGTTGCTGCCTCTGTCTCTTTGTGCACTGGGTACTTGTTAGTATCCCCTACAGGCCCTGAGGAAGCTTCTTCCATACTGATTTTGTGAAGAGACTGAGGTTCCGGTAATGGCAGGTCCTCGAGAAGATGCACGTTGTAACCTTTAACATCCACTTTTATTGGTAGATTCTTGAGGGATCCTGCTGCAAGTGAGGTAGAACTAAGGTCATATTTATTAGGTTCATGAAGGTTCAGGTTGGTAGGGACGGCTGTTGAACATGGTGTGGGATGGACAGCTGGAAGGCTGTCTGCACAGCCCATCCTTTGCAAGTGAGGAGAAGGTTCAAGAGGAAGAGCAGTTTGTAAGCTTGGCTGCGAATGAAGATGCGAACAGTTGTATTCCTCTGATTCTGAACTATTCACAATACCATTCTGCACAGAGACCCTTTCAGGAAGAGGGGACAGCATGCTGGCATCTTCCTTCAGTCTGTATGGAAAAAGCTGGTCAAGGAGACCCACTGAGTCACTGTTCTGCAACCTGCTCTTTAGCAGTTCCTGTGGATGAGTCTTCCTGGTATGGCGTGTCAAGTGGTCCTTCCGCCCAAACCTTTGGGCACAAAACTGACACAGAAAGTCTTTACAGCCTGTGTGAACCACCATGTGACGCCGCACATCTTTACGGGTATAGAAGTGACGCTCACAGTGGTCACATTTATGTTTCTTTTCCTTCATATTGCCAGCTGGTTTCCCTGCATGACTTTTGAGATGTTCCAACAGAACCTCAGTACCGCCAAACTCTTGGGCACATACCCTACAGGTAAGGTCCCCGCTGGTGGCAGCGTGAAGAGCCAAGTGTCTCTTATAGCCTAGCTTGGTGTTGTACTTCTTGCCACACTCTTCACACTTGAAGGCCATCTTGTTAGGGTCATGAGTCTGAAGGTGATTCTTTAGATGGTCTTTCCTGTGAAAGGTCTTTTCACAGTAGCCACATTGGTGAGATTTCTGTGGAGAATGAGTAGCAGAGTGCCTAGGACAAAAAAACAGAACACACACAGTTATTTGTGTTTACATTTATTCTAGTACATTTACTCTCACAGATTCAAGACTTGAAAACACTGGCACCCTTGAAGGAAGGCCTTTTTTCAAGTTCCCAGGTTATTAGTAAAACCCTAAATTTTTTTTTTTGGGGGAAAGGTTTTAATCATAAATCATAGAGTAGGTTAAAACTGCTCAACACAGTCTTTTTGAGCAGCCACCACAATTAAGGGAGACTAGTTTTCTCCAATTCTACCCAAACAGGAATAATAAAACCTGGAACTCAGGGATTAACTGTCACTAGAACACCCCTCACATCCAGCAGAAAAGGAATGCCTTCAGAGCTGTACCTGAGCAGTTTATATTTGGAAATGAAGGCTTTTGTGCATCCGTGCTGTGAACACTTGTAGGGGCGCTCCCCTTTGTGCGTGTAAGTGTGGACCGTGAGCTTGTCAAAGGAATCAAATATCTTCCCACAGAGTCGGCAAGGATAACTGTCTGGCTGCTTCACTTCTTTTCCCTTCAACAGTGAAGACCGACCATTTCTCCATTTAGGTATAAACCTCACGAGAGCATCACAAGTGCTTCCTGAGCTGGCACAGCTAAACTTTGCAGCAGAGGAACAGGAAATGGTCCCAAAGCATTGAGTAATGCTTTTGCCTAATGACGCTCCTCTCAGTTTCCCTTTGAGTTTGCTTTTTGCTTTTACAGGTCCCAATTTATTTGGTGGTCTGAACCTCGTAGGAAGGACTCGGTCTTTATGGATGCACTGGTGAGATTCCAGTAGAGCAAAAGTTGCAAAAGTGCTTCCACAACTGGAGCATATCCAAGGGTCTACAGGCTCTTTCTGCAATGAGAATAGAAACAGTTCTTTCTTATTGGCCATTCTAAGGAAAGGTCATATTCTTCTCACCGATCTTCACCTGGGCTTTCCCATATCCATTATTGTCTTTGGCAATAGTTACTTCTATGTACTACCACATAGGTGTTCAACTGACAGTAGATTCTCTCTAAGAATATAAACTTGAAGGAAAAAAAAAGGTTGGCTAAATACTGATTTACATGGTTTTGTTTAGCATTTACTGTAACAGTCGTAAGTCCTTCATCTTTGTTTATCTGCGCTTACTGAATTTCAAAGTCTCTACATTTGTTGCATTTATGAAATTACTTATAAAAGAAGCTGAAAATTGTACTTTAGACTGACATAATTTATCTGCTATTGCAACCTCACAAAAATGTCTGATTTTCTGCACACTAATGTAATTTAGGCATACAGGATTTCCCTGTGTTTTGGACAGACTACATGCTTTACCAGACAGCAATGGTCAATGTCTCCAGGAGAGGCTTCCTCACTTAGCTTGACATTTGGCATTAGATTTTCATTAACTGAATAAGAAACATTTTGGTTTTAGGGATCTCAAGCCTATCCTGAATTAGAGGTATTAAATTATTTCTGGTTTTTGGGGGTTTTTTATACAGTATATTATTTGGAAGTATTATTTCTGTGGAAATAAGAGCTCTATTGGATTCAGTTGAATTCACTTTAAATACTGACATTATAAAATTTCTAATAAAAAACAAATACAAAAAAACTCCAATTGCTGATGAAATGTACTTCTAATTAATACATGACAATGTACTTCCTCAGCTGTGTCTACCTTTTATGTAAGCTTCTCATAAACTGACTTTACTTTCCCTTGCTCCTGGGCTAGCTTGCTCTGGAGAGCATGGTGAGGCTGTGTCCACTCCAGACTGAGCCCTCCTCTCTGTTACTTGTGTCTGATGCTGTGGCTCTCTCACACCTTCCTTCTGGGGCATACTCTGAAGGCCTCATACGCCTTCTTGAAGAATGAATTCCCAGTTCATTTGTATTCCCTGTTTCACATTTCCTTCTAGCTTGAGTATCAATTTTCACAGCCATGTTTTCAACACTTAACAAGTTTTTCCTATCAATTTAAGGATTTCTGCTATCAGAGGGGAAGGTATTGGGATTAGAAGAGAAGGGTTGTTGCACAGGAAAGACTGAAATAATCAGTGGATAATCCGATCAATTGGTCAAGAGCATAACAAGGGGAAATGGTGAAAGAAGTCTGAGGCTGGACTGCTTGGTTATGCATGAATTAGTGCCAGTGTTTAGTCTTCCCAATACATCGAGCAGTGCCTCTTATTTCTAACTACATCTAATGGCTCCATTGGATTACAAACATAGGAGAGGAAGAGCAGCCTTTCTCTGAGTAGTTGTTTGGTTAAAACTGCTCTTGGCTTTGTGTTAGCCAACTACTCTATAGTCTAACCTTGCATGACCAGAGTTACATAAACAGAGAAAGCACGTAAATAAACTATAATTTACTATGTATAGTAATGGCCTGAATGCAGATTAGGGGTACTTACTGCTACTGGAGGCAAAGGACAGACATCTGATTCTTCTTTAATGAAGACTGCAGAAGCTTCCATAAACTTGGCGTAATCGGCAGCATACCATACTTTCAGTTCTGTGTGGGGTTCAATTGGCTGTGAATGGAAAAAATATAGCATATATTTACTTGTGCCTATTTTCCTAAACCAAATAATCTGGAAGATTGGAGGGGCTAGGGTGTGCAAGTTGTTGTCCTTACCCAAACTGCACTCTTTGACTCTGTCTAAATTATTGGTAACTTAGTTTCAAAATTCAAGCACTTTTTGTGCATTATTACCCACTGGGGCTTAACACTTTCTGTTTCTAAAAGCAGAATTGTGCAGAGATTTGCGGGGTAGGGGCAATAGCAGGAGGGATGCCTCAATCCTCATGACCTTTGCTCAGTGAGATGTATTTGTCTGTGATGTTCAGATATCCAGCAGTCTTTCCAAGCAATATCCCATGCCCATTCCTTGATGTCTGGAAGCCCACTGGACACAACACTTAACTACAGGGTACAGACAAAGGAAAAACCCATCATGAACGCACAACAACTTGGATGCCAAGCTGGATATGTCACACTGAGCATGGGTGCAGAGCCGATCAATATGTGGACTGCCACTCAAATTGGCATGTTTCCATGTGCTGGCTCTAATGTGTCAGGCTCACTAAGTGTGTGCTTTATTGTAACTCTCCCCTCCTTCCACTGAAGCCTTCCCCCACAGGATTAAGGGAGCCCATAATCTGCAGTCTCCCATCCAGTCATGCTTGCCCAAATCTTTCCTTGGACTGGACTATGACCTCTTCTGACAAATACTTTCAGTCAACAGAACAGCAAATAAAAGAGAGGAGTGATTACACTCACTGGCTAAAGATCTGTTAGTTCTTTAAAAGTAAAGGAGAAAACTAAACTTTGGGGTCATGATTTATATGACTCCTTGACCCTGTACACAATTTTCTTCATCTATAATAAAACCCAACACTGCTGCTACAGGGGTAGAGCCAAACTGCACTGTAGTTTGTAGTTTTATTTTAACTAAGCTAAACTTGTGTCACTGAAAAAAAAACCAAACTAGCCCAAGAGGAGAACAGCTGAGTCTTATTCTACAAAATGTGACATCATAAAATGCACTTATTTTATAACATCATTGTGGGATAAACATGGTAAAGACAATTTAGATTGTGAATGCTGACAGGTGAGGGATAATTTTCTGTATAATGTTGAAAACTGAATTTTTGGACTCCCAAGCACAAGCCTGCTCGCTAACTACAGTCAGTATGGGTTGGTTTTATGTTTTGATAACACCTGGCCTAAACAGAAATGGTACATGCTGTATTTTCCACTCAACTAAGGACATGAGGCAGAGCCATCAACTACGAGGCTGATCATGCACTGTGCTCCTCCACATAGTCTATTTTGATGGAGAAAACCAAGCTGTGGGGAGCTTCAGAGGTACAAAAGTCTAAGGATGTCCCACGACCTTGGCCAGTGGCACCTGAGACTGGTACCCACAAACAACTGCGCAGCATGACACTGTCATGACCTTCCACCCAAAATTACAGGACCAGCAACTATCTTCCCTGCGGGAAGTTGAAACCTGGTCAATGTGACCTTGGAGGGCAAGTGCATCTGTGTGTGAAATTGTCAAGTAAGGTAAGAGCTCTAATCTCAGTAAAACTGACATTAAACATCAGTATCCAAATCCACTACAAGTTGTCTTTTATTCTGTGCCATCTGTGAGAATAAAAGAAAACTACTACAGTGCCCATGTGAAACTATCCTGGGATCAAACAACAACTATGGATGATTTTTACTTTCTCACAATATATACCTTTTAAAAGTAGGGGCTGCAGCCATTAGGTCAACAAGGCAGCTAATGGTACTGTTAGTATGTCACTTACATGTATGCTTTAGTAGTTGTAGTTTCATGTCACCAAAATCCTATCTTTTTGTAAAAACAGTGGAGAAAGGAGCTGATCCTGTCCCCAACTTAACATACTCCATTAAAAATATCTTGAGAAAATATCTTCATAGTCAGCCCTAAGGCAGCCTCACAGCATGACAAGAAAGGTGTGCCTAAGTGTAGCACAAGGCTACTGCTTTCACTGACCTGGACAAAATCTGCAGGATGACACAGTACCGTGAATGATACTGGGATTCAGGAGAAATAAAACCCAAGTCATGCCCTATGATACACAGTACAGTAAAGGTTCCAAGACACATGCCTAACCCTAAGATACTCTTTGTGTGAGTATATAGGATACAATTCTCCATTAATGACAATAAGCAGGGTTCTGCTGAAGTCAGCAGAGAGCTGGTTCAATAGTACTTAAATTATACTGGAAATTGTAAGTTACCAGTTCATAACAACTACTTCTCGGAAAAGTTCATGTGCCCCAAATATAGTATTAGCAATCCTGTCAATCTTATAAGCAATCTTAAAATCATATTGAAATCTCAAATGGTATGGACTGCATGAGAATCTCAAACACAGCCTAAGTATGTCTCAGAATAGCATATACTGCTTCACATTTTTCTTTTATCCCCCTAATAATTATTTTAATATTAATCAAACCCCAAATATAAATTACTTTGAGGGTGTGAAATATTATCACTATTAACTTATTCTCTCAGCATCACTGTGCAGTAAATATTTTTCCTTACTGAGCAGGTGGAAAAATAAAAATGGAGAAACAACAGTAAACACTGCTATGGCACAGAAATGTGTGCCCAATGAAATTGAAATGCTGGATTTTAATTCCATAGTAACTTCTTTTGACTAATATCCACTCTTTTTTTTTTTCACATTTTAATGTTGTTCACCATGATACATAAGCATTATGTTCAACAGATAGACTTCAGTTTCCCAAGTACGCAAGAAAGTTATTTCTGATTAAAACAAACTTTGCCTGAGAAAGTGGACAAAACAACTAAAAAGACTGTATGTTCCAGTGTCATTTATAAATAGAGACCACTTTGTTCTCTCTCCACAGATAAAGATGCAGTCCAGAATCTCTAACATAAACTGACCATTTCATGTCAACACTGCATGTTGCTAAGTTATTGCTTAGTTATGCAGTTAAGTCTTCAGATTTAATGAGCATGGAAAATAGTACATAAAGATTCTGCTTAACACCCTGTTCCTGAGCACATGGTAATGTGCTCAGAAAACACTACATGTCCAAAACTGTAATAAAGCAAAGGAAATTGGTTTGTTATTTCCAGAATGAAGTACTGTCAAATGTAACAAGGCTAGATAATCTTACCATGTACCTATCTGGAACTGCAAAACTTTACTAAATGCAGTTTAAACACCACCATCAGGAATGATTTTTATGTTTCCCCCTGCTCAGTTTCTTCACTACCCACAACAGCAGGTACACACCACCTTTCCTGAAAAACCCCATACACTGCTTGCTTTACAATGGATAAAGTGATTTAAAAGGTAGTGTGCAATAAAGATCCAGTTGGCAGAATATAATCAATCTTTCATCTTTAAAAGAGTTGGTCTTTCAGAATCTTTGCTTATACATTTCCATTTGGATGACAGGTGAAGCAATGTCAGTTTAACTACCTTAACTGTTGTGAAGTAAACTTCTCCACAGTGCTGATAAGCCACAAGGGTCTGTTCTTCTTGGTTCCGGGCTAGCCGGACAAACATCATCCAGTTTCCACAGTCTTCATTGGGAGTGTCCAGAAAGTACTTCCCTCCATCTTTCAATACCTGAAACAAAGGGGAAGAATGAACATGATAAAACCAAGTCCTGCATAGAAGCACATTAGTTTTTTTAACTTGGAGTCACAGCTATCAGTTATTTACCCTGTCTTGCTCATATGTCCTTTGAAATTGTGGTTGTTTTGAAATAGATCACTCTTAAAGAATACTAACTGCAAAAGAAAGTGAGGAACGAATACCTGCTGAGTACCCTGCTACTAAAATAACTGTAGGGCTTTGTATGTACTTCCAGTTTATATTTCATCATTTTTATGTTATATAGAGATAATATTATAAGAACTAAGTGCAAGCAGGTAGAAAGATAAGCTTTATGCCTTAATCTACTTCCTGAGTACTTGATAATCTCAAACTTCAGTGCTGCTACATTTTTCATGGAACAATTGTATAACTTGTGTAATAAGTTCAGAGAGGTAACATACAATATAATGGCATTTTAACAGTCTTGTCTTTTTCCCCTTAACAAGCAAAAGTAAATACAAATGAACAACTGTGCCAGAAAGATCTCTTTCTTTTTGCTTTACTTCATTCTTCCCAGATTCCCTTCCAAGAAGATGCCTCTGTGAGGTAAATACTATTGTCTTCCAACAAGACAGTTGCTTTTCTGCAACAGTGTCTCAAACATTGACCAATGAAGCTGCACAACAGATGTGAGCACAGCAAGTATCTGTTCTACTAGCCATGTAACTGAGTAATTAATTGCAAAAAAAAGTTGCATTTCCATTGCTTCTGGGAACTATTTTATCTAACTGCATCACGTTTCCGATGAAAACACCTGCCTGTTGGACAAGTTTGGTCACATACTCATGCTAGGGAGAAGTCAAGGCAGCTACTGCTGTCATGTAGGAAATCTGGGACTCTAATCTCCTCTTCTGAAGAAACAGTCCATTCATCAGCCAGAGCTGTGCTTATCACTGTATACTTTTGAGCAAACGGTGCTGAGTGATAGAGGATAGGGTGTGGTTTACAATGGCTTGGTGAAGAGGAAGGAACTGGGTGCTTAGCTCATCCATCCATTGTTAGAGAAGTACGTTTTCTGTATTTGTAAGAATTAAAGTGTCTCATAAAAAGACTGAAGAAACTTAGTTATGGAGAAGAGCAAATCCTTTCTGGTGACAATATGTCATGAAAATCGCACAGATTATTCTCCTGGCAGTGTTATTCTCCTGGCAGATCATTCCCATGACTTCCATACGCAAATGAAGTTTACGGCAACTACTGAAGCTATTACTTTTGCTCTCAAACAGAATTATGGAAGTATTTTCTTCACAACATACATTGTTTTCTAGCCCTGAGCTTCCGGAGAAAGCTCATACAAAGACATAAAGCGTGTCACAGGACAGCTGCTGCCGGTGTCTCTCTACTGGGGGGTGAGAGGGCCTGATATGAAATACAAACTCTGGAAGAACCGTGATCTGCTGGGAAGTCCTGACAGAGGCTGTGACTTGACCATGGACTCGCTGTATGCCACAAGATGTGTGCTCAGGCATGACCCTGTGCAGCAAAATGCAAAGATTGGAACCTAGAGGATTACAATCAGCTATCACTCCCAAGGAATTCCTGTGGTAAAGGATATGCACGCCTAAGCTAGGCCAGTCCTGTGAGGCCACTATTTTTGCTGGATAAAGTGTGAACAATAGTGTCATGGTCCAGATGAGATGATGAGAATCTGCGTGTGCAGCAACAGATGGTACCAGCACTAAAAACCAATCTGACTAAATAAACTGAGTAGTGCACTGTGTGTCAAAGTTTATATATAATATAAATTAACACATTATTAAGAAATGTTTCCCCATCCCTGCACTGTTCCTCCCTACTAAGCAAGTGCCTTAGTGCATATTTCTGCCACCATCGCTAATCCAGTCCACAAACTCAAACCTCTCAGTGGCATGGTGTAAAGCACAAATCCTTTTGTGTTATCTGGGAAGACAGTTCAGTAGTCAGGCTCTGTGAAAAGTTTATTAAGAGCTGTTAGACTGAGAAGTCCAACATTCTGAAAATGGTAAAACTAGAAAGCAGAAAAGCAAAATTCTAGAAAACACAACATACAGGAACATTTTGGTACTTCAGGTTATGCTGTATTGCCTAATAATGTGATTTACACTCATACTTACAGATCAAAAGCACAATTAATTAACTTGATCAGTTGGCAAATTGACTGACTAAAATACATAAATACACGTGAACTGCTAAAGACATATACGCACTTCATAGAATGTCAGTGAGTTTTTACCTGCAGGACTAGCCTGCTCTCATCATAGCAGGTCAGTTTTGTAGACAGTCGACCAACATAAGGACCAAACTGTGTTCTCTTCTGTATTACTTTCTTTGCAAATACACCAAGGACTGTGAACAAAGAGAGACCAATCTAATATTAATATAGACATCACAAACTATTTCCTATACACTTACAGCTATGAAAATGGAGATAAACAAACAGTGCAGAACACATGGATTCTTCTTCTAGACAAGTAAGCCCTAATGTGAAGAATCTAAAAAGGATGTAAACAGGTACTGATATTTTTTTTTTAAATGGGTACTGCATTGAATGCAAAAGTGCCTAAAGTCCATGACAGGACATTAAACTGAGTATGCAACACAATAGTGTTGCTACTCTTCAATCTACAAACTCATGTTTTCATAGTTCTCTCCTTGTTGGCATAATCTGAGAGGTTGTTCTCTCCCGATATGAGTGGAGAGGATCTATAAAAACATAACATTATTCTGCAACACTCATATCAATGGAATGGCAGAATAGACACCTCGTCATTCTCTTTCTGAAATGCAGTCTAGGTAGGACTACTTTTACACAGGTACCTGTGGAAAATTTGTGCACTAAGGACATCTTTTCCTTGTTTGAGTCTGGGCATTTGAATTGCCTTGCCTTCAGAAGGAAACAACAGTATTTCCAAAGTATGAACTGAAGATGCTGCAAAATGTAAATTACCCCACTGTGATCTTTTGTGTTTGCAGGGGGTGGATGAGTGATATCATTTACCATTTTGTTTCTGACTTTTTATTGAGTACTCTTTCCTGTTTTACATGCTTAGGGTTAAAAAAAAAGTAGTAGTGCATGGCTGTTACTATTAGATACAAATTCAACATTAATTAAACTTGAATTGACTGAACAGACCTAGCTGGTTCCTCACAGCTAAATGTCACGCCAATTCTGGCTAATGTCCTGCCATCAGTCTGTGCTTCTAAGTTAGCAGAAATCAGTCATAAAAAACAGTAGCTGACTGTGAGCTTTAGCTGTGCCCAGCTGAAAATAAAGCAGTCTTCATACTGCTAATGCCCAATGATTATGCCTCATGAAAACAAGCCAGTGCTAGTACTTTTGCCTCCTCTTTCTCAAATGTGGGAAAAAGAGCTAAAATACTTACTCTGCTGGTTTCCAGCTCGCAGCTCCAACACTCGCAAAGTGAGGTAGTGAGGTAGGGTGAGACGGGCTCGGCTGGGAATAACCCTATCTTTAGCCCTGATGAGTGGTCCGTGGAGTTTGCATTCTCCTATAAGGCTTCTACCACAATCCTCACACCCTACAAATCCAGAAAAGGGAACCTGTTACTAAAAATGGCATACTACTTTCAAATTTAATCTCCTCTAATTTTGTCATCTTGAGAACACATCTGGAATTAGTAATGCTTTTCTTCACACCAGTGTTCTACATAAGTTAGTGAAAAGATTATCTGCAAGAACTGAATAAGGAAGGTTTGAAATAACACCTCCAGTCTGTGCATTCTCTTGTGTGCAAATTGTTGGGTCCTGACCTCCAAAGATTTATACATGTGTTCAATTGGAGATGTCACAAACTGTGCCTCTGAAGACTGAGACGGCAGCAAAACTGGAGCTCATTGTGTGTTCACCTATAAATCAAGGTGCATATATGAAATGCACCAGAAATGAGGACAAAGCTGTTAGTAACAACATGGCAAGGTTAGTCCCTTCCAACCTTACCCATTCTGTGATTACATAATCCTGTAATTTGCAGAGATCCAAGGAATTCAAGGAAGACTTTGTGTCTGCTGCACAGCCCATTCTCAGTAGAAGACAAGACCCAAAGTGTACCATGAAAAATAAGTATTGTGGGTCTTACAGTCACAACTCAGTTGACAATCGCGCAAGCGCAGCCTTCTTGCAGGCCTTGTTGCCTATGGAAATAAGGAAAAGGGGCATACCACATCTCCCAGTCGCTGGTTCCAATAATGACATCTGCAGGCTGAACACATGTACCATCCAGAGAAGTCATTAAAGAAAAATACATGTCTGCAAACTGACTTTCCCCCAGCACAGTGAGATATTTTTGGTTCAGTGCAGCTCAAACTGGTTGCCAGGGAAACTCATACTGAGCAGCGACACAACTGAGCAATGAGACTTTCCAGCAGAAGGTCATCTTGGCACTGCTGTCACAGAGGGCGATGGGAAAAAGGGGACTTCTTGCACAAAACATTTTTATAGACAGCAGAAACCAGACCAGTAAGCCAACAGTGCTTTACGACTGAGTTAAAAGGAAAAGCTGGTATTGGTCATCCATGACTACCTCATTTTGTTTTCCTTATGAAAACTCTGCTGAGCAAGTCTATTCAGTAAGCAACAATACAGAGCAGAGGAGGGGAGCCAGCACAGTCAAGAGAGTCCAAGGGAGCCACAGGACACCGTAGCAGAGACTGGGGCAGAAGAGGTGAGGCTTCACCACAGACAGGGGCTTGTAACCAAGGAGAGGTCAAGAGAAGCATAGAAAGCTCAGGAGACTTTGGCTGGGAAGACATCGGAGATGTCTTTGAGAAAGGACACTAGCACCATAAATGCCATTACATATTAAGGGTAGCTCAAAAAGGTTTTTGTTTGTAAACAGATGTAGGCACTTTTACACACCTTGATAGTCTAGACCAAAATCTCCCAAATAAGCTGGAAGTGTTCCTACCCAGTTCTTTGGGCTCTCCATCAATTTTAAATGAGGAGGTAGACCTGTGTGTCGGTCAGGCTGCAGGCACTATAATAGTCTGTATTTTTCAGTAATTTGGGGACCGCGGAAGTTTTCTTTTGCCATGGCTCCCAGGCTGCATGCCTGCACTATGAGTAGCTGAAATACATTACTTTTTTTGCAAGTGCTACAGATAAAGAACATGCCCCTCTACAGCCCTCACTTAAAATGCACAAAAACCAACAATACAGCTGCAAAGCATATTTTTCTTGTTATACACTGGTTTGTGTACCTGAAAGTCCTTTACAGCTAGGCTGCAAGAAAAAAACAACTTGGTGATTTAACTTAATTGGCTTTTAAATAGATTCCAGAAGTCACCCTTCTGAGGACAACAAAATTAGGAGGGCTTCCTGAGCTTACCTAGAATAATAGTAACTTTGTCTCAAGTCAAACAGCTCCTGCTTGGAGAGTCATTGTATGCAAACTGCCAAAACATATTACCAAAAGCAAAATGGAGACAAAGAACTGCTGTTAGAGGAAGGATGTGTCTAATCGTAAAGTACACGACCTTATCAATCCATGCCATACCTCTGTGATTCATCGCTACCAAGCTCCTGAGCAAACCTCTCAGCCTCCCTGGGGCAGTGCCCACCGCAGAGGCCCCAGGGTGGGCAGCTCACAGGTAGGCGGGAAAAGGAAAGCAGGGGAAAAGGGTATTCTTTGAATCGGCCTCCAAACTCAGCAGTAATGCATTAGCTAACCCCCTTAGTCCTCCAGATCCAAGACATAAGGTCTGAAATGATTCACACAGGTGGGTACTGGGGAGGCACTCCTCTAAAATCAGGGACTGCTTTGCATCAGAAGAGGTGTTGAGCATGCCACTGAGCTTAGCAGCCCCACATATGGCTCCCCAGGTAGCACATCTAAGCAGCATGACAAAGCCCTGAATGAAATTAGCTGCAGAGCTGGAAGTGCTTTTAAGCACCTTGGGACCTGGCATAGCTGCACGACCCCTTGAAATATTCAGAGCTGCCCAAGGCTTGTTCTAAGATTTTCTACGTTTTTTTTTTTAACATGGGACCTGAAAATAACTAGATTACTTAACTTATTTAAGAGGCATACTGGTATTACATTCACTGCACAGTATTTCTGACTCCACACCAACATGTTAGTACTCTGACTCAGAATTGCCAGGTGTAGCAGAACCACAGGACTGGAGCACCGCAAACAGAATAACTTCAGGGACTACCCTGGGGAACAGGGATCTTCGTAATTTCTCTCCCCAAAACTAACAGTGGAAAACGGTCAAGTTGACAATCTTCCTCAGAGATAACTACAGATCAAGTCATGATCCTTTGTATATCAGTGCTAAATTACTGATGCCATTGGTGAAGGAATGTACATATAGCTGCAGCACGGCACTGGTTTGCAAAGCTTACACAGATTTTATACCCCTTTTTACCTTGGCTAATTAAGCAAACTGCATTTTTTCAACAACAGCCTCAGAACTCACTCTGTTTTGAAATATCAAGCATCCAGCCATGGAATCAACACACACTTTGTTGTATTAGCACTAGAAATGAAATACACTTGGTTAGAAAAATCATTTTCTGTGAAGAAGATTTCTTCTGCTTTTTGTTGGGCACTTTAGTACCTCAATGCTTTTGCAGTTTTCTTGCTCCCTTAAACTGTATTTACACAAACAAAATTAATGGGCTCGAGGTCATGTGCAAGCATGCAAGAAAAAGTAAAACTGCCACCATTCCTCTGCTTTGCTGTGATTTAGATGAGTAGGGAACAAAAAGAAATAAATGAGATTCACAGGAGTTACAAGCTGTTAAAAAACAGATCGTGTCATTTACTATACCTTTAGAACAACAGTGCTATATTGTCCCCTAGAGGGTATTTCTTCATTCTTTCTGCCTTTGCAGTGATTCTGAAAAACTTCCAAATCATGCTTTTTTATCTATCTAGAGATACAACTACACAAGCTAACAAATCTTGTAGCTGTTAAGATTTTTACTTTGCTGAACTTCACTGCAGCAGGGAGGAGACAGGCATACAGAAGAGCCTGGCACAGGTGCAGGTGCAGACTCTGACCAGGTTGCAGGTGTGCAGCCACCACCGTAATCGCAAGGACAAGGTGCTCACCCCCTACAAACTGCCCCTGGAGGGGCTAACAGAAGGGCATATCTGTACACCCCAACCCTCGTATCCCTGTGCCTGAATCTGCTTCTCCCAGCTATTGAGAGGCATGGTTGGCAGCAGCCATGGCTTTCCCTGGCTCTTTGGGTCATCAGAAAAGTGAGACCCACTGCCTGCAGGATGCACTCCGACCACATGAGCTGACCGAACGGTGGTAGCCATGTTCCCAAGGAAGTGAATGGGCTGTGAATGTGGCTCACCTGTACCGTCCTCACCATGCTGGTTCTTCCCCCCAGTCCAGGTCTAGGTGACAGTTCTCCTTTGCTTCAGGCTATACACCCTGGCAGCGTCAAGTGACCAGCCTGCCTCGCCCTCCAGACGACTCTGGGGCCAGCCACGCTGCACAGGGACAAGCTCCCGCAGCCAACAGTAGCCAAGCTGGCACAGTAGCTTGGGCAAGCTGGACTTGAGCACAGTCAACAAACTGGTTTCCAAAACAGCAGCACTGTCGAGTACTGTGCCACCCCCACAGGCACAAGCCCGGCCTCGGGGAGAGCTCATTAGCGTGGGCAAGGAGCCACAGGCTGCAGTTACACAGAGTCTGCTGCAGAGATAAGAGGAGCTATACATAACCATACTAGGAACTACAATCACTGTCATGATAGCTCAGACATGCCACCAGCTCCTTAACCAATCAGCAGCAGAACATCACTTTTTAAAAACAGTTTGCTAAAAATTAGATGCCTATCAGGATGTCCTTCCTGCGTTTTCTCCAACCTCTATTTTCAAGAGAGACTTTACAGTACCTGAACACTTCAGTGGCCCACAAGATGCCTGTGGTACAATTATGTTCCCTGTGAAGGCAGAGGTAAATCGTTCCTTCTAGAACGTCCACTTTGAGCAAGAAACGATCGGCGTCTGAGCAGCACTTGACATTTGCTGTGCTGTTTTGCAGCATTAGAATTAGCTCCCATGAGCAGAGGGAGCAAAGATCAGTGTACACAACAGTCCAAATCCTAGACTAATTACAATCATAAGATTTGCATAGCAAACAACAGTAATTTATCCCAGAGTAAAACTGTACTGCTCCGTTAGCCTTGTTCAGCTTTCACATAGAGGAACGCTGCAAAAATACCATCTGGATGTTTTCTGTCCAAGATGCTTTGCACATATCAGTCTTGGTCCTTCTTACTCAAAGGTGTGTGAGGTGGTGCATGAGGGTTTCCTGCCCTGTGGTTTGTTCTGCAGCACTCTGTGCTGGAAAAGCTTAAAAGCCTTGTTCTACAGTATAATTTATTTGGCAAAAAAGTCAAAGTACTCAATTAGCAAATAGTTAATCACAAATTATTTTCCCATTATTGTGGGCCACTGACACAATTCCCACTGTAAAGAAATGTTTAGGAAAGAAGCCTTATGTGTCCTAAGTTTGATGTGCAAAATGAAGCTCTTAATTAATAATTTATCCCATTTATATTAAGGTAAAATAGAACTTGCTATAATTACCATAATGCAGAATGTCATGTTAAATTTTCTACTGACTGATCTTCACTTTTTAACTATAATAACTGATCCCTAATCCAGCATCAAAATAGGTAAACATTTCTTCAACGTCTCCTTTTCACGTCTGTGTCATACATCAAAACCTTGCATTAACAGAGAGGTACAACTGCTCAGCTCTGCATGAAAAAAAAAGAAAAAAAATAAATCAAGAAACCACACTCCAGGCTGACTTTGCAATCACAATTGCTCACCCGAGCAAAGACTGAAAACTTGCACTTTTGTGTTTGACACAGTGTATTATTTGGGAAGCAGGTACTGCATTTTCCATAACCCTGCACCCAAAACAACACCACCTGCAAAAAGAAGGGGGGGGGGGGGGGAAGAGATTTACTCTTACGCGCTTAAGAGGGAAACTTTATAGATTTCAAGCAGTGAGTTCCCACGCCTTTGACACACGAAGACCACGAAGCCTCGCAGTCTGCCTGGTGGCACCAGCAAGGACACTGTGGATGTGCTGCTAAGGCAGTATCAGCTCCTTACCAAGGCCTTGTGCTGGTCACTGCCATGCCCAGGCTTTCTGGTGAGTGGACAGGAGCTCCTGAGATGCAGATGGAGGGGGAGGAGGAGTCCTGCTCCTGTGCAGGAGTGAGCAGCACCCTGCACGTAAATGCCTACACCCATTGGGGCCCCCTCTCCCTGGGAAGGAGAACAGTAGGTGGTTTGCAAACATCCCAGAAATCATTCTTAACATTAAACATATTCATGGGAACATGACCTCATGCTCCTAAAATGTAAAACTTTAAAAATGAGTTACTATATTTGGAGACAGAAACAGAGAAAGAGAACAGCAAACATGCCTTACTGCCACCCCACCCCATACATTCAGTCAGGCTGGCAGGTCGAGCTAATTCCCTAAAACGGGGACCCAGCACTGCAGGTGAACCCAGCCCTCAGGCATCCTGACCCAGCCACTGATCTGCAGTGACGCTTTCCCTCATCTCACCTCCAACCTCCCCGTGTCTCTGTTTTTGTTCCCCAGAAGAATGAAGATTCAGAGGGAGGGCACATCCCTGGGTTTCCAGCAGTGGAAGATCATCTGTCAAGGCATCTGCTCCTTCCTCACGGTAGTACAATCTTGACAGCACAGCTGTTCTTATGGAAGAATGCCTCTAAGAAGGGAGGCTCAGCACTAATTTGACTATAAAGAAACCTTCTAACACAAAGCACAAATGCATTTTCCTGGCAAACACAAGTTCCAACATGTAAAATCTTCAGAACTCCAAAACTATTTGTTATACAAACATATACAAGATAACAACAACTATGATTCATTACTAGTTCCTAATAGGGAGTAATCATGATGACAGTCAAGCACATCTGGGAACAGTTAAGTTTTTTGCCTGGTGGCCACGAAGTACTACAACAGGCATAGCCAGAAGGAATTTAACCAGTTTCCCACAAAAAGTTAGTTTCACACCAATCCCAGTGAGGCTACTGTGCTCCTTCTGTCTAGAAAATCTTAGCAAAACAGTTAGAGAAGCCTCAAGGATCAGAGCTGGGCTGTGAAATTTAGCAGTTTCAGCAGGTTTCCGTGAAGCCTGTGCAGGAAAAGCATCTCTGTGCTCTGCTTTATCTTACAAACTTCCCAGCTAGGAGGGAAAAAAGTTACCTCCACTGCTTGAACACCTGAAAGGGCAGCAACTTACAAGTCTTTTCTATAAAATTAGAGAAAAAAAACCCTAAGAAACCCACAACACACAAAAAAAACCCCCAACAAACCAAACAGCGGGGAAAGTATGTAGGTGCGTTTATCACATTTAACTTTACTGCAGTTTGATCAACTGATTTATCAAAGTTCTTGGTAGGTTCATTCATCTAAAAATGACCTGAGGTCAAAAAATTCATAGATTGATTGAAAGTTAATTTAAAAAATAATCTTTTGCTCGTTATTCTTGGTATAAAACGTACGTGTCACATTTCCAGTACACCACATGGGGTTTGGTTGTTATCAGAACCCATATACATAACTACTACAGTTCAAGTGAAATCACCTCCTGTAGTTTACATTTAATAGCTTCTAATCAGCACAAACAAAGAGACTTCTCTCATTTCTAAATGCCGAACACATTTCAAACAATGAAATTCAAAAATACAGTTGGATTTTTCAGGGGTTTTTTTCCCTTCTCTCCCTCTCCCTCCACTGTTTGAAGTCATATAAAATTAGACCCAGAAACAGGAAAGGAAGTTAACAGCAAATTCGCAGACACAACTACAATATTTTTACGAGAAAGAGCCTCAGTCAGCATAGCGTGGTCCTACAAAATGCCCAGCAAGAGCCTCCTAAGATCAAAGCCTTCCTGATGCACTCTGCTCATCTTCTCCAGCAGTCAGACCTGGTGCAAGGCTGTGGCTCCTTGGCTGCAACACCTTTGTCTTGCTTTAGGTCTTCCCTAGCACTGTTCAAACCACGCCGCTTCTGTACTGCAGGTAGCAAAACTAAAACCCCCTGTTCACAGAAACACAGCCAGCTATCAAGAGAGTCATATTCAAACTGCTTATAATCACCATGGGGCTCGTGAGCCACATATTGGACTCCCTAATATACATCTCCCACAGCACAGGTTCGACCTATGAAAGCTGAAGAGGCTTTCATTGGTCACAAGCAAAGAGGCCTTTTGGGGAGATTTTTGACAGGCTGGTTGATTTATTTTAGTGTCAGACCTTTTAGTGGAGAATGTAAATGCTATCGCGGCAATTTAACACAGACACCAGAATTTTCCATCTTTTTACTAGCAGGAAAAAAACCCAGGCACACATGTCTTCCTAAATGTATGTATGTATAAATACACATGTACACAGCCACACACACACACTATATCAAGCACATTAATACAGTTGACAGTTTTACTGATGGCAGGTCAACACCATGGTTTCAATTCTGATAAACAACGTGCAGCAATTGTAATGACTAAAGCTTAGTACTAATTAGTTGAAATATTTCCAACCCTTGCAAGATTCCCTTAAAAGGGAACCTTAGACTGGGTCTCTCTCTCCATCACTGAACTTGGTTGTTACTGCCCACCAAGTCCAAATGCTGTGTGCAGGAGACTGGTGGAAGGCTTGGTGGCAAAAGCTACCTCTCCTTAGGAAACCAGCCCAAATCGATTCTTGATTTTCCACGCATGACACAACTTTCAACATAGACTTGCGGGAACCTTCCCAGCAAAGATACTAGCAGGTGGGATATATTTCCAGCTGTTTACTAAAAGAAAGAACCAGGCAGGTAGACACGTTTTGGAGGAGGAAATATGAGTTTACTGTAGGATGCAACAAGGAAGCCTGGCATGACAGAGCGAAGAGATATTGTATTCATCCCACGGCTGGAGAACTTGAAGTCTTTAGAGGTAGTTATAACAACATGAAGCAAGCCACAGCTACTGGGAATAACAGTGCAGTGCAAAAATGATGTGACCCATTTCTGTAGGTGCACGTCTGTGCACTTAGCTCTACTGATGTGCAAGTAGCCACATTATGAAAGAAGGAAGTCCATGGGGAGAAGTGTATACACGGAGACATAAGACTGGTTGGAGCTGTAACCCTGGGGTCTGTCCTGAAAGAATACTCCAATGCATATTACATTCAGTGGAAACTATGCCTGAATAAAACTGGAAAATCAGTTAACTTCCTCAGTGAACCACCCAAACTTCCTACTGATATTCCAACTCATCCAAGAGAAATTTTTTTTTTTTTTACTAATGAACCCTAATGTATATATTTAAAATATTAAAATGAAGGAATCTTCTTTTAAAAGCATTGGTTTTTGTAAATGAAAGGTCATTAACAGCTTGGTAGAACAGCTTTAGCTCTTATTACCCATCCGCTTCATAACAGAGGATACTGCCAACAACTTCTGTTATTCCCTGCCTCATTTCCAACACGAAAAGCATGCTTGATTCCCAGTTCCTCTGGGAAAAAAAATGACCCTGTTAAATTATTCTCCTCTTTTAAGGCGTGATTTCTTAAAAAAAAAAAAAAAATAGGCACTGGGAAGCTCTGCTGCTGAAAAGACACCAAAATGTATTTCTGTGAAAAAAATACGCATGCAAGCGTTGTATCTACATTTCCATTTACTTGTTTTCTTTTTCCTAAGATCTAACATTTATTTGTAATTTTTCTACACTAAAGACTGTTAATGGGAACCACAAGATGATTACCTAATGTCTTGACTGATACTGTACTAAAGAAATTAGGTCCACCTGAGCTTCTTTAACAGATTGACTAAGAAAGGATAACAAAATTGGCAGCAACAGAGTAGGCAGAAGTACAGCACATTTTCCTTACAATGACTATTCTCCTCAGGCATAAGGACAACCTTCACTCTGCTTTCTAAGAGTAATATAAAAATACAGAAATACAAAGAACATGATTATAGATTATTATAGAAGAACTACATGAGAGTTGCAAAAATTTGTGGGTTTAGAAAAAATCGCAGACTTTTTCCTACAGATGAAGCTTTCTAAACTCAGATTATAAATATATCCATAAAGCCCTATTTATTCTACTGCTGACAGTCATCTCAGTTTGAGATCAAATAGAATTCAAACACTTTTCCTATATTTCTGATTAATTTATAGTTTCTTTTAATTATTTCCAAAAGTCACACACACAATAGTAACAGTAGTCTCTATTACTAGAATCTAAGAAGCAATCTTGCAATGCAAAACTGCAAGGAATTTGTTCCTGTTTTCATACCTTCCTAGCTCGAAGAACAAGATCAAAGGATGGTAAATGCATCACCTTGGGGGACATGCACCCTTCCTCAGATTTGTATATGTGTAACTCCAGTCATTTAGCGTATATATTTAGTTTGAGCTGTGTATGATTACATATCCCACCCTGTACTTGGTATATTTTGCTCTGTTGGTTGGAAATCAAGTATTTTATACTTCTTCCACTTCAACATTGCCAATAGGTTACAACGATATTAATATTTTGTAAAGATCCTTCAAGTTAGAAGAGGCAAATGGAAAACTGTGATAACAGAACATCCTTATGCACCTCCCCACACATCTGGTTAACCACCTTCCAGTCCAGTAAATTAAACATAACACACTCTGCCTTGTCTTATCGCCCAAGTAACAGAGAACAAGTGCCACCTTCCGTGTCACATATGAATCATCTACTTTCTTTTCCATTATACCAACTAAAAAAGCCCCAATCAACTGAGCTTTCCACAACCGTAATTCTTTTCTATTTGCACCATTAAAAGTACCCAGAAACCCTCCCCAGTCAACATTTTCATAACATATCTAGATTACAGCATTAAAAGAACCTACAAACGTATCTCCTGTGCAACTTAAATGTTAACTTTAAATTAGCTTTATATTTTAATGGCTTCCAATGCCTATCATGCATAAATACACTTAAGTGAGGTCTAAAAACAGTCTTGATCCATTTGGATAACAATAATGTCAACAGAGCCCACAAACATCATATCTGCCTGCTTGAGTTCAGTGTTTTTACATCTTTGTCAAAATTGTAAATGCATTTGCTTTCTTTTTGCCTTTCCCTCTAAAAATCTTGGAAACTTAATGAAAAGCCACAAGCAAACATGTTGATGCTCTACAGTAAAACAATGTATTTTCATTTCAAGGATCACAAAGTAATCTAAAGAAAGCATGTTTGCATATGGAGCCCAAACTCTTCCAAGAAAAACAGGTAAGTTATCTGCTGGGAGAAGAGCAAAATGAGACAAAACCTAGTAAGATTACTAGCTCAAAATCTCTCAAAGAAAAAATACCAGACTGAGGAACACAAACTATTCCAACAGACCATGAAACTTCCCAAGCACTTCCCCTGAAATGAGGGGACTACTCAAGAGTTTTCAAACTACTGCACACATGCACAGACACTTTAAATCAGGTTTGCAACATAAACACAGCAATTCCTACTGCCATGTAAGAACAAGGCAGCATGATGGCAATTATTCTGTTCAGAGATTGCCCTTACACTTAAACTAACAAAGGAAGAAATAACATTACCTAATTTTTTTTCCTGCAATCATAAGTGGGCCACACCTGGAAGCTGTAGCTGCATGAGCCCAGAAATCTTTTTCTTCAGTCACCACAGAAACTAATATAGGAACTCTAGTGATTTGTTCTCTTGTTTTCAGTAAAAAATTTACATATGAATTACACACCAAATTCCTTCAGTCTAATAAACTGTTCTGAACTTACATGAAGAAAATACTGTTTCTTCGTTATCATCCTCCTCTTGCTACTCTTTGCTGTCTTTCCAAAAAAATTGTACATTTAAAGCCAGCAGCAAGCATAGGGGTAAGTCTATCTCTTGCCTTGATTCCATGCATGGAAACAGAGGTTTGGAAATATATCCTTACATTTCAAAGGATTTTAGATTCCCAGATTTCCTGCCAGACAGGCCTGTTTATTAGTCCCTGCCTTGTGTGTAAGTATTAACACAGCAATCAGTCAAGAAATCATCTGATGCCACTGGGCTGATTCTCAAAGGCATAAAAAAATTGCATATAATAGCCTACATAAATTACTGATGCTCAGGACCTGACTGGAAGACTGAAATACTGAATTATTTTCTATTATTTTTCATATTCATTAATTACCATTAGATAAAGAACAAATGAGCACATATAGAGGCTAGAAACAGCATATGAGTCTCTTATGTGTTTCCCGTGACAGAATACAATTCAAATATTGGTTTTGCACTTAAGAACAGAAACGCAAACATTTCATAATTTCGCTGTGTATGGGAAATCAAAACAAACCTTACCTTATTTAAAATATCAATTTTAGTAAAAAGTCAGGCTATGCTAGTACAGGGTGGCAGGAACCATGCCATCTTCCTTCAGCAGATTTTTCCAAATGCCCCTCTGTTCAACTAAGTCTAACTCCGCTCTGTTTTGTTTCCCCAGGAGGACCCATTCAGGACCATGTGCTCCTTTTCAGCTGTCAATAAACAGAAGCGGTGAATTCCCCAGTGCTTCACAAAGCTAGTTAGGCATAGCCATTCATTTCTTTGGGAAAACAGGGCATTGATTTCAGCAAATTCCCAGGGAGCAGCTACAACAAAGAGATCAAAGATCCACCTCCTTTCCTGCCTGGCTTTGGCCGGCTGGGCTGAGAGGAGCAGCAACAGGTTTCGGAAGAGCAGGCTCAAGCCCCACTGACCACTGCATGCTCCATTCACACCCGTCATCTTCCTACATTCCTGGAACAGCCCCTGGCGCTAACCGTGACAAAACCCTACATTCACACAGCATAATATACTGCACACTAGTTCATCCAAGGATAAAAAGAAAAACAAGCTCCAAGGGAAGTCCGCTGCTTCCCCAACCAGTCGAGCCTCAGTAGCTTCCAGATTTTCCATAAACTTTTTTTTTCTTAGCTTCTCCATCTCAAACAGAGAAACACTTGCTACCTCAAATTTATTGTGGTGAAAGTTCACTGGAATGCTGGCTTTTTAGGTTTATTTCCATGAGTTTGAAGACTTAGCTGCTGGAGTTTGAGGTCTAGTTGCAGCAGTCCTTGTATTGTGCAGCCATGATATTTTCTTTGTGCAATTTGCCCCACACTGCAGTGTTTTTTTCCCTAGGAAACTAAGGGGGTTTGTTCTGGTTTGGTTAGATTTTTACTTTTTTAATTATACATCTTGTCTTCATTAATGTGACCTGGAACAAGATTTTTAATGCTAGAATTTGACCTTGTATTGAACCAAGCATTAGTAAAAGATGATGCTGTGGACAAGCTTAAGGACTGGTGGTTAGGCTACATATCTACTACTAAACAGTAAGAGACAGAGACTGGTTCTTAGGTGTGGAGACCACTTGGCATCAGCTCCACATGTCTAAATGCTCCTCAACTCCTTATCTGTTCCCCAACAAACAGTTTGGTTATATCCAAACCTGGAACACAGTCTGGTAGATATTATCCAAAACACACCATAGTGTTGCTTGCTAGTATAGGGTAGTACTGAGCTCATGGGCAGGCTCTGAAATATTTATTCATATAAATACAGACATAAAGATCTAGAGTCACTTCACATCTGTACAGATCTGCTGTTTTATTCTTTAGCATCCTCTTGTGCACTGACATTTTACCAAGGCACTGCCTGGCTGTCACAAGTCCCACATGCCCATGCACTCCCACCAGCTGGAACTTGTAAAGGCCCCTCAGCACTGGTACTGCCTCAGGGCCATTCATACATGTCCAAGTGAGGAGACAAATGCCTATCCCACTAGCATGACTGAGTATCACAGGACTTGGCACAGTGCAAGCAGTACAATACTGAGAAGACCAGGGACAGGTGGTAGGGATGACTGACCATTGCACAGAAGATAGCTGAGGACACCAAGAAATACAGAACTGCAGAATTATCGAAGTTGCAAGAGACCTGTGAAGATCAACTAGACCAGCCTCTTGCTGAAAGCAGGCCCTTAAATAGCATTACCCAGGGCCTTGTCAAGCTGTATCTCGAATATGTCCAGTGAGGGACACTCCACCACTTCCCTGGGCAGCCTATTTGAGTGTTTAATCAATCCCACAGTAAAAATGCTCCATGCATCCACAAGCATCTCCCCTGAAGCAACTTGTGACCATCACCTCTTGTCCTGTCAGTACATACTTGGGGAAAGAGTGCTTCCAACTCCTTTTCCCTAACCACCATTTTGTACTGGAAGACTAGTACTATGACTAGATTCCCTTGAACCTTCTCTTCTTTGAGCTGAACACATCCAGCTCCTTCAACCTCTACTCAGGTGACAACTTCTCTAACCCGCTGATCATCAGGAGAAACATGAGAGAGGTACTGAGCTGAAAAAAGAAAAATGAAACTGATAGGGCATAAAATTGCTATAACAGACAAACCAGCTTAAACATGTTAGCACAGTTGAGGAGTCTTGACCCCAAGTACTGTGCAGCCACCCTTCCCTCTCTCCATTCTTTAACTTTTCACTCCTGACAGCAATTCTGCCTGTTGTATACAATACAGTCAAGCATATCACATGCCTTATTTTAGAGTTCTCCCTGTATCCAAATGGCATTTAAGCATGCCTCAAAATTGCCAGTTCACACTTGAAGCTCAAAAAATGCACAAATAACTTAATCTTGAAGTACAGATATAACCCCCAGAGATAACTGTTGCCACTCAGCCACTGATGGGTTTATATTTATTTACTGAATACAATTATTAATGAAAAAAAATATTGTTTTCTTTGTTCCTCTGGGGAAGTATTAAGGAACAATCAAACGGGTTTCTGAAATTCCCCTCTTATACTGCACAGGGTACAGCTGGGCAGCCCTTGGAAGCAATGATAAAAAATGGCAGCTGAGGCACTGGAGGGACTCCAAAAGAAAGCATGTAGATCAGATCTATAAGCATAGAAAATGTGCTTAATGCTTCGGATAGCTTAAGCTGGAGTGAGAGAGTGTGAGTATCGGGGAAACGTGGGCAGCAGTCTTTTGTGGTAGTTACGACAGCATAGTATAACGATATGTCATTTGTATATTCTTTTCTGTTAAAAAGAAGGATGGATAATAGCGATGAGGCACGAGATTTGGATACGACTGGGATAATGATGCATTGGAAACACAGGAGTTAAATTCACAAAACGATTTAAAAACCCTGAGCACATCACTCTGTAGTAATCTGGGATGTATTTGTGCCAAAGATAGATAAAACATTTTAGACAGAATTGTAATTTTAAGTCTCAATGAACCAGTCTGTTCTTATACTTGGGCCAGATTTTTACAATTTTACTCATATTAAGTCATGCTTTACTCCAAGAATAATCCTGTTGATTATAATGGTAATATTGTTCGACAGATGTCTCAGAAGAAACACAAATGTAAAAGCAGACTTTATACTTCAGATAAAAGACATCAATCATGAGTACATCTGGGAATCTGATAAAAACATATGGTGCAAAAAAATCACTGTGGGATAATGGAAATGTACTTACAGAGCAGGTCTGTTGACATGTTTACAGATCAGGCAAAGGAAACCTACAAAAAATAAATGAAAAAAGAATTATCAGTTTTCTGACCTAGCACTATTCAGGTTTATATCTCATGCTAGTAATCATATGCATTGTCTTTTAGTTCTTTAGGAAATAAGGAGGATATATATACAGAAATCTAACAAGGAAGAATTTTATCTTGCAGAAAAAAAGAATAAATCCATCTAATTTTTTATTCCTTAATAACTGATTCCGCTTCATTTCACAGACAATGTGAAGTGACAATATTAATGTAATGCATTTTAACTAAGAGCAGTTCACTGTAACTCACATCTTCATTAACATTTATTATTAAAACAGAATTTTCAGGCATCATGTATTCTACCCCATTGCGTGCCATTCTGTGTTTAAGCCTGCTATTTCTGGTATTCGTCCTAACAGTCCTGATCCTTGCAGAGTCAAAAAAAATATTAACCAAATATAGGACAAGACATTTAATTTGCTCTCTTGAAAGACTTCTGGAGACCTCTAATTTTCTGCTGAACTAATTTATCTTGTTCTCTTCCCATTCATCTGCTGTTTTTTGACTGAAATTTTACTATAAGCATACAGGAACAGAGTCTGAGTCTTCTGTAGCTGTCTGAGCAGTCTCCAGCATAGCAGGATCCCAATGAGTGAATAAGGCTACTTGGAGCAACAGAAATAATAATGCATGTAATAATAAGGGAACACACAAATAACAGTACAAATCACATCAATATATGCCATTTTATGTCATGTACAAAACTCGAAAGTTTCAGGCAGTGTTTGAAGTTGTGTGTATATGAATTAAGAGTGAATGAAAGAGGTTCAACTAGGTGGAGTACTGGGTCCTGCACTTGGGTCACAACCCCATGCAGTGCCACAGGTTTGGGGAAGAGTGGCTGGAATGTGGCCTGGCAGAAAAGGACCTGGGGTTGCTGGTTAACAGCCAGCTGAATATGCGCCTGCAGTGTGCCCAGGTGGCCAAGACCAATGGCATCCTGGCCTGTATCAGCAATAGCGTGGTTAGCAGAACTAGGGTAGTAACCATCCTCCTGTACTCAGGACTGGTGAGGTCACACCTCAAATCTTGTGTTCAGCTTTGGACTCCTCACTGCAAGAAAGACATTGAGGTGCTGGAGAGTGTCCAGAGAAGGGGAACAGAACTGCTGAAGAGTCTGGAGCACAAGTCTTATAAGAAGTACCTGAGGGAGCTGGGGGTGTTTAGGCTGAAGAAAAGGAGGTTCAGGGTGACCTTATCGCTCTCTACAACTACCTGAAAGTAGGCTGTAGAGAGGTGGGGGTCAGTAACAAGGGCAAGAGGAAATGGCTTCAAGTTGCACCAGGGGAGGTTTAGACTGGATATCAGGAAAAATCTCTTCACCAAAAGGGTTGTCAAACATTGTGACAGGTTGCCCAGGGAAGTAGCTGAGTCCTCATCCCTGGAGGTATTTAAAAGACATGTAGATGTGGAGCTTAGGGATGTGGTTTAGTGGTGGACTTGACAGTGCTGGGTTTATGGTTGGACTCAATGGTCTGAAGAGTTTTTTCCTAAATGATTCTATGATTCTATGAAAACTTGACTCTGATGAAGACAACAGTATTTTGCTCCTGACTGAAATGCGTCAAAGAAAACATCTTCATTTTTAAAAATACAGTGTAAGATACAAATTAATTGGAGCTGGTTGGGAGAGCTGAGGGAAGGGGAGTTTGGAAGAAGGCAATAAAGATGACAGGAAAAATGAATAGCAAGGAATAAAGAGAATTGAGAAGGAAACAGACTCACAGAAAGTAAAGCAGTGGTAAGTAAGATGAACACAGAGGATGATGAGGCAAAGAGGAGTTAGTGGCCTGCTGATGAGAATTTGCCAAGGAAGAAGCTGTGACTCTCAGGTGCCAGGATGAGGAAGCTGAGATCCAGCTATCTGCTGAAATCTAGAAGCACATTTTCATGTTTGAAAAGACTAAGAGAACACTTCCAGTGATCCACTGCAAGCACCTAAGTTGCCATCTTAGCTTGAGAACATGCTGTGTGTGCCTGCAACCCTACTGCAGTCATGCTGAGCGCTCTCCCCAGCATTTACTCAACAGTGATGTACATCCAACACTACTGGGCAACATAAGAAGATGCTGATTACATTAGCAAATTGACAATAAATAAACTTACATATCCTCATTTAAGTGCTTGTAGACCTAACCCCAAGAACAAGACACATAAAGTTAGTAAATCAGACTCATCGTCTTACCATGTGTCTCATTGCAACATAGTCAAACCCCCAAGGAATCAAATTGTAAATCCTAGCATAAAATACAGTAGAGAAAATATATTTTATAGATGCTTTGGACTCTGGAATTTAGAAGATTTCTGATGTCAAAATATAAAGAACACCTAGTCTTTCCTTTCCACATCCTTAAACTTATCTTTGAAGTGTATGCTGACTTCATCAAACAGAAGACAAGTACAAGCTTTGTATTTTAAAAGATTATATCCAGTGGTGGGTGGTTAGGGGTAGTTGACAGGTATACTATAGACTTTACTGCAGAAAATTCCTATTTTCAACACAAACCAAAAAGATCCCTTCCACCTTTGGGCTGCACACATTCCCTAGTGGGATAAAACTAAGAGGGAGCAACTCATTAGAAAGTCTCATCAGGGAACCACTACAAGGAAAGATGCTTCAACTGCCCATGCACAAGCATCCTGTGTCTTTTAAGGTGCCCAAGGACATCTGAAACATCCACATGAGTATGACAGCAATACTAATGACTGAAAAGGAAAAAGAGTCCGTCCTGGACCAGGAGCTAAAAGCCAGGTAAGGCAGGGCATCTCAAAGAGTATTAGACACTTACATTTCAGCAAATTAATCAAGTCCTACAGTATTGAAGTTTGTGTGTTTTTACAAGAAGCCAGGCAGAGAATGGGCAGATTGCTGGTAAATCACTTGTGTCTGAGATCAAGGGGACTGCAGATGAGGCATGAAACACAAGTGCCAGCACATCAACTTCTCTTCTGTAACCTCTGTCCTCTACCAACACAGCTGCTCTGGTGAA
The DNA here is from genome assembly GCF_003945725.1 of Corapipo altera. Classification (NCBI taxonomy): domain Eukaryota; kingdom Metazoa; phylum Chordata; class Aves; order Passeriformes; family Pipridae; genus Corapipo; species Corapipo altera. The sequence continues at coordinate 24,189,647 of NW_020884874.1, forward strand.
CATACAGCTTATAAACTAGCTTTGTCTCCGACTGGGACTGTGTGCAGCTGGGAGAAAGGAGCAGTAAAGGGGCCCACATGCTAAAAGGGCATCAACGAGTCTCCTTTTTTCAGGTGAAAACAGGCATGCTGAGTGCATGCTTCCTAAGCAGCAAGTGTCCTAGTCTGATTTCCATTATCCAGAAGACACTTCATTTCTGAAAAAGATCTACTCTGCAGTTTGATTCCATTCTGGCTGAGAGCAAGGCACTTGTCTGCTAAAAATTCAGGCCTCACAGAGGGAACAGTGGACTCTAAGGGCATCCATATGTGACTGTATACGTGCCAACCTTTGTCATCTCCAGAAACAGCAGGCTACATGTTGCCACTGTCAATGCAGTGCTGTCAACTAATAAAGACTTCATCCCTGCTGCAAGGAATTACTAGGCAAAAGGACTTCACTGTGCTGGCATTCAATCTGCAGGGCAATTACCTAGTAAACCACTGCAACACAACAAGCTCTTCCCTCCCACATGGTCTGAGTCAGTAGTATACCTTCATCCTCCCACATCTGATCTGCAGCAGTCTCCTGTCATGACAAAGTCCAGCCTCAGTCTATGCCCTTCCCGTCCCCAACACATCTGCCATCCAACCATGTTGCAGTGACATGGTGGTCACCATGAACACCCCAATTAAGGTTTGGTTGAATTATTCTGTGGTGTCACTTCCGTGGTAAACCACTGAAGTGTTTTTCTCTACAGGCCATCAAAGCCTGAGAAGCTTTCTTTTCCTGCCCCCATACAGTCATCTGACAAAGCACTACTAGCAGCAGCAACCCCACAGTGTCCAAGTCCAGCCCTTGGGAAAAGTACAGAGACTACAGACCAAAAGCGAGGACCTCTGTGAGGGCATCCCAGTCACTGCAATACAAGCCACTTGCAGAACAACAGAGCAGCAGCTGCACCAACACAAGGAACTGCTCTTCTTCCAGCAGCTCATCTGGACATTATCTGTGACAGGTTGAGGACAAGTACTGCAAGGAGTATTTGCAGAGCCAAGGGAATGTAGGCAGAACTACGAGGTCCTTCATAAGCCATGCCAGCTCTTCCCTGTAGTTATCCTCAAAATGGACCCAGAACTGCCTGTCCTCCTAGCTGCAGAAAACCACCACCATAATTCCTTCTCCTGCTTCAAGGGTACCCTTTGTGCAGTGTATTGACCCCTGACAAAGGGGTCTCCAACACATGCAAAGTCATGGTAGCCACATATGCTGTGCCAACTAGGCACAGTGCCTGGTACTTTCTGGCCACACCAGTCACTTGTCCATCTAAACTCAAGTGGTTGGTCAGTGACCATGCTGGCCTCAGTTTAACATTGGCCAATGTTCTCTGTTTTCACTCCTTGTAAACCCCACTGATGTATGACATTGACCTTTAGACAAAGTGGCGTAGTTCACTGGCCAAATTTTCTGTGCTGCCTACACAGTCAAAAGAAGTTGTTTGTGGTTGCTCTTAAATATCATCACTTCTCATCAATGAATAGGCAGAAGAGAAGGAAAAGCAAAGTAGAGGACATTTCCCATACATGAAAATTGCAACCCTGAAAATGAGAGGCAAAGTCTAATGAGGTTCTTACAGGGTTTCAGGTATTAGGAAATTAACTCACGCTTTTAGGTGAGTTAAGTATAATAGATGGTTAACAATCTATGGATAGCAAAGCAGTGATTACAGGCACATTGGATGATGAAAAGCTCTGTGCTTTGTAGTGGTGTAAAGTGGTTATGCACTGGCTAGAGGAAGTGAGGACGGGTTCTGCACTGCCTAGAAGAACATGTCATAGTGCGTTTTGTCCAGGAGACAGAATTTTAGGGTTTCAGTTTTTTCACTTGTTCCACCATTGCCAAAAATTCATAGACTATGCATTTTGTGTTTTATAAGTGACTGTAGTGGTTACATTGTGGCCATGTACAACTCAGGATAGATACACATGATGGCGGTTGGATTGCCCTGTAGTGTCCAGGGTCCACAGTGGGAAAGGCAGTACCTGTTACCCATGCTGTTCTGATGCAGAGGATGCAGGCGTAATGAAACCGGACTGCTAGTTTTGAGGTATGGTCCACAAGGAGGACCCATACGAGGATCAAGGTCACTGCTGCACCAGAGAAAAGGTGACTCCCACAAGGAAATGCGCAGCAAGGGAAACAAGCCTGCACAGGAGCTCTGGGGCTGTTTATGATGCAGCCACTGCAGGTCACTGCAAACTTCTAGGAAGATGACATGGTTTTATCAAACAGTACTTGCTTCACTGGCCTTGAAGCTCATCTTCATCAGAGACAACAAACTCCATGGCAAGGGAAGCCAGGAAACTTCTCTGTGAGGGACCTTTGCAATATCTGCAACATAAGACTACAACCAGTTGTTCAAGACAGCTACCCTGCATATAACACTCGTGGGTTCATGTGACAGAGCTCGTCCACTGACCTCTCTTCTAGAAGACATACATCTACCTTCTCTATCATCTTGCCCCAGAAAGCCAGAGGAAAAGCAGGCACTGATGTGGGAAGAGATGTAAATGGCAGCAACAGGAAAAGCTTTCATATTGCCACACTGACACTGTGGGTGATAACCTTGTGCTTTCATCATGATGCCACCTGAAGATGACAAGAGAACATGCTGCCTGCAAAAGAGACCTATACTATGCAGAGACAAAGACCTGGATCATAGCTTTTGAATTATGAATCCACTGCAAGCGGAAACACGGTTGTTCTGAAACAGTAGGCATCTGCCCCCACCAAGTCTTCAGAAGTTATTACAGAATTCCTTACACTGTTTTCCACACAAAAACAACGTCAAAAAACAATGACAATTGTCAGCACAGGCATATTCTTTCTAATGATCTGACATTATACGGCCCAAAAACGCACCTCAGTTTCATGCTGCATGCCAAAGAGGTGCATTTTTAACAAGTCACCAGAAGACTCTTCTGATGCTGTGAAGTCATCTATCCACCTTACCTAGGCAGCTGAAAAGGGACACTGCTGTACCTCAGATACTTGGAAGAATGTCTAGCACAATTCATTTATAGATTCACAACAGCCTCATGTAAATTTATATTGTTATCTAAGTACCTTTTACCATATTTTAGGTGTGTAAAGGTAAAAAACAAATAGAAGTATTTTTTCAAGACATCTATGGTAAGTAACACAGTTGCAGATGTCTTTAAAACACACAAGCAAAGATATGACAGGAAAACCGCACTTAACCTACTTACACTGAGATTAAATCAGGAAGGACTCTCTTCCCCCACTACAGAAATCAGTTGGTGGGGTTTAACTTTCAGCATACCTTATGACTCAGGTTGCATCCATCAGAAGAAAACACACCTTCAGGAGACAACACATCTATCACAGAGCATTTGCATTCCACTGGTGTCCCTACTTGTGTTCTTTTGGCTACTGTTAGTGCTCATGGTGGGCTAAATGCATTTCTGCTGACATAGTTTCTCTTCTCCTGAATTTATGAACAGGAAAGAAAATAATAATAATATAGAATAATATAGAAGTAATATAAATAATAGAGAAATTATTTAAGATTTATGGAGTACTAACAGGGAAAAATGAATATGCAGGACTAAATTCTTCCTTTAAAGAAACCTACAGAGATTTTCTGAAGTTTCTGTTAGTCCCACGTGTATACCCACATCAGGATTTGGTGAATGCTAAGTACAACTCATCAAACGTGTCCAACAGTGATATTCTGTGCATTTTTTTATCTACCACTACCACTACCAGGAGTCCCTCACTGGTGAAAATTATAAATCACTATTTTTATAATATAAAATAACATAACTTGTAATGGTCCAATTATATTTGTTTTTCAAATCTTGGAATTATTTTAGAATTATAAAACAAAATAATTGTTTTGCCATCATGTTTTTCTTTATGTACAGGATTCTGCATCTTTCCCTTGATTAAGCAAAAAACTTGAGTAGTACAACACAAAAAAGCTTGTGTCCCTGATCCAGAAATCTGCCTCATTAATATTGCAGAAGTTCCTCCTATGTAAGTCTTATTTGTGAAGGTAAAAAATAAGGAGAACCCAAAATTATATATGTAACATCTTTCTCTTTAACAAAGGATTATGCAAAGGTAAAAGAATTGTACAAAACCACAAGGCAGACTGTGGATGGACAAAAGTCATAAACTCAAGGATATATTTTCTCTAATGTGTTTACTAAGAATATTTTTTATACCTTCATGATAATGTTTTAAATTATGTATACACACATATACACAGACACTATACAAATATATAAACTGGTCCTGCTGCTGAAGGAAATTTTATAACTATGTACACATCTCTACAGATTAAATGCCTTGGTATGCAAGCAGCCAAGAGCACTGTTAGTTGCCAGTAACTTCAAGACATGATCCTATTGACTTTGATAATTTTTTGATCTGTTGGCTCATATTTTGGCAAATCTGTATGTAAAAAAGTCCTGTCTTATCATTCCTTTCACCAACCAATCAATAGTCTAACCTGGTTATGACCCCCTCAAATATAGCATCATCAAATATGGTCCACATATGCACCTAATATATACAAGTCTGTTTTCAGTTTAAAGCAAAACCCCACAATTTTCATTAAAAGTAAATCCATTTTATATCCTGTGTTCTGATACCAAAAGACAAAGACCAACAAATCCCACTCCATGTTTCTAAGCAAGTTTTTCTTGTTCTGAAATATGGCATTCTCTCTCATTATAGTTTTCCTAGCTTCTCTCACTCCATGTTGATCTATTTTGGTCAGCAAAAGACCTATGGCAGAGAAGGCATCAAACACAAGCCTTTGCTCGTCTCCAGTACCTTGATAATAAGAAATGCTATTAAACAGTATTTCTAAGAAGAGATAGTAACAAAAGGGAGAAAAACTCCTAGGGAATGATACCAAATGGCATCTCATGCCAGCCTGCCTTACTGAGGGCTGCTCTTGTTATTTGGCTTTGCAAAGCACTCAGCATTTTGACTTCGATCCAGCAAAGCAATTCTGCATTTCCCATGTCTTTCCACCACTGACTTGCAGAGAACTATTCGTACACATGAAGATAAACCTACACTTCATATTGTTTGGGTCAGGATCAAGGCACCAATCATCTTTCTGGATCCTTGTTTTGTTATGAGAATTGCTTAAAATAAGCTAAAAAAATAAATCTTAAAAGTGTGAGCTTTAGAAAGCCTCAAGACCCAGGAACATTCCTAAAATAATTTGCATTCCACAGCAGCAGGGCAAAACCATTTCCATTTCAATGAGCTTGTGGAGAGGACTCTGGTCTACTGGTTGAAACTCAGGACTGAGCCCTGGCATAAAATAAACACCAAACCCACTTGAACAAGGTCACGTGAGAAACCACTTTTTCCTGTTCTCCCTCAATACATTGGCTAAACTCTTTTCATTACTTCAGACCTGCATCCCAACACTCATTTCAAGATAGGTACTTCCACTCCTCTCTGCTGAACAGGGGCTGGTTGGCAGGGAGTTTTCCTATCCCTTTCCTGCATCATCCTCAAGCAGCTGCCCCCAAAGAGTTCAACAAATGTTTGACAAAAACCTTGGCTTTAACACTTGCTCCTTTCATAAGCTTTATACAAATAAAACACACTAGCAGCCACGAACTTTCCAAAGTGGTGAGCAGAACACACAGTGGAGACAGACGGACAGACAACTTTCACATGGTGCAACAGTCACTCCTGTGACCAGAGAGGGGGAAACACATTTAGCCAGTACTTCAGCAACATCAGTAAATTTCAGGAAATCATAAAAACAGATTTGTCACCTGGAAGCCAACACCTTACCTCACACATCTTGCTTTGTAATCGAAAATCTCCCAGCCTCACATGCTCACGAACTCGCACTTACCTACGGCATCACCCAGGCACATCCTAAGCACTATTGTAATAATGTGATGCAGCATGTAATGTTGCTGCTAAATACTTTTATTCAAATTATTTGGTCAAATTCCACTTCTCAGTTTTGCTCACTCTCACACACATTTAGCAGCTTTAAATTTAAATGCTGTGAAATGACTACTCTATTCAGAAACTTGTAAAGAATTTTTACCTAAAAAAGGATTTCAGGTCAAGAATATTGGTATTTTTCAGGCATTTTAGATGCAACAGGTGATCTTAATAGTGATTTCAACAGGTTTAGTAGCTTGGTGTCTTTAGCTGCTTCATAAAAGATGGATGTCTCTATACATAAATTATGTATCAAAACATAATTAATGCTCTTCCACAATATGCCTCTCTGTTTGTTACCAGTGTCTCGGCTAGAAAAAATGTTTTCCTTTTCCTGTCCACTCCTACAGGCCTCAGAGATTTGCTTAAGCTGTCTGAAGGAAGCAATGATAGCACTAATACATCCTTATAACTCTAAAGCATAAGCAAAGAGTTTTCACTAAGAACTTAATATTCAAGGTAGAGAGACAGCAGTAACTAATTTGTTTAATTAAATGCCACAAGCCTTGTACTGGATAACAGCTGCCTGTCACATCCCTCCATTTGTTTGCTTCAATCTGCACACTCAGATTTTCTGCCAACAGCAGCCGGATCTGTCAACGGCAAACTCTGCAGCAATATTATCTATATCCTTTCACTTCTGTTCACACATGAGGACTGGCTGGAGCAGGATACTGCACGAAAAATGCAACCAACCACTTCATACGGTACAGAGGCAAGGGGTAATTATTAGAACTAATTTACTGAAACTGGCCATCACACTAATTGTCAGGGACTAATTCTGTTGGAACTAAACTGTAACTTGAGGAGTGACTCCTTACTGCATTTGCTGAAAGGGTATGTTAGTTTTAGTGGTTATATTTTCATACTAGTGCTTAGAATGCCTATGGTGCACAAATCTAAAAATATCCAAATCCTCCAAATACTGTATATATGCCTGATTAACGAAAGTTTCACATTCTCAACTACTATTTAGCTGTTTTCTTAGTTCTTCCTTTGGTTATCAAGCCCTATGATGACTCCAAAATTCCACAAATTGTGACTTGCAGGTTATTGATGAATAAAAGTAGATATGCAGGCCATTATGCATGAATAAAAGCAGATGCAGACCACTCATGTTCAGCACAGTAACCTGTTTCTCAGATAAAGGAGAGATAAAACGTTGCTCCCCACTGTAAACTAAAGATCAGTTGAACCTCTTGTTCTCCTGTACTGACAGCTTGTAACACAAAGTTATAACTGGAGGTCTGGACTGGAAGCCTCCTCAGCAACTATAAGGTACACAAACCTTTTTTGGATTCCATGTCACTTCTTGCACATTACTCAAACAAGAAGCCAAAAAAAATGCAGCATTACACGCACAGTGTTCCTGCTTGTGTAACATTTCAACCTGTACAGCAATGTTGTTCTACCATTTTCTCCAGCAAAACTGAAACTTGAGTAAATTAAAGGAGACTGTCTCTTCTCTACGCAAGCTTCTTTTCTTCAGTGAAGGAGAATGCCAAAGGAATTATGAACCAGGATAATGAGGCCACTGCTGAAGAGCCCTGAGGAGACCAGTAAAGGAAGAGTTCAGCCACTACTTCCAGAGAACAAAAAAAACAACTTAAAAATAAGTAACCATTAACTCTCCTATCACTACCAAATAAATAGCTTGAAATATGGTCCACCATGGATTAATGAATGCAAAGTGCAGGCAGATATAAAATAGACCCTCTATTTCAGCAGTTCAGCATTTTTATTGTAGTCACTTGTCTGTATGCCAGTTTTTCAGATAGCCTTGGAACCCGATTAACATCTAGCAGCAGACGCAAAGAACACTATTTCTTCATTTAAAAGTTATCCTGATATAGAAAAGCTTGTTACAATAATGTAAAAAAACCCAAAAGTTAAGTGATCTCTAACCTCTTAATAAAAGTTCACAAAAAGGTCATTTGTCCATATTTCTTCACTCAGTTGAATGACTTCTTCAACTTCAACTCTGATATTTGCAACATCCATTCAGTATGGTTCTGTGAGTTAATGAAAAATAACCCTAAACAACTCAGATGTTTGGCATTTGCACCCCACGTTATCAGAAAGGTGGCTCAATAATTTATAAAAACCTAGATGAATATATTCTGTTAGATGTTTACATGGAATGTGAGGTCTGCAAGTGGAAGAACTTAGGGTTATCTAACACTGTCCGCTATCCAATACTTGGATGGTTTCTGTCAGCAATTATTGAAGTGTATTTTACTTGTTGCACCATGACATTCTAGTCTCCAACATTTACTACAATCTTCATAAAAAACTAACAGATTTCTAATAAATGATTGCCAACCAGATTCATATCAGGAGAATCCATATGGTTCAAGAGCCAGTGGCTCTGCTGGGACAAACTGAAAGCACAGATCACACTCTCCACAAAGATGCTGTTTGAAGTTGTCCTGTAAACTCCATGGATTCAACTTTTGAAGAATATCCTTGTCAAAATAAATTATATTAAAATGACAATGTAATGCATTTTCAGATTCTGAGACCTAAATATATTACTAGAAGTATGACAGCCACCTTAATACCTAAATAGATGTGTGTCAATTTTTGCTATCAGGCTATAATTTAATATTTAAAATTATAACCTGACTATGGGTTTTCCTAAATTAGATGATTATTTAATTTATAAAATAATCAGTGCAAATCACTGACCACAAAGATAATTCAGAAACTTATACAGTCTAAAAAGTCAGTGAATTTGAAAAGTAAAAATTTTTAAAATAATATATCCTGCTAATAGTTTTACAAACCAAAAAAGACCCTCATTCTACATTGTTGTCAACTATTCTGTGAACTGCTTTTTTGATCTGGGTAAAAACCATTTAAAATAATCTTATTTTTATTCTCTATTTTCTATTAGTTAATGAAGTCTATACTAATTTTTGTAATTTATTATTTTATAATTATTTTATAATGTTGAGATTTTTAATGTTGATAAAAGTGGTATGAAAAACAGCAAAAATCTGATAATTTTCTGAACCAAGTCACTTGGATGACTTCTAACATCCTCTTATGCGCTCTGTAACTCAGTATTTCATCTTTGCTAGAGGTCCAGAAATCTGTAAATATTTACTTGTATTGGTGCTGAAGCCTGCAATGTTCTGAGATTCAGATTTCAACATTGACAAATCTTACCGTTTCAGGTAAGAACAATTTAGAGGAAAAAAAAAATCACTTCAAGTCCTATCTTTTCTTTTAGAATAAGATAAAGAGGGAAAACCAATTTACTCTCCTATTTATCCTTGTTTCGTTTTCTTCCTTGTCAATCTCCCTGGTTTGGTCAGGGCAGCCTTTCTTCATTTTATTCAATAAATGCTTGAAAACTAGGATACATTTTCAGTAGCCAAAAACCTCCACATACCTTAGCAGACTCAATGAAAAATCTGTACAGCAAATTCATGCATTAAAAAGGGAGATGATTCCTTCTATCACTTAACATTAAGAGTATTTTAGAGAAGAACAGCATGTAAATGTGCACAGGTCAAGTAAAGATGATTTCCAAGCCTAAAAATTATTCTTGTCACTGGCAGCTGTTATGTGAGAAGTAATAAGGTCCAGAAGCCTGGGCATGACCAGTGATAAGAATATCATTACAATCCATCTGCAACCGCCAAGAGACACAAAATGCCTCTGCAATCTTTTGTTCTAAGTAAAATTAAAATTCCAAAGCAACAGGTTTTCAAACCAGGACATAGTGCATGTCACCACACAAACACCTCCCTGACCCCCCCAAATGGATTCATATAAGGGCAAGCTGAGAATACCTTTCAGAGCTACAGAATTTTAGTATCACAGATTTTACAGTACATACGTTTGCTTTACCTGTGTATTTACTTGCTTTGAGTGGAAAGGAGTGTTAGATTTGTAAAAACAAGTGAGTCATGAACAAGTCAAAATATTTCCAGTAAACTTATTTTTGCCTGAATATGCTAAGCTAACTGAAACCAAAACATTTTGCAGAAATGTATCAGTTTCACTGGCTTGTGATGAATCAGTGCTACAGGCTGTGTTACATTTCACTGAAATTGTTAGTTACAGAATCACGAAGTCACAGAATCAATTGGGTTCAAAAAGACCTTTGAGATCAACAAGTCCAACATGAGTGAACACCACCATGTCAACTAGGCCATGGCAGTAAGTGCCACATCCAGTCTTTTCTTAAACACCTCCAGGGCCAGTGACTCCACCACCTCCCTGGGCAACCCATTCCAATGTCTAATCACCCTTTCTGTGAAGAAATTCTTCCTAATGTCCACCCTAAACCTCCTCTGGTGCAGCTTAAGACTGTGTCCTCTTGTCCTACTGTTAGTTGTCTGGGAGAAGAGACCAACCCCCACCTGGCTACAACCTCCTTTCAGGTAGTTGTAGAGAGTGATGAGGTCTCCCCCAGTCTCCTCTTCCCCAGGCTAAACAATACCAGCTTCCTCAGCCTCTCCTCATAGGACTTGTGCTCCAGACCCTTCATCAGCTATATTGCCCTTTTCTGGACAAGGGGAATTTCATTCTCCTTCATTTGGGATCTAACTGCTTTCCCCCAACTGTGGAAATCCTCACCTTACACAATTTTTCTTATTTTCATTATTTGCATTAGCATTTACCACTAAAGAGATCACCGAGTGATCTCTTGATCTCCTTCAAGTGCCTAGCACTACTGGAATAAGGAAGGGCTACCTGGCTGCCACATTTACAAGAAGTAAATGATGCTTCTACTCAGGATACCTCATCTGCTAGTTTTCAACTGTCTCTTCCACTGAAAGAGGGAGGAGTGCATCATAGTGCATTTGGACTCATTCTGGCCAGTAGCCCTGGTCTTTTCTTGGATGAGCCCTTAAAACACAAAAATATAGTGTTAAAACATAGTGTTTCGGCAGGCAAATCACCTGCTACTGTTTCACTGGGAGAGATATTAAGTCACTTGTTTAATTAATATGTGTGATTGCTGAGATATCTAAGTGCAGTTGAAGCAGAAAAGCATTATGTTACATCTTCTTAGTTTATCTTAATCACTTTAAAAGGGTTTAATGTCTTTTCCTTACTCGATGAGCCATGTCTCCCAGCATGGGAAAAAAAAAAATAAAAAAAATCAGAAGCCAGAAAGCATCCCAGACCATGTCCCAGAGCATTTTGAAGGTTGCCTCTCTGCACAGAAAGTTGAGCTGGTTGCTAAGACTAAATGAAAATTGAATTAAAATAGAACTTATAATGACTAAACAAATCTCTGAGGGTTTTGTACTCTTCTTCCATCTAAGAGTTTCTCTTTTGTTACTTCAATCCAACTTCAGTTATGTTTTTAGTAAGTTCTTTCTTTTAGCTAACACTCTCCATCATTTTACTATCTTTCCTTTGCCTTTTGTTCATCACCTCTTTCCACGTCTTTGTTCAGCATCACTACTTCTCTTCCTTTCATATTCCTCTTGGTTCTCTGCATGGCATATCTGTGACAATGACTCTAGAGACAATTCCACCTGGCAATTCCACCTCTTTGCTATGTCTTTAACATGTGTATCACTGGCCCTTTCACTGCTTGCTATTGCACTTGGTGTCTTCTTTGGGCGTCAATCTGTTAAGGTACTGTCAAAACAGAATTTTCATGCCATGTAAACCACTTTTTATAGCTTGTTTACTGCCCAGTCTTGCAGCGCTTTTATTGTAATCTTCTAAAAAGCCATATTGATTCTAAAGTTACTTATTTCTATAGGACAGGACAAACCAAGCTGTTGATCACATTATACAGGCTGTGGCGATTGAAAAAACATTCCAGCTAAAGTAAACCAACAAAACTGCAGTGACAGTTTATGACCAAAACAATCACATGGGACTCTTGGTATTGCATTTCTCTCTAAAAGATACACATGACACTCTTGCAGAAGATATCCTTGCTTATCCTCAAGAGTTCCTCAAAACCATTTGAGCAACAGGCACCTGGAAACGAGACTGACTGAAGGAGCAAAGTTTAATATTACTCAATGCACTACATTTGCTTGCTATTGTATATGTTAGCACAGGTTAGATATGCTACAATAGTATTTTCCTAAGTGCACTCCACCAGCTGCTATTCTGCATTTGCTGCCAATGCATTTTCTGCTACAGTTCTTCAGATGATCATTTGATGATCTAAGTTTGACAAGGGACAGTGCCTCTCAACAGGATAAACCCATCAAATTTACTAATCTGTCGATGAATCTTGCCATTCTGGAGTGACTAGAGCTCCTGAAGTGGCAGCACACGACCCTCCAACACAGTTAGCATCACTGTGAAGACAAAGCATGGTGCCATCTGTGCAATGAGAAGTTTCACAAGGTGTGTCTGAGTCATGTAGGTCATCTGCAACACCCCTCAGCACACAGAGCTGTCATTTAGCACTGAGACACCTCTAAGTGCAACACGCAGGTCTGGGCAGCCACCAGCTGAACTACCTTAAGTATGAGCACAGGAGCTTCCCCGTCAGGACCCCCACTGCCCCATGTAAGGCAAAAGAAACAGTACCACTCAAGAGACCCAAGAGATGAATGCTCTCCTATTATATCCCAACATACAAAAGAGATAATTCCCCTGCTCCTCTCCAGGATACACAGAAAATAGGCAGTGAAGAAGCATCCTCCTAGGACAGACTCTTTTCCATCCCCCTCAGAGTAGAGGAGGAGAAGACAGAGGAGACAACAACTGGGACAGGGAATCCTACATTACACAGAGGACTGTCTCCCAGCAGTTGGACTGGGATGAACATCAGCACTTACTCTCTGATCCCTGTGGGTCAGACAGGTGGAATGTCTTTTTCCCCATTACTTAATCATTGGAGAGGCAGGACTAGGTGCCACTCAGCAGACCGTGGTAGTATTCCTGAGATACTCCTTATATCTTCCTTTATACTCCTAAGTTAAGAATAACAAGATGAAATGCATGTAGTTCTTCTACACAGCTACTTTTTCAGGCTTTTCACTGATACTAACAAGAACTAGTTTTCATTTATATTTGTTTATCTTCAAGAATTTGCTAGATGAATCTTTCTATACTTAAACCTGAGGCCCTCCAGAGGAAAAAATTACAACAAATAAGAATGTTTTGTTACCAACCCAGCACAACTGAGCTTAATTTAAACTCTTTTATGACCCACCACAAGGACTAGAAATGCATGCTTTTCTGTGCTTTATTCCAACTGCAGTTTTTTGGGGTTTAAGTAAGGGAATATACAGTGTCAGTTTTCAGGGATGCACTTTGAAAAATCATGAAATCTGAATCTGAGAAAACACTGTGAGGTAATCAGTGTGATCAAGTTATCTCTCCAACTCATTAGAACTAAAAATCAGTGCCTTATGGTACAATCTCTACTGTATGATGATGACAGCTTGCAATGATGAGTTGCTAATACTATTCGGGAAGCTTAAATTTTGCTATCTCAAGTTGTTTGTGAAACAGCTTCTCCTAAAATAGTGCTCTAGATGCAGGAAGGAGAAAGATAAAAACAGATCTACTCTGTCCTCTAAGACAGAACTAGTTTACAAAGGCATCCTTGATCCTGATTTAGCACTGCAACTCATACCATTGTACAAAAGATCAATCAGGACAAGCAGAAAAAGTAAGGAAAAAGAGGAAATATAAGAAGCATACAGAGAGTAAAGTCCACTGGAAAGAACTGTCACTTCTATATTGTCATGTTGGAGACATCTGAAACCCAAAACACACTTTCACATCAAACTAAAAATAGCCCACATACAGGAGAATGCATTGGAAGATAAAGATAAGTCAGCAAAAAAGTAAAGCTAGAAGCAAAATATTTATTTGATTATCCTCAGGATATGTGAAGGATTACATTTTATGATCAACTTTCAAGACTTTCCCATATAGAATTCAAGTCAACTGACCTTCTTTCTGTCCTAACTCTTGTTATTTCCTGCTAGTTATCACAAAATAGCAGTATCCTTGGCATCATTTAAAGAGATTTCCTACTTCTTTCCACACACGCAAGAGAAGAACAAACAGTTTCTTCTGGGTTTAGTGACAATTAAATGATGTGATCGCTTGTACGGTGGCACGGGCTTAAGTAGAAGTGTGTGACTGCTGTTCCCTTGGTGCTTGAAGCAGTCTTGTTTGCTTCCCGCTTATCTTTGAAAGCAGGAACATCTTAAAATAAAAGCGCAGCAGGGTCAGTAGGGAACTACTGGCAATACTCTAGTTTTGAAAACATCTTGTGTGTTGGATTGCTCTTACTGAAGAGGACTAGTTAGATTTGTAAAGTCAGGTGAAATTTATAACACCAGCACTGACTGTCTTAAGTACAGTGCATGTATTTACTTATGGGCAGGGTAGGGGTTGATGTTTTTTGGGTTTTAATCATCAGTCAAGAAATTAGGAGTCTAAGAGAGAAGGACAGCAGCTCAGGTCCCAGGCATGCAACACACTGTAGATTAAATGTATCTCAATAGTCATGGGGAGGGGAATTATCTTATGATGTTTACTTTCCACCAAGCCCTGGCAGAAGGGCAGACAGAGAGGGAATACATGCATGTGCTCACAGAGATTCACAAGAAGGAGATTCTCTCTGCAGACAAAATTACAGAATTGAAAGGAAATAAAAATTATTATCTTTAGTTAGAAAGCATCAATCTGTGACCTGCAAGTGTCCAGGTTAAAAGAAAGTCTACTCACAAGTAATGCAGTCAAAATGGTTTAACTCTTCATTTTTATCTTTGAAAAACTGAGCAATTTTAAATAAACTTGAAGATGTCAAATTAAGACTTCAACCTGGTTAAATTTAGAGAATAAACTAGATGATTAAATGGCCCCTTTCAAGAAATAATTATTTATTTTCGTGTTTACGTACCTTCTTCTATCCAACTCTCCAAACCTCCCACTACTGTTCTCACTCTGATGCGCAGGTCCAGAGGAACTGGTACAGTCCTTCTAATGTTATTTCTATCTTTTATTCCCACTCTAACACAAATAATCCTATTATCAGTTTTTAGGATCAACATGATCAGAATGATCAGGCCCTATTTCCATGTCAGAGCACTAAACAATTCAAAATGAGGTTAGGCAGTTCTACTACTCCAGGATCTATACCCACTCCCATTAGGTTTGCAAATGAGATTTTGACTGCTTTGACTTACAATTCAGGGAAAGTAAGTGCACGCTAATGGTGGAAAATATACTGCACATACAATGGCACCACAGCAGCAAACATGCACAGTATAGAGTAATAGTCACACAATTTGTCACTGATCCTCTCACTGTACCTGTACCTCTGTCTAGCAGAGGTTCCACCCAGAGCCACCTGCCCCTCACAGCCCCATTTTGTCTCACACAGTATGATCACTCCCCATGCACAGAAGCAGAGTGGTGCTCTGTGTGCTGCTTCTTCAGACCAACAACAGGGACAGGAAGGCCTGGTGAAGGGAAATTCCCAGTGACACCATCTTTATTCCTCCTCAGTGAAGGGTCAGAGCACAATAGAAATGCTGCACATTACAGGTTCAGTGGTGTACTGCAGATTGCGCGACAAAAAAAGAGATGCTCTTGCTGGAGAAGCTGCCAAGTCAGGACGGGACTGATTGACACTTTGTGCTGCTGTACATGATTAAGTATCTGAGACTTAAACAGACAGATTTTCTGCTAAGCACTGGGACAACCAATAATAAGGTGCACATGCTGATGTCAATTTTACAACTGCAATACCAAGATGTGAGTGCTCAGATTGGGAACCTCTTCCTCATCCTGTAAGAGCCAGATTTGCTGATCTTCCAGTAATAATGCCAAGCACATCCTCTCCTACTGCTTCTTGGAAAGCGAACATCTGTATCATTCGTATTTATTCAAGAAGATCCTCATCATCAAGGTGATATGAACAATCCTACATGTTTAACAAAGTAGCCACAAATACATAAGTAGATATATGATGTACCCAAAACCACAGCTTGGATTCTGTCCTACACAGTCTTTTATAAATTAAAAATATGAGCTGAGGTGGGAAGATGATGTTTAAATTCACATTTTAAAGACAGTTACTACTTTGTGCTCTTCTTCATCAACTACTTCAAATACTTTCTAAAAAAGCAGTTAGCCTTACTGGCCCTCCTTTGTAAGGAAAAATATACTTGTTATGCTCAAGTCATACAGGGAAAGCAACAGCCCTCAGAAAAGAGTTTGGCTGTCCCAAATTCACCTTTCTATTAAATGAACTGCCATTTGACTAAGGGACACAGACTCTTAACAGGGAAATAAAAAACAACTGAACGTTAAATTTTAACCAAGTTACGTACTTTAAGAAAAAAACCCAAACAAATCATACAATGTGGTAAATCCCTCTTCCCCACAGAAAACATAACAAAACAAAACAAAAGTCGTGTGTCCCGTAGGAGTCAATGACAGCTCAAGGCTCGACCTCAGTAAGCTGTCAGCCTGCTGAAGAGAGACGAAAACCTGATGCAAACCGTTCTGCGGCTGCTTCTGTCGGCGGGGATTTTGATGAAGGCGTCGACACCCGTGTGCGAGCGGCGGGTGCACCTTTGGGCCCGCAGATGTTTTCCCACGCGGGAACAAACCTCCTGGACCACGACCCTAGTCTCTCGTCACGGGGGTGCCACGGCCAGACGCGGATCACAGCACCGCCCGCTGCCCCACGCTCTGCCTTGAGAGCCCCGTCAGGGGCCGGAGAGCGGCGCGAAGGAAAGATGGATAGATGTCCGTCGTCCCCCCGCCCCAGTCCCGGGTCCTGCGGCCTTTCAGAGCCCGGACGCAAGAGGGGCCGGGGCGGGCGCGGGCCAGGCGCCCGTCCCGGGGCTCCGGTGCGCGGCGCTGCGGGCGGACAAGCCTGCGCGGCGGCCGGGGCGTGGGGAAAGTCGAAGGGGGAGAAGTGGAAAATAAGTAAGTAAAGACGAAACTCTCCTCCTGAAGGCGGACACATTGCGGCACAGTTCGCTTTCCTGCGGCGGCAGGCGGCCCGCCCGGTCCGACACCCCCGGTGCTCGGCGCCCGCCCGCCGGCGCCCCGCCCGGAGCGCGTCCCCCGCTCCCCGAGCGCCCCGGCCCCGCTGCGGGGCAGCGGAGCTCCCCCGGCCCGGTCCCGCTCGCCGTCCCCGCTCACCTCATGGCCCAGCTCCGCGGGCGCCGCCCGCTCCCCCAGCGCCGGGCCGGGGAGCGCAGCGGCAGCAGCTCCCCCC